>NW_008345335.1:257865-267565 GCF_000622305.1 Nannospalax galili
TAAATAGAAAAGAAAACTAGAAATTATTTTGTTATTGATTTGTGGGCATCTGGTGATGAAATGTATATAAACCATGAAAAGTCTGCAAGCACACCAACAGGAGCCATAAATGAGGAATACAACAAAACAAAAATGAGAAAATGTATTTCCACGACTGTCATTCTTCCTTTTCCTTACTGTAGGACTGCAGTTATGTTACTGTCAAGAACAGAGTGATGAATTCAACAGACCTATGATGGGTTGCACAAGCACATCACACACACACACACACACACACACACCACACACACACACCAAACCAAGGAATTAATGTGTTTGTGTGAGTGGTGTATGTGTATGTGGTATATTTCACTTGTGTGTGCATATGTGTGCACCTGGGCTCCAGTACAGCTAACAGAGGAGGGAGCGTGTTCTCCTTTTCTCTTATACAGCCCTCCACCTTGTTCCTTGAGGCAGAGTCTCTCCTTGAACCTGTAGCTCTGTTTTGTTTTGCTTTGTTTTGTTTATTTTGTTTTGTTTTGTTTTTCAGCTAGACAGGAGCCAGCGAATTCCAGCAGTCAGTCTTCATGTCCTTGCCCTCGACTCTCTGTTCTGACATCGGTGGGCATTGTGTGACACAGGTACACTTGCATACATGCAGACAATATACTCATACACATAAAATAAAAATAATAAAATATTACAACACACACACACACCACACACACCACACACACACATACACACACACACCACACACACATACACACAACACACACACACACACACACACACCACACACACACACCAAACCAAGGAATTAATGTGTTTGTGTGAGTGGTGTATGTGTATGTGGTATATTTCACTTGTGTGTGCATATGTGTGCACCTGGGCTCCAGTACAGCTAACAGAGGAGGGAGCGTGTTCTCCTTTTCTCTTATACAGCCCTCCACCTTGTTCCTTGAGGCAGAGTCTCTCCTTGAACCTGTAGCTCTGTTTTGTTTTGCTTTGTTTTGTTTATTTTGTTTTGTTTTGTTTTTCAGCTAGACAGGAGCCAGCGAATTCCAGCAGTCAGTCTTCATGTCCTTGCCCTCTCTCCTGCTGGTGGTACAGCAGGTACAAAATTACACATCTGGTTTGTTAGTGTGAGCTGAGAGCCAAACGTCTGTCCTCATGCTGGTGCAGTGAGTCTTAACCTCTGACCTTTTTTCTCCAACCCCAAATTAGTGACATTTGACATTTGGGTTTCCTAGTTTGTGACACTATTAATGGCGTTTATTTCAAGGGGGGGGGAGTTACATGAGGAACTCACAAACTCTGTGAGTTAGGAAAAAATACTGCTTTTGTTAGGAAGAATATTTTTTTGAAGTTGTAGGACAATTTTATTAGAATTTTAGAGAATATTATTTAAAAGGATAGGATGTTATTTTCTTCCTTAATAAAACAAAAAATGTATGTTGTTCTGCTATAGAATATTGTTTATCAAGCATCACATAAACATGTTAAATGAAAGGTCTGATTTTAGGCAAATAGAATTGGAGAGGTGCTGACATGAAGGTGTGACTTTTAATTAGTCAGTGTGGGTTTTAATTCATTTGTATTCATTCTTTAACAATTTTGTATATGTATATAATGTTTTGATCAGAATCCCCCCTTCTGTTCTTTCCCCGTCTCCTGGAACCCTGCTTCTACTCAACACATTCCTATCCTACTTTCATGCCTTTTTTTTTTTTTTCCTTTTAATAACTCACTGAGTTTAAATAGGGTTGTTTGCATGGGCATAGGTAGGATCATGAGCAAATTACCAGTGGCTACACCTTTGAAGAAAAATGATGCCCTCTTCCCCAACAGCAGTTAAGTACCAGTAGCTGCTCAGGTAGGGGTAGACCCTGTGCCTCTCCTGCATCCATGCTGGAATGCTAATGGGCTCCATTTTGTGCAGGTGACCACTGTGAGTTTATGAATGCAATGGCCATGTCATGTTCAGAAGACAGTGTTTCACAGAACTCACCAACCTCCAGCTCCTACATTTTTACACCACGTCTTCCATCATGTTCCTGGTACCTTGTGGAGGTAGGATGATATAGAAGTCACATTTAGGGCTGAGTACCAACTACTCACTTATTCTCAACATTTTAACCAGTTATGAGTATCCCCATGAACCAATGCGTCTCCTCTGCCTGACACCCTCTTCCATGGGCACTAAGTCATCTCTTGATTTGGAGGTTAGAGGCATGGGAGTCCCAGGTTACATTCAAAGTCAATGACTCATTCCCTACCCTGCCATCCTGCTAATTTCTTGGGCAATACCTAGTAAGATGTGTGATGTTGTAACTGATACTGTACTTTTAATGAAATGAGCCTAGTGTCCTAAGGTAGTGTAGAAATTTGTGACACCAACATGAGGTCATGAGAGTGAATACCTTATGTAAGAGAAGAATTATTTTTCCTAACCATTTTTTTAGATAGGGTCTCATGTAGTTCAAACCCACTGTGGAGCCACGGATGACCTTGAACTACTGATTTTCTTACATCTGCCTCCAAAGTGCCAGGGTTATAGGCACATGCAGCCATGCTAGGCTTCCCCATTCATTTCACCCAAACACCTTTTAAAGTGGTATCAATGCTCAGGCCCTAAACATTAATTAAACTGAATTTCTAAGGTGGAACTCAAACATTGTTTCTGTTGCTTTTCTTTGCTACCGAAGCTGCTGGGATCCTCAAGTGCAGCCAGGGCTAGGAAGCACTGCACTCCTCATTCCTGCCTCAGAATGATGAGCTCACCAATCTACACACAGCAACTCTCAGTACATACATGTTATGTGGCAGCCATATTGACCACCAGCTGATCAGCACACCACTGTCTTTTCTTGCCTCCGCCCCTATGCACAAGATAACTCTAGATATATGTATGGAGGATGTCCATCTGCAGGCACCCTTTTTACACATTCTCCTGTCTGCTCCTCAGAGGTCCTCTTCACAGAATCCTTTCCACATCTTCCACACTCCCCTAGTTCACTCTCCCAAACTGCTTCTCTTGCTCTCTGAGCTGAGAGAAGACAGACCCAGTGTATGTTCACCCTGACCCTGACCACAGAAGCACAGACCCTCCAAACTGCTGCAACCCATCAGAGTCTACAGAGGGCTGATCTGCTGGGGACAGGACTAGGCTGAGCTTCCCAGACAATCACTTGCACATCCTCCTAGCTAAACAGGACCAAGGGTGAGGAAACCCTTCTGCCTTCCAGTGCCCTCTAGGGCACCAGACCTTAAAAGTCAGTATGGGAGAAGCATTCTTCAGTGGGTTCATCAAGGGGGATGTTTCATGCTTGAGAGACAAGGGATCCAGCTTTCCTTTTGGAAAAATTTTAAAATTGGAAGTTTATCTTCTCTTTGGCTGTTGATGGGCTTTTCTGGGCTTTCATTTCCATAGTCATAGATGACATGATCAGGGGGTTTGGGAGTAGAATGGAGACCACTGAGACCTGAGCCTAAAGGACTGGATTTTGCAACTCTGGTCTGTTTCCAGTGGAGTGGAGAACGTGGTTATAGGATAACACCAGAAATTGTTCCATAGAAAATAACATAAGCCAACTACTGGCCTTGTGTCTTCCATGCCCTCATACCTCAATGTTTCAGCCCCACATGGGTATTGGGGACAACTTGTCTAAGGACCTCTGAATTATGTGAACTCAGAATAGAACTTCTGAGTCAAGGCCCATTTCTTTCTGGGAGGTCAAAGCAGATTGTATCCGCTTAGGTATGACTCTCCAAAGGCAAGTCTGTCTGTCTGAACCCTGGCCACTGTCCAAATGACCAGAAGGAAGCTGAGCCAATCCTGACACCATGATAGGAAATGGTGTCTCAGGATCCTGGATCAGGTCAAGGAATACTGGTGCCCTTCCCTGCCCTGTCCTCATCCCTGTCATATGGGGAGTTTATGACCCTGGTACTTGGAACCCTCTGACAGTGTTCCTTGTTGGACACCTCGCATCTCATCTGCCAAATTCCATACAACATGCTCCAGGAAGAGACCTCAAAAGGTTCTCCATGATCCCTGAAGGATAAGAGGAGGGACTCTAGGAAGGAAACTTGGAAGTGCAGCAGCTTTGCGGTAGGAGAAGAAATTTTGGACAGTTAAACATGAAGAACCCGCAGTCACCTGATTGGAACTCTCCAGTTAGCAAATGATCCTTTAGATCTGGATCAGGATGAAGTGTTGCACAGTTGGAGGCGACTGCCACAGAGCTGGTAGTTGACATTGTGGGACCTTGAACAGCTCCCCAGGGAGAGAATAAGTTACATAAGAAAAGCCAGAAGCATGGGACTTTTTCTACATGCAATCTAGGTGTTTTCAGTCCTAAGGTAGACCCCATGGTCTGTATGCCCCAGTAGTGGACCACTGGTAGAGGAATCCAGTAGGAAAGGAGACAAGAGAGAGTGAAGATCCAGAGGAAGCTTAAGGTGACTGCAGACCCCAGGGCAGCAAAACAGGAGGGCAGATGGGATTTGGTGCCAGGTACGGATGGGATTTACCCAAACCTTCAGCTGTCCCAGGCTTGCACCAGACAAAGCACAGTGACACTCATTTTTGAGTACACTGTAGGTGTCCCAGGCAGACCCTGGGGCAGTAGGTCACAGGCCTGAGGAAGGAAGTGGGGACAGAGCAGGCCCACTGCCATTTTTGGTGTGGTTCTGTCTCCCAGAGCACAGCCCTATCTGGCCTTATTCTGAGCAGCTTTTACAGCTTGGTGCAAGTTTTGTTTATTCACATATGACCTAAAGTGAATAAATCCTCAAAAAGAATTACAAAGACCAGGACAAATATGAAGATTTAGGGAGGAGCTGTGACGCTTTAGCTTCACATGCTCATGCTCACAGCATATGTGACTCTCTCTGGTGTTTTCCTTGCTTGAAATATACAAGCTACTAGTCTATCTGTTAGTCATTCAATGTACTTTGAGCACTTGCAAATTGTGAGTCTTGTTCTGGGCACTTATGTATACCAATGAACCAAAGGGAAGAAGACTTCTGTTTGGTGGGGCTAGCTATGTAGAATTAACAAACAAACAGCATGTATTTACAGTGTATTGTGAAGTGATGAGAAAACATGGAGCCAGGAAAAGGAAGGGGAAGGGGCCTAAGGTGAACAAAAGTGGGTAGGGCTAGGTAAGGAGCCTCATACAGGACTGTGTAGGACTCATTCTCTCTGACAGGGCTTTGAAGGAAGGAATCCTGCAGTCTTCATAGACAGGGCACACTCTGGCTCAGTAGAACTTGGCAGCAATGTCCATATGGCTTTTCAGGAATGTAAAATGCAAGAGTTACAGGACATGGAGGCTTGTGCTGTGGTTCCAGAAAGCTACTGCAATCAGGCAGCATGTGGAAGATTCCCTGCAGAGTTCCTGAGACGCTGCTACATGAAGCCACTCATAAAGACGAGCTAAAATGGATAGCCAGGATGTTGGAGACAGTGGCAGGATCAAGGTATGTATTTGGGATCAAAGCCATGAGCAGATTAGAATGGGCACAAGACAGGCTACATGTGCTGCAGGTCACAGAAATGGAAGGGTAGAGAAACTCGAGCCTGCTGGAACCCTGATCATGCCATCAAGAGCCCCAGATGCTGAACATGGAGCTACAGATGTTGGTGTTTACCCTGCAGGGTTTCATTCCTCCTTTGGCCAGGCGTCTCCTTGCTTTTCTTTATTCCTTCCTTTTGGGATGAGAATGCTTATTCTGTGCCATAGCATATTGGAAGCATGTAACTTAATTTGGGTTTTACAGGGACTTGGTGTTGAGAAATTGTTTTTTGTCTCGGAAGACTTCAGGTTCTTGAACACTGTTGAAACTACTAGAACTGTGGGGACTTTGAGAGAAGGACTAAACACATTTGCCTTAAGATTGAACGTGAGACTACAGGGGCCTGGGTAAAATGTTATGACTTAACATGATGTGATTGGATGTCACACTGACAGTGGAATTTGTGATGACTAATCTTTTGTCTACTTGACTGGATTGGAGTCACCTAGCAGACTCATCTCTGACCATTTAAGACACACCCTAAATGTGAGTTGCAACATACACAGACTAGAACCCCACCAAAACACCTGCCTTTCTGTAAGCCCACTCAGGCCTCCCACACCTCTCCCAGGGTCCTTTTAAATGTACGTTAAATCCTGTCATTCAGGTGCTAACTTTACATCATGGTGTCCCATGTCTACCATCTGAATCCTACCTAGTTACCTCTTCTGCCACCAGCTCTCCAACAGGAAGTTCCCTGGTCTGAGCTTCCTGCCTTCATCCATCTCCCTCCCTTGGGGTCAAGCTAGGGGAAGAGGGGAAGGGGAAAGAAGAGCAGAAAAGGAAGGAAGAGAGGGGATAAAGAAAAGGAAAATCAAATCAATCCTGAATCTGAGCAAACTCATCTAATTTGTGGGAAAAGGATAAATATTACCTGACACTACTTGTGAGACACATACAATGGTCAAATCCATCAACATAAAAATCAGTAAGACTAGAGGCCAAGGGTAGAGGAGAAGGACGAAGTAATATTCAACAGTTACAGAGCTTTGTTGAGGGTGATGAAAAAGATTTAGGTAATAGCACATAAACATTATAATTAAACTCATGTCCCGAATCTATTGCATGTGTGTATTTGTATGGATGTGGCTGTGTCTCACTATTAGCCAGGTTTGGTACCTCATGCCTTTAATATCAGCACCTGGGAGGCAGAGGCAGGTGGATCTAAAAGGAGCCTCACTATGTAGACCAAGCTGGCCTTGAATACATGATCCTCCTGTCTCAGTGTCCCAAACTCTGGAATTATAAGCATTCACCACTATAGCCAGCCTCAATCTCATTTTGAAATAGCAATTATAAGCATGTAATTAGGAAAATTTTTTTTTCACTTTGAACATTATTTGTGAAAGATGGCCAGCCTTCAAATCAGCACAGGATGAAAATCACTGAATTACTATCAATTATTTTGCATTAGGATGAAGAAAATTCTATACAGTGAAGCCTCTTACCTTTGGTTTATAAAGTGCTGAGTACATGTTAAAAGCAGACATCAGTCCAAGCTCTTTATTTTGTTTTCAGATTTTGTAAAAAAATCCAATTGGGAAAAGCATTCTCTGGAGCAAGCTTCATGGTAAATTCCTGTCAGAGAATGAAATGAGAGCAAATGTGTGCTTAGAGTCCCATACCATGTTACACATTTACTCAAGCCTCATGAGACCCACATCTAGGGAGACACAAAGGAAAGTAGCCACTTCTGGAAGCTCTATTACAATCTTTCTTCCAGTAGTGGGGGGAAGAAATCTCCCTTTGATCTACACCGATCTGTGTTTGTGTCTGCCTAACTGCATGACTTCAGAATAGGGCAAAGGGGATACAGCACTCCTATTTGCCCAAGCCTCAAAACCTAACTGTATTTCATAAGCATAAGGGCTTTTTTTCCTACAATTTTCATTGAGTTTCCTTTAATCACCTCAACAACACTGTGAGTACTATACTGTTTATCTTATTGTAGTTGAGTCAACATATTCACAACTAGAAACACAGATTATTATAAATTTATTCTTTTGTTTTAAAGATTTATTTACTTTTATTTTATGTGTATGAGTGTTTTGCCTGGCAGAGGCCAGAAGAGGGTGTCAGATCCCCCAGGAACCAGAGTCACAGGCAGTTGTGATCCACCATGTGGGGACAGGGAATAAAACCAGGGTCCTCTGCAAGAGCAGAGGATGGAAGAGATGGATGAGCTGCCTCTCTGGCCCATAATTTATTCTTTATGTTATAGTTAGAGCATTACATCTATGTCTTTTCCTTAAAATTAGATATGGAAGTAGATTATGTTGAGCTGTGGATTTCACTTCAGGTTAATAAAGTGACTTTACAAAGTGTTTGCTATCTAAAGGAGTGTGCAGGGTTGAGAACAAGAATTCTATATGGTGAATTTAGATTTCTGAAAGAATACTAAATGAACTTTTGCTTACCTTTCCCAATGGAATTTTAAAAGCAGTAACACAAGTCGCAAGCATCTACCCAGTGGACACCCCAAGACACAGTCTTTCCTACCTGCTACATATGATTTGTGTTAGAGCCCTTTCTTCTTCAGAGAATGAAGGCTCCTTGCTAATGGGGAACCTAACACACACAGCACGTCCCGTCTCTCTGCCCCACCTTTTGCCACTCAATCTTCTTATTTCTTCCTAGTAACAACTCATACTTTCCTTCTTCCTGTTTCTCCATCTTGAAAACAGAGAACAACAAAATAGCACAGACGTCTCCACAAAGTAAGGAACATCTAAAACCAGGGTGACCAGAACTTTTGTATTCCTGATAAAACCTAGACTGGTATCAAATACTAAGGTGTATAAAGGACATGAAAGCAGAAGAGGGACTGCATGAGAGGTGGAGGGGGCTGAAGGGAGGGGAGGAAAATGGACAGCAACTGGGAAGGAGTACCGACTGTATCATGTACTTTTGATCATATGTGAAACCTAGATTTAAATATAATGTGTGTATATATATATATGCTTATATAATGGCATGAAAACAGAAGGGGAACTATTTAATGGCAGAAACATCAACAGAAGATAGAAGAGAGGTGGGTAAGAGAAAAATATAATGGTATATATATATATATATATATATATATATAACAGATGTCATAATGAAACTCATTGTTTTGTACATTAAAAATATTAGTTAAAATTTTAAAGCATCATTATTACACACACTGATTGAAAGTTTGAATTCAATCCCTTCACTTCACAGTGTTTTTAATCTTCATACAACTGAAATAAAATTCAATTAGTAGAGAGCTTCAAGCTCTTTTTTAATTTTTTTTATTTTATGTGTATGCGTGTATTGCCTGCATGTAGGTAAGTGCACCCGTGTCATGCAATGTCCACGGAGGTTAGAAGAGGCTGTCAAATCACCTGGAACTGGAGTCACAGACAACTGTCAGCTGCCATGTGGGTACTGGGATTTGAACCTGGGTCTTCTGAAAGAACAACCAGTGTTCTTAACCACTGAGCCATCTCTGCAGCCCCCAACCTCTTTTTTTTTTCATTACAAAATTTACTTCTTTTTATGTGTATGAGTATTTTGCCTGCATGTATATAAGTACACCATGTTCAAGCAGTCCCTTGGAGGTCAGAAGAAGATGGCAGTAACAGGAATTACAGATGGTTGTTAGCATCCATATGGGTGCTGGGAACCAAACCATGTCCCCTGCAGGAGCATCCAGTGCTGAGACATCTCTAAGCCTGTGCTTCAAGTTCTAATATGAATGGAAATCTAGCTAGAGGTCAGCATGGAGAGTAATAGCTGAGCTGGCTTTTGTACAGTGGATTAGAACGAATTAGGGTTTGTTCAGTATACCTGAAGCATAGAAAATGGGGCACAAATGGCAAGAGACCGGGCTGGAGGAGCAGAGAATCCTAGATTATCAGAACCTTATTGCCACAAGCCACGACTCCATCCAGCAGAGCCAAGGAAAGACAACACAGACACCAAGGTGAGGTTCAGGCTTCTTCCTCTTTATTGCGCACTTCAGTCCTTATATAGTTTGTTCCCAAAAGCCCTCCTCCCAGCCAGGACCAATCAGGGCACACACACACACACAGCAGGCAGGCAGAGTGGCAGCTCATTGGGCCACATAGCAGGGTCATGCTTGATGATGTCTCTGATCAGGCAGGAGTAAACAAGC
>NW_008345335.1:267926-269992 GCF_000622305.1 Nannospalax galili
TAGGTTGCCCCCTTCCATGTAACATCCTTACCCGTCATCAACTGTTCAGCAGCTTGGCTGGCAGTCTGTCTTAGGTTGGTATGTCCATGAGGGAGTCTTACCCGTCTTTGACTACCGGTCCAGCATGGTTAACCATACAGTGGGAGACTTGCCCCTTTCAAGTGCAGCCATAGCCTGTACAAGCATTTGTTGTTGCATCTCTGTTCGCCGCCACATTTTACACATACACCAGATCATACAGACACATACAGTGATCAACAGAAAATCCCAGAAGGCCATCCCGCCCCAGTCTTTAAGGACTGAAAAAGTCTTCTGCAAGGTGTCAAGCCATTCTTGAGCTTTGGCGATCTGTACTCGGGTGTTATTGATGGCAACGATGGAGGCTCGTAGTTCAGAAAGTGTCCTGTCAAAATCTCTGCTCCAATTTCCTTGAAGCTTGGTCCCAAGCTCACAGGATAAATTTCCTGCTCGGGAAAAGTTAACAAACTCCACAGAGGTTATACACAAGCCAGTCATGTGCTGAATACAATCATAGAAAATCATTTGGCCCAATACATCAATTTGTTCTTGCAATAGGTCAACTCTCTGATTTACCATAAGAATGCCTGCTTTAAGCTGGGTGTTAACGTGTTCTTGAACTCCCAAGGCTACTGCCATGCTGGAAGACAGCTGGTTAAGAGTGTTAGCAGTAGTCACAGAAGTAGCCATAGCTGCAGCGGCCACCGCCGCGGACGCGGCCGAGACCGCGATGGCAGCTATGATCTCTGCAGTAATGCCAAAATCTCTTCTTGGTCTTAATAGCATGGTCAGGTCCTTTTCTAGAACTTTTACTGGCCATGGGACCATGGTGGGCATCCTAACCACAACAGCTATTGGAAAGTTGGTGGCATTCCAGCATTTAGTTAAGAAACAGGTGTCATTGGTACAAAACAAGGTTTCAGTATCATTATTAGAAGTATTGGAAACTAGGAAAAAGAAGGGTGGGACCACACATACAGGAGTAGGTGCAAGCGGTATAGGTGAGGGCTTGGAGCAATTTACTCTAGTATCACTTTCAAAAGTCCTGGTTATTACTGGAGAAGGCCCCTTCCATTCTCCTGTAAGGACATCCTTCCAAAGGACTGAAACTTAATAGCGGTCTGTGGCCGAGCGCCCCGAAGTATCCAAATTCAAAAATCTTCCTTATGGAGCCGATCGCCGACGATGGCCCACCACTTGCCGCAAGCCACGACTCTGTCCAGGAGAGCCGAGGAAAGATGACACAGACACCAAGGTGAGTTTCAGGCTTCTTCTTTATTACGCACTTCAGTCCTTATATAGTTTGTTCCCAACAGCCATCCTCCCAGCCAGGACCAATCAGGGCACACACACACACACACACACACACACACACACGCAGCAGGCAGGCAGAGTGGCAGCTCATTGGGCCACGTAGCAGGGTCATGCTTGATGATGTCTCTGATACGGCAGGCAGCACATGATCTGGCTCCTCGTGCTTGCCCGAGTTGGAGTAAACAAGCGAGGGTCACGAGGCTTGGCAGCCAGCCAAGGGTTGGAGTCACGAGGCTTGGCAGCCAGCCAAGGCGCCATCTTTGGCTGACTCGGCCGCGCTCGCTTCCCACACCTTATACCAGAAGCCATGACAGGGAGTGTGCTTTTCATTTTTAAAGCAATGCTTTACCTTATTGTCTATAAGGTGTCTCCCAATTCCAACTCCATCTCTGTTTTAAATAATTAACTATATAAAAGGCTTGTGTGGAAGATGGCGGTCTCCACAGGAGTTAAAGTTCCCCGCAATTTTCGCTTGTTGGAAGAACTTGAAGAAGGACAAAAAGGAGTAGGCGATGGTACGGTTAGCTGGGGCCTTGAAGATGATGAAGATATGACACTTACAAGGTGGACAGGCATGATTATTGGGCCACCAAGGACAAACTATGAAAACAGAATATATAGCCTGAAAGTAGAATGTGGACCTAAATACCCAGAAGCTCCTCCATCAGTTAGATTTGTAACAAAAATTAATATGAATGGAATAAATAATTCCAGTGGAATGGTAAGTTAAAAAT
>NW_008345335.1:270836-316910 GCF_000622305.1 Nannospalax galili
CTTGTGTGTGAAAGACAGATTGGAAGGAAATATGATCAGATACAGAACACATGCAGGCTCCTGGGAAGTGAAAGAAGACAATGTGGACATTTCTGGTACAGGTTTTCCTCATTTGTGGATATAAAATGAAGGGCTTAGTGATGCCTGGGAGGAAGGCAAGGACTGTCTGGCCATGCCTGGTTTCCTTGTTTTAGGAGATAAAATGAAGGACTTAATAAAGTCTGGGAGGGAGAGGGTGGTCTCAAGGAGTAAAGGGTTCACCTGCACCCGTGAACAAAGTCTCAACACCCACCACCAAGATAAACAGAGCAATACTGGACTATAGCACAGGCCTCAGAACTTTCAGGCAGTGCCAGGCCAAGCTGAGCGATAGCAAAGGCACCAAGGACCAGTACACTGAAAAGGTATGGGAGAACCCCATGAACTGATGTACTGATGTACTCACTGTCTCACCCAGACCCCAAAACAAAGGGCCAATCAACCATGAGTTGGAGCCTGTGAAACCATGATCCCAAATAAACTTTGCCTCTTTATAAATTTGTAGCATTTTTTTGTCACAACAGCAGAAATTTGACTGACCCTATCTTGAATACCATAAACCCAGTGTTAAAAATTCCAAAAGTTTAAAATCTCCCAAGTTTATGATGCCCCAAACATCAGAACTCTGGGGACTGGAGAGATAGTTCAGTGGTTAAGAACACTGGCTGCTTTTTCAGGTTTGAATCCCAGCACCCACATGACAGCTAACAACCATCTGTAATTCCAGTTCCAGGGTATCCAATGCCATTTTCTGTTCTCCACGGGTACTGCACAACACAGGTGTACTTACATGTAGGCATAACACTCAAAAAATAAAAGTAAATTAAAAAAAATATATAATTCTAGAAATACTAATTTAAAATTGCTTAATGACATTTGTTTACATTTTAAATTGAGCTTACTTGAGAGACATATAAATGTAGCAGAACACATTACAGACTAATTCTCTATCAAATTAGGCATAAAGAATATGCAGACCTTCACAAGAAAAACCATCCAGTCACACTAATTGCAGTTTTACAGGTATAACAGTTGTGATAACAGATTTAAAATAAGTTAAAATAAAATTTAAACTAAGAAAATACATAAAAATTCTGGGATGGAGAGATGCCCGGCCATAACAAGTGCTGCTCTTCCAGAGGATCTGAGTTCAGTTCCCAGGACCATGTCAAGTGGCTCACAATTGCCTGTAACTCCAGCTGCAGAGGGATCCGATTCCTCTGGTACCCATACACATGTGCACATACCCCTACACAAATACAGGCACTTAGACATAGTTAAAGATAAAAAAGAAGGGCTGTCAGGATGGCTCAGCAGGTAAAGATGCTTGCTGAGGGGCCTGAGCTGGATCCCAATCTACATATGGAAAGAGAGAACCGAACCTACCCCCAACACTTTTCCTCTGACCCCCACAGGCACACTGTAGCACATCCATGGCCTCCCAAACTCAGTCAAGCAATTAATCAGCAACATTAAGAGTGCTCAGAGGGCTAAAGGCACTTGCCTACAACTTGATGATCTGAGTTTGATCCCTAGGACCCACATGGTCCTACAAGCTGGCCTCTGACCTTCAACCCAGGCTGTTTTCACACACACACACATAAAAATAAAAATAAATGTAATTTTAAAACTAAATAGGTTAAAAAGAAAAAATACAAACACACGTATATCATATTATTTATTTTTTTCAAGTCACTGTGACAAAATACCTGACTTAAGCAAGGAGCACTTTACTTTGACTCATAATTTTGAGGGTGCATCCAACATGGCAGGGAAGGACAGGACAGTAGCCTGGTGAACATGTGTCAGGCAGTGTCTCCTCACATCTTGACCAATCAGGAAATGGAGCACTCTGGTCAGAAGAAAAAGTGGACATTATCTTCAAGACCTGCCCCCAGAGACCCACTTGTGCTAGCTAGGCCACTGTCCCAAAATTTCACAATTGTCCCAAATAGCACCACAAGCTGGGGACCAGGTGTTCAAGCCCCTAAGTCTACGGAGATTTTAGATTTAAATCACAATCATGTTGTTTGTAATTACATGCATTCAGCTTTATGAATGCAGCCATATGTAATAATTTTATGGACCACCTAAACCGTCTTAAAAACAAAAACTAAATAGTAAACTGAAGTGGGGGGTACCGCTGGTGTTAAATCCTGAATCCAAAGGCCACAAACATGGAATTCCAATGCTTAAGGCAGCAGCTGAAAATTCTCGTCACAGTTCTGAGAGAGCCCAGCCTGTCGTGTTTTTCTTCCCTCTAGATGGAGGCAGATCTTCCCTACTTAAGACAACTCAAAGGCAGGCCTCGTGGCTATGGAAACTGCTCCGATCCAGGCAAACAAGGCTCTGCCAGGCTTCTAGGTTTGTCTTGTCATGAAAGCAAATGGAAAAGCCACTAGTCCCTTCCCAGAATTCAGCTTTCTATTCTTCGCGGAAGACCCTTTCCCCCAGCAGGAATTATGGTTCTCTGGACGTCCTGTGCTGAGACAATCATTTGATTTGCCTATCCCTACACTTATCACTCATGTGTGGATTTCGGGGTTTATTTTTCCCACCCACATTCCTTCTTCGATCGGATTTGCAGGAAGTGGCCGGAGGAGGAGAATCTCACCGACAGTCTACACTACCTGATCTGGCAAAGACAATGCTTTTCTTCCCAACTCAGGATCTGAGAACAGGTGTTCAATCAAAGCGTGGGACGCACGTCACGCATGCGCACACCGAGGCACGCAGCTCGGCGCGAGTGCGCAGGCGCCGAACCAAGAGACCCGGATTGGCGGGCGCAGCACGAACGTAGTCTGCTCGGTGCTGGACTATGGCTCACAGGCCTCCGAGAACCTTTCGGCGGCGCCGGGCCGAGTCGAGCGACAGCGACGGAGCGGAAGAGCGGTGTGTTGAGGCCCGGGCACCCGCCGAGTGGGCGGAGGAGCGCTTGCCCTCCGCTGGAGGCGGCTTGGAGGAGGCGGAGCGGCCGAGACGGTCCCAGGGCCCTCGGGGACGGGGTCGGGTCTGGGCGAGTTCCCGGCGCGGACCAGGAGCTGCTTCCCGTGGGCACCGCGGCGCGGGCGGCCGAGGTAACGCGGGACTGCGGGGCGGGGAGATCTCAGGGTTTGCACCGACAGGCTCGCGGTGCCGAGGACGCAGGGAGCCCGCTGCCCGTCAGGGGGCGCTCGCCCGCTTCGCTTCGGTGCACTGGGCAGCTGGTCCCTGACCTCGCCCAGTGGAGCTAGCTGTGGATGATGGATGTTCTGAAGAGCCTCAGTCGGAGGGGTTCAGGGATTCCTGATGCTGCTAAAGACCGGCGAAAGGTGTGCCTTTTGCAACTTGCCTAATCAGTTGAACAGCAAGTATATGACTGAGATTGATGACACTGGACCGTAGCTTCAAAGATCGAATACATTTGGAAACGTCGTTTAGTTCTTGAATATAGATTTCAAGCAGCATAGTTATTTATATAAGATGTGAAGTTTGACGCTCATGCAATACTGTTTTGCATTAGTCTTGAAATCCGAACTTCCTACTTTTAATTAAATTAAATTTAAAGTCAAAGAATGCTAGTGATTTCTTATATATACTTATTTGTTTAAACAGAGCTAATTCTTAATCACCTCACTTGTTTTTTGTGGGGACACTTAAAATCTTCCATCAGTTTTCAGGTAGTCCAAACAACACGTTAACTGTAGTCACCATGTTGTACAATAGGTCTCTCAAACTTATTTTTGTAAAATTTTGTATGACTTGACCAACCTAAACCACACCAGTCCCCACTAACTACCATTCTATCCTATTTCTGTGATTCCCACCAAAACGTTTATATTCTACAAGTGAGAAATTACCAGATTTGTCTCTCTTTCTAGGCTTATTAAGCACTTAAAATGTCTTCCATGTTCACGATCTTAGTGGTTTCTTACAGTGTCCTCCGTTTATTTTAAGGTTTGATGATCTTTCATATTCATAACTTAAAATATGTCAGTCATCTGGTTAACCTTGAGTAGAGAGAATTGAGGCCCAGAGTTGTCTTTTCTCTTGCCTTCTAGAGTAGTGGTTCTCAAACTGTGGTCTTCAAACTCACTTTCTAACTCTTTATTAAAAAATATTTTCCATCTATTATTTTTGTAAATTTATTTTTATTTTATGTGGATGAGTGTATTGCCTGCACATGTATAAATGCACCTGTGCCGTGCACTGCAGGAGGAGGTCAGAAGAGGGCATTGGATCCCCAAGAAGTGGAGTTACAGATGGTTGTTAGCCACCACGGATGTGCTGGGAATTGAACCCGGGTCCTCTGCAGGAGCAGTCAGTACTGTTGACCACTGAGCCATCTCTCCAGTCGCCTTATTATTTTTCTTTTATGTATATGAGTGTATTGCCTGCATGTAGGTAGGTTCACCAATGCCAGGCGGTGTCCACAGAGGTCAGAAGAGGGCATTGGATCCACTAGAACTGGAGTTACAGATGGTTGTTAGCTGCCATGTGGCTGTTGCAAACCAAACCCTGGTCCTCACAGGGTCAACCAGTGCTTTTAACTGCTGAGCCACCTCTTTGACCCCCTCTTTATAATTCATAAAAATATATCTTATGAAGAGCTTTTGTTTCCATGGATTATTTCTGTCAGTACTTACCATTTTAGAAATTAAAAAGAAATGTTTACTAGTTCATTTTGAAAATTACCACCTGCATATAAGGATAAGTAACATTTTTGTGAGAGACCAGTGTTTTCCAAAAAGTAAGAAAATGCTGATTGTTGTTTATTTGCACGTCCCTTCGATGTCTGGCTAAAAAGAAGGTGCCTGAATTCTGTGACTACCCTGCCTTCAGTTTGCTGTACCGTATTGTTTTCCTAAAGTACTTGAAGAAAATGCAACCTCTAAGCTGTGTGACCAAGAGCATCGCATCAGCTGTTAGGAAGTATGCTGCTTTACTAGTACAGCAAAGCTCCAGAAGTAGTAATCTCTGTTTTACAACTGTAATGCTTTGGTTTATTAAAGGAGAAAAAATGAACTCGACAGTAGCTTACTGGAGACATGAGTTAGCAGAAAGCAGCCTTGTCAGGGTTCAGATGTTCGTGTTTCTTCTTACATGAACATTTCTCTAAGGCAGACATTGCTTAAACCTCTTAAGTGGCTATTCCCAATTCTTATATCAATCACTTCAATGAGTAATAATTTCTTAAAGACAATTTAAATACTAAAATCACAGACTATGTTAGTAACTTTTAGTTGCATTTGTTTGTTTTTGTTTCTGTTTTGTTTCTTTGAGACAGGATCTCACCATATAGGCCTAGCTTGCCAGGTACTGGCTCTGTACACCAGGCTGGCCTGGGACTCACAGACATCCTCCTGCCTCTGCATCTGGAGGAGTGGTGGGATTAAAAGTGTGTGCCACCATGCCCAGCTTGAGCCTTTCTTGAAATGATAGACGCAGCTCAGCTCACTGTTGAGAATGTGTGTCAGATGTCAACATCTAAATAGCTAGGTTTTCTCCACCGTTCATTCTTTTAAGTCAAGTGTTGGTCTTTGAAAGAAGGCCTGCAAGATGGCTTAGCAAACCAAAGCACTTTTCAAGCTGGCCTGGCGAGCTGGGTTCCATCCCACATGAAAGTGCAAAGAGAACAATGAAGTCTTTTGATCTCCACACAGGCATTGTGCTAATCATATGTCTCTTCCTTCTATGTGCTTGTGCATATACACACACACACTCAAGACGGTAATAATTTTTAAAAAGGTACTGGCTAGTTAACCCCAGTCATACAAGTAAGTGTAAGGCAGCTGTCAGGGCTCACCATGCAGCAGCAGTCCCTCGTGCATACTGCCATTTTGTTGCCACCATTAAGAAGATGTGTTCTCAGATCAAGACCTAATAAAATCAATAATTTTTTTTTGCTTCATCAACAAGTGTAAATGAAAGTGGTTGTTTTCCTATCCTGGTGTGTGATGATGATGAATATATTGACCATCTACAAGCTGGTCTAGCACTTTTACACCCCACACTTTTGCATCATCTAGTAGTGTTAACTCAGTGAAAAGAATAAATGATGCATATTATGATTAAAGTAGGTTTCATGTCACAGATTTTCCGACAGCATCTTGGGGGCCTCCAAGGATTGCTGGACCATGGTTTCAGAATCACTGTTTTGGCTAATTCACTGGGAATACTCAGGGGTCGTCATCAGTAGCTACTGAAAAGAGCGAGCTGCAGCTTTACTGATTTTATTTTTTGTTATGTTTGGATATGCTTCAGTCTTCTGAACCTCATGTAAGTCTTGAATTAAGTGGAACTTTTGGTTATTGGTTCCAGTATTTTGACTATTTCTTTCTTTATTACAAAGGTGTCCTATTTGAATCCAGAACAGTTGATCTTTCAACAGATGAAGAGGAAGGAACACATCCCTCCTCGGAACATGGGGATGATCAGAGTCCGATCTCTGACAGCTCTAGCTCTGTGGAAGAAAAAGAAGTTGGTAAGTTTTGTAATTTTACTTAAGACCCTCCCTCTCTTCTTTTATCTTCCCTTTTGGAGACAAGGTCTCACCGTGTAACCCAGGCTGGCCTAAAACTCCTATCTGCCTCCCAAGTATATGATGTACCACCATGCCCAGCCCTAATACCAGTGTTTTCTGTGGCAGTAATTCTTACTGTTGATACAACCCAAAAAAGTCATATATTTGTTATTGTTTTGAGATAAGATTTCCCTTTGTAGCCCAGGTTGGCCTTGAACTAGGGTGGTCCTTCTGCTTTTGCTCTCTAGTGTTGGAGTTAAGATTTGTGTGCCCTGTCTGAAATCCTAGCACCTTGCAAGATTGTAAATTTGAAGCTAATCTGGGCTAGACAGTGAAACCGATGTCTCAAAAGGACTCATAATAGAGTGCTATTCTTCCTTAGTAACCCATTAATAATACTATTTAAGTTGGGCACACCTTTAGTCCTAGCACTCAGGAGGCAGGGGCACGTGGAGCTCTGTGAGTTCCAAGCCAGCCTGATCTACAGAGTGACTTACAGAGTTGGGGCTACAGGGAGACCCTGTCTGAACAATCCCCCCTTCCCCCACCCAAAAAGAAGAAATGCTGATGTACTATTTAGAGAAGAAAGGTGGGATATGGTGGACATGCCCATCATCTTAGCACAGAGCTTATGTGTGGGAAATGTATTTATTTTGTGTTCAGATGACAGGCTGTGAGAATGAACCAGTGATAAGAGTACCTGCTTTGAGAGGTTCCCTGTGGCAGAGGCTACTTGTTACCAAAGGGAGATGATAGTTAACTTCTGCATCTTAGATGGTTGTGTGTCTGGTAGGATGATGTGTGTAGACATCACCTGAGTTAGCAATACAACATGATTTTATTAGCTCATCCCACATCTGCCCAGCATCTGCTCTGTGGACATCATGGTGGTATGGAAGAATAGGGTGGGAAGAATGCTTTCTTCATTGGTCGATCAAATCATGCATTTGTTTTCCTATTCATACACTTGAATATGACTGTGGTCTTAACCCTTCATCCCCTTGGAGGCTTTAAAACAAACTAATGCTTAGCTCCAGCATCTCGGTTTACTAATCCTCCTGTTTTTACTGTGTAGGCAGAGACTTGCTAATGTCAGCTGCTGAGAGAGTTTTGAACCTTTAATTTGCTGTAGATAATAATAGCTGTATTTCTCAGCTTCAAAGACACGCTGGCTTATCTTTATACACATCACAGTAGAATCATTATACCAGACTAGGAAAAGATCAGAGTTCTGACAGGTCTCTATGTCCAGTTATTCATGTAGTTAGGAATTCGATGAACTTGTTGCTATTTGATTTGATTTGTCCTACTTTTTTTATTTTCTGAGGCAGGGTCTTGCTGTGTAGTCCTATCTGATCTGGCCTCAGACTTGCTGTGTAGACCATCCTACCCTCAAATTCACAGAGCTCCACGGGGAACCTCTACCTTCGAGTGCTGGGATTTAAGGCATGCACCACCACACCCCTCCTGGCTGTGAACTCTTGGCAGTTCTGCCTCATCCTCCCTGATGCTGAGATTGTAGGCATGTACCACCTTCCCACGTATTTTAGCCATCACAGTAGCTGTTAAATCCTTGAAGAGAATATAGGTATGGGCATACCTGACTTAATGATTCGCCTGATAATCAACTGTAAACTTATACTAGTTTTTCTGGGCTTGGTGGCATATGCTTATAATTCCACCACTGAGAAGGGTCACAAGTTTCATTCCACCAGATAGGAAATGTTCAGAGCTCTGACATGTCCCCATTTGCCTTCATAATCAACATTTTTCTGTTTTGATATTCATTTAATTCAGGAAATCATTTTATTTACACACTTTTCTTTGTTTGTTTGTTTGTTTGTTTGTTTGTTTGTTTTAGAGACATGGGCTGGCTATGCAGCCCTGGTCAGCCTGATACTCATTATGATGCTCAGGCTGACTTTGAACTCTTAAGCCGTCTTCCTGCTTCAGCCTCCCTAATCCTTGGATTACAGGTGTATGCCTACTGCCCCAAATATTTCAGTGTGATCACATTATCCTTTAAGAGGATGTAGGAACATCTGACCTTTATCATTCCCCAGATAATAATCTGTAAATGAATACTGGTTCAACTGGGTGTAGTGGTACCTGGCTCTAATTGTAGCACTTTGAATGTGGAACCAGGAGGAGCCTGAGCTACATGAAACAGTGTCTCAAAAAGAAATAAATAATTGGGCTGACAAGATTGTTCATTGGATAGATGGCTTGCTACCAAGCCTGATGAGCTGAGTTCAGTTACTGTCACTGACATAATAGGAGAGAACTGACTTCCATAACTTGCCCTGAACTCTACATGTGTACCATGATGCCCCTCCACATAAAATAAACAAATGTAATAAAAACTCTTCATAAAAAAGATATAATAAGAAAATAGATAAATACACTCTTATAAAAGAAGTCATTTTACAACATGATTGACTTTTTTTTAACTGCTGAGCCATTTCTGTAGCCTTTCTCCTTTTTTAAAAAAAATATTTATTTAGTATATGTGTTTAAGTGACTGTATTCTTCTCATAAAAAATTGGGATTAGGGGCTGGAGAGATGGCTCAGCAGTTGAGAATACTGGTTGTTGTTCTTGCAGAAGACCCAGGTTTGAATCTCAGCACTCACATGGCAGCTAACAACTGTCTGTAACTCCAGTCCCAGGGGATCCAACAACGTCTTCTGACCTCCGCAGGCATTGCTCAACACAGGTGCACTTACCTACCTGCAGGCAATACACGTATACACATAAAATAAAAATAATAAATTAAAAAAAAATTGGGATCAGGGCTGAGGATGTAACTTAGTTGATGGAGTGCTTGCTTAGCAGGGATGAAGCCCTAGGTTCAATCTCTGACATCAAATAGACTAGTCATAGCATGCCTAACTAGCATGCCTTTAATCTTAGCACAGGAGATGAAGATAGGAGGATCAGAAATTCAGAGTCATCCGTGGCTACAACACTAGTTCAGGGGCTGCCTAGGCTACATGAGACAGTCTCTGAAAACAAAACAGCATTAATTTGTGGGAAAAATTAGAAAATTTTACTTGCACCTCAGAGACTTGACATTTCTAATGTTTTCTAATGCTTGAAATGGTAAGAATTTCCCTTGCTATCATGTTGACAGTATTTTCTTAAGGAAACATTTCTTTGTAGAATCTAAAGATAAATTTTATGCATGAAGAAACCTCAGATAAAGACAGTAAAATGCAGTTGTATTAAAAGTTGTAATTAGGTTCATTTACTTGGTGGCAAAAATATGTATTTCCTTTATATTTTACCTTCTCTCATTTTTTTCTCATGGGACTCTACCAACCTTTACAGTCTGGTTGGCTTTGTTCCCCTGTCCTCTGTTTCTTACTGGCTCTGTCTCTGGTGCCCACAAGGGGAGGAGGTGTCATGATGTAATCTCCGACCTGGTAAGTCAGATTCTGTCACTAATCCTAACTTTTTCCTGTCTTAGCCTCACTGACTGCTTAGCCCCTCATTCCTGCCCTGACACTCTGAGCTTTAGAAATGAGCAAAAAATAAGAGAGTTAAAGGCAAAATGGAATTGTGTCAGTGTATTTTCTGATGGTACTAGATTGGGTTCATTTCTCTAAGATGTATTCCGTGTTTACTAAGTTAATATTTTCTTCATTTGCTTGACTAGACTTTGAGCCATTTATTGTAGTCACACGCATATATCAAAATAGTGAAAAATTTAGGAGCATTGTACCTTTTTCTTGGCTTGAATGTGAGGAATATGCATTGTGTAGATGTTGGTTTCATTACCCTCCTCTTCATTTGTTTCAGTTAAGATCCCCGATGCATCTTTTATTCGGGCAGCCCGCAGAAAACGTGAGTTGGCCAGGGCCCAAAGGGACTATATTCCGTTGACTGTAAACCATAGCTCCACCACCTCTGACAGGAAGAGAAGCGGTGAGGAGGACCCAGAGAGTGAACCTGATGATCACGAAAAGAGAATACTATTTACCCCGAAGCCTCAGACACTCAGACAAAGAATGGCTGAAGAAACAAGTAGGTATTTGATTTATTTACCGGTATATGAAGATCAAGACATTTTCATTAGAATAATGAAATTTTTATTTGCCTGTGACATATTTTCTGTTTATTTATTAAAAATTGAGATCAGGGCTTGGAATATAGGTCGGTTCATAGAGTGCTTTCCCCGCAGGAACAAAACCCTTGGTTTTTGCCCCTGTGTCACATGCACTAGTTGTGATCTCCCATGCCTGTAATCCCAGCACTTGAGAGGTAAAGGAAGATGCTATGGTAAAATTTCTGTAAGAGGGGCCAGCAGGATGGCTCAGATGCCAAACAATTCTGGCTACCAAGATTCAATTCATGGACCCTGTATAAAGATGGAAGGAAAGAACCAACTCCTGAAAGTTGTCCTCTACACACATGTACCCATACTCACAGACACATCATACACATACACAATGATAAAAAAATAACTTTAAAAATCCATAAGAATATGCTGTAGAAAGCATGATGGCTTGCACCTCATTTGGGAAGTTCAAGTGGGAAGATCACAAGTTTGAGGTCAGCCTGGGCTACATAGTGAGAACTTGTCTTAAAAAAATAAGCCCTCTCCCCCCAAAAGTGATATTGTACCTTACATTATAAAGAGTGTTGATGATGATTTTCATGATCAATTTGATCTGTAATGTCTTGGCATCTAAATGATTTGATTCTATCAACATGTCATCCAGGGGTGTATGTTATGATGTCTACTAATGAAACCTCCATACTTGATTTTTGACATTTAAAAAATAGTGCAGTGTCTTTATGTTACAATGTTGGAAATTACCCATTGCTACCTTTTAAAATATTTTTTTGGTAACATGAAAGTCTTTGCCAAAATTTTAGGTGTCATATGCTAATATCTTGCCTATTCTAATAAAAAATGCCCTCTTATCAGTAATGAAGTCACAAAGCACCATTCACGGTTCTTATTCATAACATATATGCCTTACCAAGCTTTTATTCAAATAGTATTTCTTCAGAATAAGACTGATAGCTTGTACTCAGAAATTATTATTTATGTTTTTGAGATAGGATCTGTCGTACCTCAGGATGGCCTCAAACTCACTCTGTAGCTGAAAAAGACCTTGAACTTCTGATCGCTCTGCCCACACCTGCCAAGTGCCAGGATTATAGGTGTGTGCAGCCCCGTGTTATAAGGTGCTGGGGATCAAATTCAGGGTTTCATGCATTCTAGGCAAACACCACCAACTGAGCTACATCCCAAGCCCCCAGACTTTATTTTTAAATGTTCCAATTCTCAGGTATGAATTAGACATCTTTTTTAAAAAATTAACATTATCAAAGAATTGCATTCTATTTATTTTGTATATGTGTGAATACATATATGTATGAGTGAATTTGCAGGTATGTGCATGGTACAGTACAGGCGTGGCGGGCAGAGGACAACTTTAGATTCCTGGGATTGAGCTTGGGTCATCAGGCCTGACATCAGGCACCTTCATCCACTGGGCCGTCTTGCCAGCCCTATTTGTTTGTTGTGGGTTTTTTTTGTTGTTGTTGTTGCTTGTTTGTTTTTGTGCTTGTGTATATAGGTTAGAGGACAACTTGTGAGTCAGTTCTCCTGTCTTGTGGGTTCAAGGGGATTATACTCAGGTTGTGAGACTTGGCAGCAAGCACCTTTACCTACTGAGGCATCTCACTGACCCAAACTGAACATCTTTAATAAGGAAAGCCAAACCTTTCATTCTTTTGCACATGAGACTGTGGGACAGTTTGGTGATGAGGTGTGCAGGCTCTGGAGTCAGACTACTGCATTTGAGTTCTCTTTAGGACATAGTCCTGAAACCAGTTCTTCAGCTGTCTAGTATTTGTGTCCTTATTTTTAAAATGAAGGTAATAATGTTTCCCTCTCCTTAGATACTGTGAAGAATAAGCAGCATGCAAAGTGCTGCTAAACCTGCATAAAATAACCCCCAAATTCTTACTGCTGCAGTCAGAATGGCAAAATACAGACTGTTTATGTGCGGACATTAATTTTTTTATAGCAAATGAAAATGAAGAAACAAGTGAAGAGAGTCAGGAAGATGAAAGTCAAGACATTTGGGAGCAGCAGCAAATGAGGAAAGCAGTTAAGGTTGTGGAGGTAACTCTTTCTGTACTGTATCTCTTAGCATCCTGTGACTATTGCAACACATTACCACAGACATGTTTCTTCTTTTTAATGTATTATTTGTGTGTGCACACGTGCATGCATGTGCTGCCATGCACGTGTGGAGGTCAGCGGACAATTTTGTAGAGTTGGTTCATTAGTCCATATACATGGGTTCTGGGGATTAAACTCAGATCTCTAGGCTTGTGTGGCAAGTACCTTATCTGCTGAGCTATGTTGTCAGCTCTGTATCTGGTCATTCTCTCACAGTGTGGAGGCCATAAGTCTGAAGCCAGCATTTTGTCAGGCCTGTGCTTGCTCGGAATTGTTCCTTTCCTTTACCAGCATTTGGGTGCTGCAGATATTCATGGAGTTGTGACTGCAGAACTCCAATCCCTGCCTCTGTCTCCACATGCCTTCTCTGCATCTCTGCTCTGTTTCTTAGTACACTTGACTTTGCATTTTGGATTCATTCAGATAATCTAGGATGATCTCAAGATCCTTCCTTAGATACAACCATACAAAGACCCTTTACCAAATTGTACACCTCAAATTCATTTGCTTTCTGGGTGTATCTTTGGGAAGGCCACCATTCAGCCCACTACATGGTTTGTAGATCATTTTTTCTATTCTATTATAAATTCCTTCCAATCTAGGGAGGACCATGTCTTGCTTTACCTTTATTTTTTATGGTCACAGATACTTCATGTTGTTATTATGTTTTAAAAAGTTCAACAAATGGTGAAATTTAAAATCTCCCCCGAAGGGGGAGGGGTTTAGGGTATAGAGCACTTGCCTAGCAGTGCAAAGGTCCAATTCTATTCCCAGAACTAAAATTTTTTTAAGTATTGATTAAAAGTTTAGGATTTGGATTCTGGGTCTGCTGCTAGAATCTAAGTTCCACAAGGTCAAGAATTGCTAGCTCTTGGGGCTGGAGAGATGGCTCAGTATTAAGAGCACTGGCTGCTCTTGAAGAGGACCTGGGTTTGGTTCCCAGCACCCATGTGGTGGCTAACAGCTGTCTGTAACTCCAGTTCCAGGGGATCTTCTGAACTCTGTGGGCATTGTACAATAGGTATACTTACATACATGCAGGCCAAACGCTCATACACATAAAATAAAAATAAAAAATAATTACAATATTTTAAAAAAGAATTGCTAGCTCTTGTTCATTTTGTGGATCTAACAGTGCTCACCGGTTATGAGATGTTAATAGTGTTTATGCAACTTTGAGAAAAATCTTTGTTCCTTTAAATCTCAATTTTTTTCATCAGTAAATTGGAATGGTAATATGAAATATTTGAATAGATGACTCTAAGGCTCAAAATTGTAAGAATATAAATAGAAAATGCTCATAGCAGTATACTTTTCAAATATAATATCTTACATTTGAATCTTTAAATAAGAATGTTTTGAGAAGAGTTGGAGAATAGGACATGGGTTTGATTCCTAGCCCCTCACATGGTAACTCCAGCTCCAGAGGATCCAACACCCTCTTCTGGTCTCTGAGAGTATCTGCATGCTTATGGTGCACATAGATACTATACAGGCATATACACATACACAGATTTTTTTTTCCTTAGAGTTTTTCAATCTCCAGGCTTCATATTGTATGTGTGTGTGATTTTTTTAATTGATTTTTTTCAAATTTCATAGAATATCTTTTGATCATTTTAGGCCCCCTCCCTTAGCTACACTTCTCTTATAGCCCCCCTGCTGGATTTTATGTGTGCTGTCATAATGTGTTAAGGCCTATTTGAGCCAAGTTTCTGTCCCAAATGTCCTTGTTGTGAGCCTGGTTGACCTATTTAGTGTCACTCTCTTAAAATCAGCTGTCCTTTCTCAGTAGTCATCAGTTGCCAGTAGTTTCTCACCTAAGGTCGGGTCCTCTTACCTGTTCCCTTCCCCCCTCTTCTGTACTGGGTTTTTGTCTAGTTTGAACTTGGCACAGGTCTTGTGTATCTTGTCACCATTGCTGTAAGTTCACATGAGTAGCTTCTCATCTATCTGGAAAACTCTGTTTCCTTGTGGTCTTCCACCACCCCTGGTTCTTATAATCTTTCACATGAATTTTGATTAAAAAGAATGCTTTGAGAGATCATTTATTCCTTTAAATAAGAAAATATAAGATCTCTGTCATTAATACCCCAAAGCATAGGTAAACCTCTGATTATAATTTTGGAGTTTCTAATGGGAGAACTTATTTAGCAGACTATTTTTGTCCAACATGCCCATACCCAGAAGCGCACGCACACACATACACACACACACACACACACACACACACACACACAATTACAAATAAAAACATCCAAAAAAATTTAAATGTAAAATTTGTTTTCAGTTTACTTTTAAGTAACCACAGTTGCTTACTATGAGAAGTGTGTATCTGTCTAGGGCTGTGTGACTTCTCCAACTTAGATCTCAGGTTGGACACGGCAGTCTCCTTTCTCTATTGATCTTCATGTAATACCTTTTCTTGTCTGCCTAAAACCCAACTCTACTACTCTGACTTCATCAAAAGTAATGTAGCACATTCTCATGTTGCAACAGTGAATGAATTAGTGCTTGGAAATTCAGAATTCCTAAGAAATGAAAATGTTGTTACTACACGCCTCTGAATTTAAAGTGATACCTTCATGTGCTTTGAGAAGCACAAACTGTCTATAGTTTTGAACTCAGGTTTCCTTGTTACATTTCTTCCCCCGTTTCTGCCTAGTTAAAACAACTAATTGTAATAGCTGTAAAATATTTACTAGCATTACCTAATCATAATTGTCTTAACCATTCTTCCTTTTGATGAGACTTTTTAAGAAAACATTGTTTACAGTAGGAGCTTTTTTCCTGTTTACAAATAAGAATCTAAATATTTGGTTTTTTCCTTTCTTTTGTTCACATGTACAGTTTTGAGCTATTTCCTTAGCATTGTCAAGAATTGACTCGTTCCTTAGAATTAGTATCACTGTTCAAAGAAGAGAAACCTTTTTTATGGTACTTAGTACTTGTACTTTATTTTTTTCTGAAGGAAACTTCCCTCAGTTTATAATGTCAACACTATTACAGAAATGTTTCACAACAATCTTGCCAGCCAGCTGGCAGGTTTAGTGGATAGACTTACTGATTTGTGTTTTTATTACATCGCAAGTGTGCGTGTTGATGTCCCTGTTGGAGAGCTACATGCTTGTTTCTTGTTGTGGTTATGATGAGTCTCTGCTGATTTGACAGTTTACCTGACAGAAGTTCATCCTCTCACAGTTCTGGAGATCAGAAGTCCAGAATCTGGGGTGATCTGTACTAGTTCCAAAAACTAGAGAATCCATTCCTTTACCCTTGTAGGTTCTGTTGGCATTTTTTTTTAATTTTAATTTTCTTTTTGCTTATGATCACATTTCTCTTTCTCCATCTTTACTTCACCTCCTTCTCTCTCTTTTGTTTTAACCTTTTTTCATTATTTTATTTTATTTTATTATTTTATTTATTTTATTTTAGTTTAGTTTATATGAATGAGTGTATTGCCTGCATGTGTGTAAGTGCACTCCACCCCCATCCCCCATGTCCTGCAGTGCCTATGCCTATGGAGGGGAACTGGAGTTATAGACAGTTGTTAGTCGCCATGTGGGTGTTATGGATCAAATCAAGAGTCCTCTGCAAGAGCAGCCAGGTCTCTCAATCACTGAGCCATCTCTCTAGCTCCTGTTTTTGTTTTTTTGAGACAGGGTCTCATTATGTAGCCCTGACTGGCCTGGAACTTACCACATAGTCTAGACTGGCCTTGGACACAGAGATCTGGTCACCTCTGTCTCCCAAGTGCTGGAATTAAAGGCGTGCACCACCATGCTCAGCTCATCTTCTATTTTATGAGGATCCATAATAACTGTGTAGGTCCTTTAAGTATAATCAGATAAGCCCCCACTCAAAAATCCTTCTCATTTGTATCTTTTGTTATATAATAGTCACATAAATGGTAGCATTTTTGTGGGGTCTGCATTAGACCACAGTAGCCAGTTATAGTGATATGCAGTCTGCAGGAGAGACAACTGAAGAAAATCATTACAGTGAGCTCTTATAGGTTATTGCCAGAAGTCTCTCAGGGTCCCAAGGTGACATGAACAAGTTGGGTGATCAGTTTTATGAGAGCAGGCAAATGGTGAGATGTGGAACAGTTCCAGAGGGAGTGGTCTTCCAGTGGCTCATTGCAAGATATGCATGACGTAAGGGATCTGAACCTGAAAGTGTCAAGAGTGTCTAGGGATAACAGTGGCCTTAGTTACTTGTATTTCTTCAAGAACTCAGTGAGTTTCTAAGACTTTATTAGCCCATCAACAAATTAGTTTTAAAAATTCAGGAACTAAGCTTTGCTGGAAAATTAGAACTCTAAACTTTGTCTCATGCATATGAATTTAATAGTCCAGGGACTGGAGCTATAGCTCAGTAGAGCACTTGCCTAGCACGTGTGAGGTGTTAGGTCAGTCCTCAGTACTGCCGAAGGGGGCAAAGGAATTTAATATTCTAAAATTGATATAGGATTTTTGAAAACATTTTATTGAGAACATGATTTACAAAGGCATGGGATTTATAAAATTTCTAAAATTATTAATTAGTTCTTTTATTTTATGTGTATGAGCATATTGCCTGAATGTTTAAGTGCACCCATGTCATACAATGCCTGTGGAGATGAGAAGAGAGCATCAGGTTCCCCTGGAACTGTGCTTAAGGATGGTTGTTAGCTGCCATGTGGGTTCTAGAAATCAAACCTGAATCTTCTGCAAGAACAGCCAGTCCTCTTAACCTCCAAGCCATCTCTCCAGCCCCAACTCATGGGATTTTTGAGCTGACAAAGACCTCAGAGTATGAAAAATGAAGTGCTTTTTTAAAGGTAAATTTTCATATTTTTAGGGAAGAAACATAAACCTTTTCCACAGCAGTGAATCTCAAGCAGTGAAAAAGTTTGATACTTCCATTTCATTTCCACCAGTAAATTTGGAAATTATAAAGAAGCAATTAAGTGATAGGTGAGTAATGTTTACTTTAAAATTTACATTTTTCTTCAGATTTATAGCAAAAAAAAAAATCATGTGTTACCATTTTATTTCTTTGTCTTGTCAGTTTTTATAACAGATGTACTGTACATAGTTAAAATCAGTAATTATAAAGTTCTTTTTTTACTTAATATGGCTATGGGCATTTTTCTACACTGCTAGTTTGTTGTTGTTTGGTCATTGACGACATGGTATTGATATATAGCCTAAGCTCATCTTGAACTCAAATCTCAAATCCTCTTAAGTTTCTAGGGTTATAGGCATGTACCTCCATGGTATGCCATCATGCCAAGCCTCTATATTGTCGAATAACCTTTAATTTACAAAAAAAAAAAGTATATGTCATGTTTGTTCCTATATTTAATTTGCTATAGCTATTTCTGTGTTTGACATTTTGATTCTTAAGTGTTCTCTATTATATATCTATTGTTGCAATAATATGACATGTTTTTTTTTTAATGTATGTATTTGGAATTTTTTTAATTGATTTTTTTTTCTTGTATTTTCCCAAACAATTTTACTCATCTTTGTATCTGCATCCCAAATGGTACTCTCCCATAGACTCCCTCCCCCCTCCCCCCTCCCCACTGGAGCCCATATACTCTGTCATCCTTGTTGGTGTCCACTGTGTTGTTGGCACCCCCAACTGTTACCCAGTGCAAGTCCATCTGCTGAATCTAGTCGGTCTATCTAGAGTCCCTTGTTTTAGGAAGATCAGCTGTTCTTCATCTAGCAGCAATCAGTTGCCAACATTCCTTTAGACAAGATGGGGTCAGCTGTTCATTTTCCCAATTCTCTTCTCTGCTGACTCCCAGAGTGGTTTTGGTTTTTTTAAGCTGGTCTTGCTGGTAGCTCAGGCTGGCCTCAGACTCACTATGTAGCCAAGGCTGGCTTTAAACTCTATGATCCTCCTTAATATCCTCCTTAACATTACAGATTTGTGCTGCTGTACCTAGCGTTTTTGTGTATGCATATTTTTTGTCTTTTATTAAAAGACATTAACAGGAAGAATTGCCATGGCAGAGATCTTATTTTTATGGATCTTGGTACAGAGTGACTTTCTCTTTTTTTTTGAAATATTTTAATTTTTATTATTTTTATTTTTTTTATGTGTATGAGTGTATTGTCTGCATATATGTAAGTGCACCTGTGCCATGCAGTGCCCGTGGAAGAGGTCAGAAGAGGGCATTGGAGCCCCTCAAACTGAAGTTACAAATGGTTGTTAGTCGTCATGTGGGTGTTGGGAATCAAATCAGTGCTCTTAACCACTGAGCCATTTCTCCAACCCCAAAATAATTTTGTTGTTGTTTTTGGTTTTGGTTTTTTTGAGATATAGTGTCCGTGTAGTCCCCACTGACCTGGAATTCCCTATGCAGACCAGGCTGGCTTCAGTCTCACAGAAATCTGCTGCCTCTGCCTCCTGAGTGTTGGACTTAAAGGTGTGTAGCACCATGCCCTCCTCAGAGTGCCTTTCTAAAGCACAGCTATTTCTTACTCTATCAGTAACTGGAGTTATAGATGATTGTTAGCTGCTATATGGTTGCTGGGAACTGACCCTGGATCCTCTGTAAGAGTAGTCAGTGCTCTTAACCACTGATGCGTCTCTCCAGCCTGCTCTTCATCTATTTTTAAATCCTATTGTTCTTGGATGAGTTGGGGTTGTGTTTGTATATGCCTGGGGAGACCAGAGGATGACCTCTATGTCCTTACTCAGGTGCCATTCACCTTTTTTAAACAATTTTTCGTCTGTTTTTATTTTATGTGTATGAATATTCTGCCTCTGTGTGCGCGTGTATGTGCAGTGTCCATGGAGGCATCATCTGGAACTGGAGTTATGGACAGTTGTTAGCTGCCATGTGGGTGCTGCAAACTGAACCTTGGTCCTCTGCAAGAGCAGCCAGTGATCTTAACTGCTGAGCCATCTCTCTAAACCCTACTTTGTTTTGTGAGATAGGGGCTCTCACTGGCTTGGAAGTCTCCAAATAGGTTAAATTGTTTGGCCAGAGAGATGGAGGGATCCTCCTGGCCCTCCTCCCCATCACTGGGATCCCACCATACTAGTGTTTTAACTTGGGTGCCAGAGAGCTAAGTCATGTCCTCATGCTTGCAATGCTAGTACTTCACTGACTGAGCTCTCTCTCTAGCCCAACTCTTACTGTCCACATACTTTGAATTTATTTCATTTTGTTAAATTATTGAGTTGCTAATTCTAAGGCATTAACACAACACAAATATTGATAGGAAATATATTCCATATGCTACAAAAGAAATGTTTCATGTCTATGATAGATAATTGACTTTTAAAGGATAAACAGTCATTGAATGGATGCATGTGATAGTCACAAAGACTGGACAGAGTGGGCTGTCTTCGCTTCAGTTGAGTAACAGAAATGCAACAGAGGAAATGGAATGGACCCCAAGGAATAGCAAATTTAAATTACAGAACAGTTAATTATAAAACAGAGAGTTGATAAATTGTACCAAACTGTAGCATATTTAAACAGTATTATTGCCAGCTCATTTATGTATCTGTGTTCTAAGGACGACTACAGATCGATCTAGCAGTAAACACATGGACTCCTTTGTTTCAAGTATAAGACTATTGACTAGTCTTGGAATTCAGTATCTAAATTCTGATCCATCTTGGCCTAAAACCAAGCCATTGTACTCTAAAACTAGACTATAAGTAGGGTATAGTAGTGCTGCCGTAATGCCAGCACTTCAGAGGTTTAGAGCTTCAGTGTTATCTTTAGATACACAATAAGTTCAAAGCTAGCTTGAGGTGAAGACACCCTGTTTGAATGAATGAATGAATCAATGAGTCTAATAAATCCAGGTTTATGTGGCAATCACTTTCCTTGATTGTCTTTGGAAACAAGTGCATTAGTTTTCTGCTTTTAAAGGAAAAGTTTGAGGGGTTGGAAAGATGGCTTAGAGCTTAAGAGCACTAACTGCTCTTGCAGAGGACCCAGGTTCAGTTCCCGGCACCCACATGGCATTTTACAACTGTCCCTAACTCCAGTTCCAGGGGATCCGGCACCTTCTTTTGACCTCCACGGGCTTTACACGACACAAATGCACTTACGCATATGCAGGCAATACACTCATAACCATAAAATAAAGATAAATAAATTTTTTTTAAAAAAGGAAAACTTTGAAAAATAAAACATCTTTTTATTTTATTCATTTAGATTAACATTGCTGCAGACAACTCATCGCTCACACCAGAGAGAATATGAAAAATATATACAAGATATCAAGAGCTCAAAGACTGCAATCCAGAACCTTGAGAGTTCATCAGATCAAGCTCTTCATTACAAATTCTATAAAAGCATGAAAATTTATGTGGAAAATGTAATTGATTGCCTGAATGAAAAGGTACATATAATTTGCATGCAAGACAGAAACCCCTTAGTAGTCAATTACAAAAGAAAAATCAGGCCAGAATATGGCTCAGTGGGTCAAGTGCTGCTGTATATGCATGAGGACCTGAGTTCTGATTCCCAGAATCCGTGGAAAAGCCAGGCATGGTGGTGTGGGTCTGTAACCCCAGCTTTGAGGGATAGAGATAGTGGATCCTAAGGTCTTGCTGGCAGGCCAGTTTGAAATAATGACCTCCAGGTTCAGTGAGAGAGCTTGTCTCAAAAAAATAGAGGAGAGAGCTATAGAGGAAGGCATTTGGACCTCAACCCCTGGCCCTGCATAGGCCTCCAAGGGCAAGTATGTCTGAACACACCAACACACACACACATTCTTTCCCTCCCTCCCTCCCCGTGTCTGACTCTCACAATTAGATACTTTTCTATAACTTTTTTCTACATTTTATTTTTATGAAAAGTCTTACTATATAGCCCAGAATGGCCTTGAACTCAGAGTCTTCCTGTCTCAGCCTCCTGAATGCTATGATTTGCCACCACACACATTTTTAACATGGCGTTAAGCACCTCTTAATATTAGAAGTGGGTTTTTTTCCAGTTACGTTGCTGTTATAAGTAATAAAATTTAATATGTAAAATTTTGGGTTAAAATTTCATCTAAGGCTGATTAGAAAATAAAACCCAATAAAATTAATTACTAAGTATAAATATTTTTCAGGTTTATTCAATGTATTGTGAAATTATTCTTCAGAACGACTGGCAATTTATTACTTTGCTAGATTAGAAAAAAATGATTTTTTGAGTGAGAAAGAGACTGAGACTTCCAATGTAGCCCTGACTGGCCTGGAACTCACTATATAGACCTAACTGGTCTTGAACTCACAAAGAACTGCCTGCCTCTGCTGGGATTAAAGAAAGTCATGGGCCACCATGTGTAGCAGAAAAAAAAGGATTTGCTTTTAAATGCATTCTGATCTCAAACAAGCCCTTAGTTTCTTAGCTAAATGTAGGTCTTGTTTATTTTTGATTTGTGAAGTAAGGTCTCCCTCTGTAGCCCAGGCTGAGTGGAAACTTGCTATGCAACCAAAGTTGGCCTCAAACTCTGATTCTCTTTCTGCCTCAGCCTCTGGAGTGCTGGGATTGTAGATCTGTGCCACCACGCCCAGATGACATGGATTGTCCTCTTACGAGTTCTTTGAGTCCTTTGCCCTATTCCTATCTGGTTCTTAGTGGGGATTTTTTTTTCCCTCTTAGTTTTTAGTGAATGTAAATAATTCTTTATGGTTTAAATTTTGTAATGCTTTATTCAGTTTGATCTAAAATTTCCAGTTTCGTTTGTGAAGGTTCTTTGATCTCTATATGCTCTGAAATTTTTAGCAGATTTATGAGTCTTTTATACATTGTGTTTTATGAAAGCTAAATCCTGATATTAAGATATTTAGTTGCCTTTTAAAAAGATAATTTACTCCTCAGAACTTAAAAAGATAACTAAAAATAATTATACTTTCCACATAGAGTATATCAATAAAATGTTGCTTTGTCTCTTATTTTAAGAAGGTAACCTTCCACTTATTGCTTAATAAAGTATTTTTTACAATATAATTTTTTCTTCATTCACCTTGAATTATACTGTTAAAACTTTACCAACTCACACAGTGGCCTGAAATGGCTATGTCTATGGCAGCAATTGTAGAACGTATTGGAGTGGGAGGAATCCTGTCTAAGAAATAGGAACATCAGTTTCACCTAGTCTCTATTCCTATATCACAGCTCTATCTGGTAAGGTCTCATCCATTTTATGATATTTTTTCTAGTGCTAAGGCTCAAACCCAGGGCTTTACATACACTTGTCAAGCACTCTTACCCCTATGCTACATTCTAGCCCTGAATGATCAGTTTTCGAGATTTTTACCATATTTTATAACTCCTTCCGCCCCACCCTCCATCTGCCTTCTTACTTTCCCCTCCTGTCTTGAGAAAGACTCCTTCCTTTTACCTCTCTCTCATGTCTGTGCTCCTAACTCCTTTCCATTTGGTTTCATAATCTGTGATATCTGCTAATATTGGAACTCTTTTTTTCAAGAATTTGAGCATATACATATGGTTACAAATAATACCTGTTGTGCTTTTTTATAATTATTGATAACCTGCAAAATGTTACATATGTGTATTTCAGATTACCAGCATCGAGGAAATAGAATCATCAATGCATGCACTGCGTATAAAACAAGCTGCAACACTTTTGAAACGCAGGCAAGATGAGTTAAAATGTGAATCAGCATATTTACAACAGTTATCATGTTAGTTTTTTTATATTGCATACTGTTTATTAGTTATTAAGCTAAATTGCCATCTGAGAGAATAAAAATATTTTTATTCCTGTAGAAAAAAATGCTTTTTTTCCTCTATTTTTTACATTGACCCTTCATCCAAACTCAACATTTCAAGGCAGAATTTTAACGTATCTTAAATTTAACATTAAAAAATAAATTTTAGAATTTCAAATCACCTAGCATTTGACAGAGTATGTATGTGGACATTTAATGAATGGAATGAGTGCCTATAAATCTGTAGACTTGTTTGGAAGCCCAGGTTTGTAGTGTAAGGGCCCTCCCAGGGACTAGCAGGCTTCAGCAGAGAGTCATCTGTAAGGTCTCATTTTGTAAGATATGGAGTTCTCAGTGACATCTTTCCTTGATTAAAGTGATTTTGGGAAATGAGATCCTAAATCAATGATGGAGAGGTAAAGTAACTTTCAAGGTCACTACATTTGGTCAGTTGTAAACTATGGTATATAATGAAGTGGACCACAATATAAATAAGGTATTAGCAGCATAATTATTTCTGGTGTTTGACTATGGGGGGAGACTGGCAAAAATTGCTAATAAAAAAGTGAGAGAAAAGAAACCTGCCAGTAGAATTTGTTACTGTTCTCAAGTGACAACCTGCACACACCAGCAAGGTTTATGTTTTTAGCTTAGCGAGGTTGATGACTATTAATCCTATGATAAGTAATTAACATTTAAATCCCATTGCATAAGGAAATATACTGTTTAGAGCACATATATGTTTTTTACACACATACACTTCGTGATATTACCTGTATTTTCAGTGATTCACTGTTTTGAGGATCTGCAGTACAAAGCTAATTTTGTGTGTTAACAGACAAAACTGAGACATCAGCAAAGGGAAGCTTGGCTGTAGATGAAAAAAATCAACGGATTTTAGAAGAGATTGAATCTCGAAGGTATCTATATAATGTGAAGACTTAAAGCAACATTGAGCAAGTACTTTACTTACCAGTATAATTAACTAAATGAGATAATCAACCCTACTCTGACATGCTAATTTGTGAGAACAATGTAAAACCAGAGCTGAGTTCAGCTGACCTCACTGCTTTATAGACAGACTTGGAGAGAATGGATAAGATGGTGTTTGTTAGGCTGGAAGTTGCTCTGAACTAGAAATTGCTCCTAATTATATTATTACCCTCTCTTCAAAAAGTGGTCAGTCCCTGGGAATGATCTAAATAGGAGCATCTTACAAGAAACCAAGGGAAAGCAACCACAGAAACCAAAAGTATTAACATGGAATTTTGTGCAATGTGGTGATGTGTTTGTCCCTTCATAAATAATAACAGGAGTTTTCTTTTTGTTTTAAAGTCTTTTCCGCAAACTCTATTTGCTTTTCATTGATTTTTGTCGCACAATGCAGGACACAGAGAAGACAGGCAAGGGCGCTTGCTGGCAACTGTGACCACCAGGAAGGGACATCAAGTGATGACGAACTGCCTTCCACAGAGATGACTGACTTCCAGAAATGCCAAGGTCAATTGCCAAGGTTCTAACCTGTATTGAAGTGTTGAGATAATGGGGATTGCTTTGTAGTAATTGCCTTTAGATACATATAACTTAAGAGAGTTGGGGAAATTCAAGAAAAATGGAAACATTTCCCCTTAACACTTTGCTACCTCTGGAAAAGGAACATTGTGAGTATTCTCTGGTCCTTTGTAGCCTTTCTTCTGTTACAAATGAGCATTTTGGTGTCTGTGTTACCATTTTCAATGTAAAAGAATTTAGCAAAATCCCTTTATTATAATGAACTCACAAATAAAAACAATACACAGCTAGATTAAAATAGCCACACAAACACTTTGTACATCTCACTAAACTTCTGTACTGTTAGAATGGCCGTTCTGAAGCCATGGTGCTTCACTTAGAGTTTACACTTTCAAGGGTTTACACTTTCACTATCAGTGTATTTTATGCATTCATCTATAGGAAGGAGGGAGGGAGGGACTCATGACAGAGTTCAATGTAGAAAAACAATTAGCTTTGATTCTCCTTTACAACTCACGTGACCTTTTGTCTGCATTCTGGCCTTCCTCATCACCTGATAATACCCTTTCTTGGTTTCCTTTATAAAGTCTAAATGTTATACTGTACCCACACTTACAACTATACACACACACACACACACACACACACACGTATACATTATAGGCTAGGATCACATATGAGATTTTTTTTTTCTGAGTTTGGGTGACTTAATATTCTAAGTCCATCCATTTTCCTTCAAATTTTGTGATTTCATTTTTCTTTAGAGATGAATGATTTTATATCTATTTTATATATGTAGCAGATTTTCATTATCCTTTCATCTGTTGGTAGGCATCTAGGTGGTTTCAATTTCCTTACTATAATAGAGCAGTGATAAACATGAATGTGCAAATATCACTATGGTAGGGTATGGTTCTTTGAGTATGTGCCCAGGAATGGAATAGCTGACTCATATCGTAGCTCTATTTTTAACTTTTTGAGGAGCCTCCATACTGATTTCCATAATGGCTATATTAATTTACACTCCTACCAACAGTGAATAAGAGTTCCTCTTTCCCTACATCCTCTCCAACATTTGTTGAGAGATTCCTTGATAATAGCCTCTTGACTGAGGTGGAGTAGTATTGAAAAGGAGTTTTAATTTGCATTTCCCTGATGTGTTGAATACTTTCCAGAATAGTTACTGACAATTTGTGTTTCTTTTGAAAGCTGTTCATTAGCTATCTGTTGATTAGCAGTTTTATTTTCTTGGTATTTAATAGTTTAGCTGGTAAAGATTTTCTCCCATTCTGTGATCTGTCGATAGGTGAAACTATTTTTTTTCCGGGGAGCGGGGGGTCTTTTTGAGACACGGTTTCCCAGTAGCCACATCTGGTCTGAAACTCAAAATGTAGACCAAGCTGACCTTGATCTCACAAAAATCCACCTGCCCCTGCCTCCCAAGTGAGTGCTGGGATCAAAGGCCTGTGCCATCACTCCTAGCATGGTAAAACCACTTTTGGTGTTCTGAAAGGTATTCTATAAAGTTAGAACGTTCTGGACTTTGTGGTTATAGATGAGATGGAAGAGACCTTTAGTCTGTATGACAACAGAGAAATTTCTTGTCCTCCCAAATCCAGTATTGTTTGTTGGTTACCTATAAATATGTTACACCTGCTTTATAGGGAAGATGGTTACATTGATAAAATGATGTATGATATTTTGGTGTATAAGCAGGGACTTAATGTATGGTAGGCTTAATCGTGCCAGTATTTTCACCTTTGTTACTAAACCAACTTTTTAAACAATAAAAATGAATATATATGTAAATACCAAGATAGTGTCAAACTCAGTTGATTAAATAGGAACACATGACTGTGCTTATAAGAAGGCAGATTTAACATGCATAGCATAAAGAGACTTATTTTATTTGCAGGTGACATTTTTCAAGATTGTAAGAAAATTTTTGAAGATGTGCATGATGATTTTTGTAACATCCAGAATATTTTATTAAAATTTCAGCAGTGGCGGGAAAAGTTTCCTGAGTCCTACCATGAAGCTTTCATTGGTTTCTGCTTACCAAAGCTTTTAAGTCCCCTGATACGAGTTCAGTTGCTTGACTGGAATCCTCTTAAGGTATTTATGCTCACCATGTGACTGTTCTGGTTGTATTAGTTACTTAGACTGCCTTGCTATCGTGCTAGCTATAAAATATCTGACACTTGGCTGATGGGATAAAGGGCTTAGTGGGTAAAGGCATTGTCACCAAGGCTAATGACGACTTGAGTTTGGACCCTGCAGCCCATACAATAGAAGGAGAGAACTGACTGCTGAAAATTATCCTTAGGCCTATACCACACACACACACACACACACACACACACACACGAATGAATGAATGAATGAATGAATGAATGAAAGAAATAGAGATTTTTTTTTTTAAATCAAATTTTTCTTTTTTGCATTGTGGGGATTAAACCCGGGGTCTAGCTAAACAAGTACCCTACTACTGAGCTACATCTCTAATCTTTTGCCTTGATTTTTAAGTCATAGCGAGACTGAACATCAGAAATGCAAGCACATTCTTTTTATAGATTTTTAAAATTTTTATGTGTATGAGTGTTTTACTTGTATGTATGTAAGTATATACATGTGTGCCTAGTGCCTATGGAGGAAAGGACAGCAGTGGATGCCCTAGAACTGGAGTTAGTTAGCTGCCATGTAGGTATTGGGAACTTAACCTGGGTCCCCTGCAAGAGGAGCCAGTGCTCTTAATCACTGAAACAACTCTCCAATCCTGAAAGCACACTTTTAATACTTCTTCTGTATTGTTTAAAGTCTTCCCCAGAATTATAAAGTAGTATTAAGTTTGGGAAAGTTATATAAAAACCTGTTCCAAGGATTGTGGAATTGGAAATGACAAACTGGGAAGAGCTGGTCAGCGAAGCACATTGAGGAGAGGGGAATGTTAGCAAGGCCTTGAAGGGTGTGTGAGACTTCATCAGGAGTTGAGAGGAAGGGACAGCTACTTCAGAAAAATGAGGGAGAGATGCATCTCTAATCAAGAGATGACATGACATTCAAGTCCTGGATTGAGAGGTGAGAACTTATTTTGGAAAGTAATAGGAATTTTGACATATGGAAAGTAATGTGGCTTTTAAAAATGTTTTATATTACATTTATGTGTTTATGTGTATGGGAGTGGTGGTGACACATACCACAGCATTTGTCTAGAGGTTAAGGAGAGTGTGGGAGATGGTTCTCTCCATCAAGTCTTCTCTAGAGATCAAACTCAGGTCACTAGGCTTAGCAGGAAGTGCCTTTATCTGCTAAGCCATCTCACTGGACTGATAGTAATGTTTTAGGAAGCCCCTATTAGTAGGCTAACTTGGATGAAAGAGAAATAAAAGATAGATAACAGTTGATGTAATCCAAGTTCAGGGTGACAAATTCATCATATAGGCTGATTCTGGTAAAGGGAATGACTGATTTATAAGAGGTATCAGAGGCTGGAGAGTTGACTAAGTGGTTAAGAACATTAGCTAATCTTGCAGAGGACCGAGGTTCAATTCCCAGCACCCACATGGCAGCTAACAACCATCTGTAACATGACTCCAATTCCACGGGATCCAGCATCCTCTTCTGACCTCCTCATTGCATGACACAGGTGCACCTACCTATGTGCAGGCAATACACAATAATACAAAAATAATAAAATATTAGAAGACGTTATCATGAGGTAAAAATTAGTGAAACACAGAAAATAACTAATCCTTCACATGCAAATATTAGAGAATGGTCATTCTGTTAATGGGGAAGAAAAGGATTTGGAAGAAGTTTTACTTCTTGGGTAATGAGGTGATAAGGAGACACCCACATTATTTTGCCTTATGTACAGAAAGGAATGAAAAACTGAAGTTCTAGGAAGAAGCCAAACTGGGTAAGGATTTATAGTCAGTGATCAAGCTATGCTCTCAGTTTTCTTTGCTAACCATGCTTTCTTCCTTGGTCTTAATTATGAGTGCCTATGGGCTTCAGGCGCATGACCACATAGCCTTTCCAGTATAGGAGCAAAATAATTTCTAAGGCTGGTAAAGAGTTGGTTGGGCAGCAACCTGGGGATTAACCATTTAAGCTGAATTGGGAACTCTTGATAAGCAGAGATCATTTTATTCATCCATTCAAGTAATTAGCCATCTGTTATTTGTTGGTTGGCTAATAAGCTAAACCACATGCATGTTAACACATTTATTCTTAAGGTAATTGAAAAGACTGAAGTAAATTCTGCTTGAGGTAGATGAATTTTCATCAGCAAATTTTATGGATAGTTCAAGTACCTAACTGATACAGTATTTTACTTGACCAGAGTTCTTGCCATTCTTAGGCTCTGAAAGTCCTGGCACACAGTAGGCCTTTGTTGCATTTTTGTTGTATGGCTGAACACATGAAGCATAGTTTGAGCTACACTGCCTTAATCATGTCATCCTGCCGCACTTTGGTGGCTCAGTACTACATACATAGTGCTAAAATATACAGTTATGTTCCTTGATCCTTAGAAAAGTTCTGAGAATTAGAAAGAGATTAACTTTTAAAATACCTGTGCTTAAGAATATAAAACATAATCTCATCTTACAGTTGGATTCCATAGGTCTAGAACAGATGCCCTGGTTCACATCCATAACAGAATTTATGGATAGCAGCATGGAAGATACGACAAAGGATGATAATTCTGATAAAAAAATCTTGTCTACTGTAATCAACAAAACAGTTGTTCCTCGACTTACAGGTATTGCCTTGAAATCTTGCTCACATCACTCCTTGACAAGTATGAGATTATCAGTACTCTGAGCAACTGTAAGCTCAGAGTATTGATGCCTTTGCTTCAGTCTTTAAAGTCGGAAGATTTCTTTTACCTAAACCAGTATTTCATAAGAATCTTTTTACCATGTCCCAGAGAATACAATTTGAATTAGATTGAATTTTGAAGTTTTTATTTTTTCATTTATGTATTCTTTTGAAAAATCCAAATTCTTCTGATTGAACAGTCTCATAAATTGGGAGCATTATAAGAAACTAGCACTGCCCGAGCTCCTCTAGTGGTTCAGTTCTCTGTTTGAAAAATAGCACTACCAGCATTTGCCGAGGGACCCATTGTGGAGCAAGAAAAAAGAGATAATTAGGAGTGGCTCTATGATTTTTGGCTTAGACAACCCAAAGGACAGAGTTGCCTTTCCTGAAGTGGAACGAGAGGGTGGTGGGACAGAAGCTCAGGTGGGGCATGTTGAGTTGTCACTTAAGTACACATGTCAGGTGTGTTGTTGAGTATATGAGTCAAAGGAGTGGTTTGGCAGGTAGTATACATTTATCAGCGTGTTGGTGGCATTTTGTGCCATAAAGGGACTTTAAATACTAGGATGTGAATGCAAGTAGGAGGGAGAGGAATGATCTGAGTCCTAGGGTCCTTTTAGCATTTGAAAGTCACAGAAGTGACAAGCAAAGACCAGAGAGGAAACCAGGAGGGTGATGTCCCAGAGGTGAGTAAAGAAAGTATTTCCAGGAAGAACAATGAGGTATGGTTGCAGTTGTTGACAGTAAACCACTTGAGGATTAGAATCAGCCATTGGAGTTGGCTATGTGAATGTCCTGTGTGATTTGAGAAACCATGGTGAATGATAAGGCCTAATGGACAGGATTCCAAGAACAAATGGGCAGAGAAAATAGAAAGTGGACATAGACAATATTTTGAGGAATTTCCATTTTTAAAAGGACAAGAACAATGGACAGTAATATAAGTGGTAATAAGGGTGATTGCTAGGGCTGGGGAGATGGACTAGTGCTAACATCACTCACCCACAATTATGAGGACCAAAGCTCAGATCCCCAGAACTCACATAAAAGCTTGGAGAGGGAGGGGGCATGGCTATACAGCCTGCCTGTAATTTCAGTGCTCTGAAAGTAGAGACAGGCTCCCCGGAGCAAGATGGCTAACCAGACTAAACATTGCTAGCCAGACTAGCCATTGTCAACCTTGGACTTCTGCACACATGCACACACACCCATACACACTTGCACACAAATGTGCCCTTACATACATGAAGGAAGAGAGGAAGTGGAGAGATCTATCAACTGAAAGTGAGAATGAGAAGAGGGAGAAGATAGAATCATCTGACAAGGGAAAGTGAGCTGACCAGGAAAAGAAAATTTTAGAGAATTGGTTGCTGGCTAGCGTGAGGAATCACTTGGGTTTTGTGGGGATCATTTTGTTGTGATTTTATTTTAAAGCCACATTTTAGCAGCAGGTTAGTGACAAGGTGAATTTAACTAGGTTTGTAGACTAGCCTGACAGGTTCAGCAAAATCCAAGAAGACAAAGAAATTGAAGGTGTGTGCAGGTAGTGGTCATGATTGGTCATGGATTTTAACCTCAGTAAAGAGTGGACTAGGTTGTGTTACAAGTAGCAGAACAATCTTGTAACTACTGTACTACTGAAATGTCTTTCAGATTTTGTAGAATTTATTTGGGACCCCTTGTCAACCTCACAGACAACAAGCTTAACAACGCACTGCAGAGTGGTTCTGGAAGAACATTCTACTTCTGAAAATGAAGTTAGTAAAAGCAAACAGGTAACAATTTCTGGGGAGTAGGGTGTGTGACTCCATGGTAGAATACTTGCCTATCTTGCATGACACCCTGGGTTCAATCCCCAATACCACAAAAAATTAATATATAAAATAATTTGTATATGCTCAGATAGTATTGTATGGATTTGTTACCCCGAAAACTATCTTTCTTCTTAAACCAGAATTCAAAATGTTTAAAAGACAGGTAAAATAGAGTTGCGTTTTTGTTTTTAATGTTATAACTTTGATACAGGACTCAAAGTATGTGTTACAGATAAGTGGAAAGAGAAATAAAACTCATTTAGTTTAGTATGCTTTTTATGGAAAAATATATTTGCTTAACTGCATTTATCAACAATATGTTTGGTATAATGTATGTGACGGCTTAATTTGTGTTAACACAGCATCTTGCACTTTAAAAATAGATGTTATTCTATATAGTATGCTAATTTCATTTTTCAAGCATGGATTCTTTCTAAGAATGAGAATAGTATTCATAGAAATATTGCTAATACATGAAAAATTTTTAACCTTCCATCATCTCTTCCTCCTGGTGGTAGTGTATTTGAGACTGAAACCACCGTAGGATATTTTCACTCAGTCTTTCCAGTTATCTCAATGGATATGCATATATTCTCTTTCTTTGACTTAGCATATCATTGCATATTTATAGTGTTAGGTTACTATAGTCTCAGAAACATTAGCTAATATTTCCATTTAGTGGATGGGTATAATATGATGTCTTTAAGTTGAATTACTGAATTGAGTATTTTAGTTATTTATAATTGTTGATAATGCAAACAAAATGAGTTATCCAAAGTGAATTTACTGTGTCAAAGGAGATAGAAAATCCAACAAAGTACCCACCCCTAGGTCAAGTAGAAGGCTTGTAGAAATCAGTAAGAAAAAGGCAGATCCTGATTTTAAAAAACCAGACAATCAGCTTATGGAGGTGCTTTACCAAACCACAGAAGAGGATGTAAGAAGATGCCAGTGTCTCATGACTCTACAGGAAAAAGATGAAGAGATTCATACTACATTCCCCAGATTTGAAAATAATTTAAAAACAAAACAAGAAAAACAAAGTTTAGTAAAGGATTTAAGAAAACAGGTCTCAATATGTAGCCCTGACTGACCTAGAACTTTCTATGTTGATGAGGCTGACCTGGAACTTACAGAGATCCACCTACATCTGCCTCCACTGACTTGTGCTTCCGGAGTTCTGGGATTAAAGGTGTGCACCACCACACCTGTCAGAAAAGAGGATATCTTAAAAAAATATGTCTTTATTAATTATTTGAGAATTTCATGGATTGTATTTTGATCATGTGTACTCCCCAAGCTTCCCCTAACTCCTCCCCAGTCCATCTCCCTAACCCCACAAACTTCATGTAGTCCTGGATATGGAACCATCCACTGTCAACCTACCAAGAGCCACACCCTCAAAGGAAACTGATTGTTCTTTCCCCAGCACCCATCAGGTGTACATAGCTCCTCAGTTAGGGAGTTAGGGGTAGGGGCTGGTGAACACCTTCCTACTCCATGCTGAAAACAGGATTTCTTATACACAGCTAGTAGAAATATAAATGGGCTATCGCCATCTTTTTTTTCCTTTCTTATTGATTGGATTTGTTTTTTCATGATTTCATAAACGTATATAGTGCATCTTGTTTGCTCTTAGAGCCCCAATCCTCTCTTAACTCCTTCACACCTCTGTCATCTTCCACTCCACCCTACAGATCTCTTTCCCACGTTTACATCCTTTGGGTTTCTTTTCTGACCCACTTACTTTAATTAGGACTGTCTTTATGGCCATGGGTTTGGAACTGTCCACTGGAACATGGTGGGCTGACTGTTTAGTGCACAACTAAAGGCAATGATTGTCCCTCCCCCAGACTCCCATCAGTTGCCAGTAGTTCTGTAGGGAGGGTTAGGGACCCATGAGCCCCTCCCCAATCCAAGACAAACCCAGTCTTTTGCTGCGGGATTATGTTTGTAATGAATGGCTGTGTCAAGCCCTAAAGATGCATTTCACATTTCTTCTCCCTATCTTCTGCTCATAAAATTTTTCCACTCTCTTCTACCATGTGCCCTGAGCTTTATGTGGGTGGTATGAATGTCCTCTTAAGGGCTGAGCACTAGAACATCATTTATTTTAGGCATCCATGAGTCTCTGTGTTCATTGGTTTATAGAAATAAGCTTCTCTGATTAAGGATTAAGGATATCTCTGGGCATAAACATAGGTACTTTACTGCAGTTTGGTGCCATTTGGTACCATGTCATTTAGCGAAGCCACAGAAATGAGGTTCCCCTTAGGATCTATGATTGTTTTAGCCATGGGTTTTTGTCTGGGTTTGTAGTAGGAAACAGTTTCATCATTTTACACAAAATTGAATACAGGGTTATGAGCTATATTCCAGCTGTAATTCCGTTCTAATGTGTATTACCTATTAGAAATATATTCTTATACATACTAAAATACTTTTGTAAGGTCTTTTATAATACCATTCTGCATAGTGGACCCTAAACTGGAACTGAGTGTCTCGTGGGTAGTACATAAGCAACAGAATGCAGTACAACAGTAAAAATCTGACCTCAGTCATGTATAACTGATGAGTTTCTTAAAGCCAGTTGAAAATTACTATGGACCAGTTTCCACTGTTAAAATTATACTTTTGGTAAATATATTTCTGACTATGGCTTGTTAATACTTTTCAAAAATTTAAATAATAGGATTTACTTAAATCTGTTATTGGAAGAATGAAGAAGGCAATAGAAGATGATGTTTTTATTCCTCTATATCCAAAGCGGTAAGAGCTGCTATTTTTTATACTGTTTGAAATAGCATTTCTTTATAAGGGGAGAAGGATTTGAAACAGACGTGATGTAGTTCAGGTTGCCCTTTAACTCACTATATAGCTGAGGATAATCCTCACCCTTCTGTGCTCATGCCTTCCAAATGTTGAGATTTCAGGCATTCACCACGATGTCCAGCTTTGAAGTATCCTTTTCTATAATATAGATTTGCCTAAGAATACAATGCAGGGGTTGGAGAGATGACAATGGTTAAGTTCACTGGCTGCTCTTGCAGAGGACCCAGGTTCAGTCCCCAGCACCCACATGGTGGCTAATGACCATTCGTAACTCCAGTTCCAGGGGATCCAACACCTTCTTCTGGCCTCTGTGGGCATTGCAGCTCAGGTGCACTTAATTTCATGCAGGCAAAACACTCAAACACATAAAATAAGAAAATTTTTAAAAAGAATATAATACAAAAGAAACTATAGTAGTTTCCAAACATATACACATATTCTATTAAGATGCAAATTGAGACTTTAACAACACTTCTGTAATCTGCTGTATACCACATATCATTCTTGGTGTTTGGACATTGTTAGAATGTTTCAGGGTTTCTTGTTTTTCAGTGATTCCTAGGAACGTGAGGTGGTAGTATAGAGAAGCAAAGAACACAGATTCTTAGCCATCCCGTTTCTGGGTGTTTGACTTTAAGCCTTCACCTGCATCACTGTCATCTGTACATGAGGCCAAAATTTGTAGCTACCACAGAGGACATCAGCATGGTGAAGACAATGCCCCAACCATAGCGGTGCCATGTGCAGAGGAAGAGTAGCATAACCAGAAACAGTAGCTGTGAATGTGAATTCTGTGTTCATCTCATGAAACATAGAGGTCACCAAGAGGGTCTCCATTGCTAGTGATGATCTGCAAACGGTAGCTACCCAGTGAAACATATGGTGAAAGAGCTGTGTGGAAAGGAGTGACTCAGAGTTTTCTAATTCATTTTGAGTGAGGAAGGGGCATCTGCAAATAAGTATTATGTTCCTGTAAGTTGTTTTATACAATTTTAGATAAGAAAAGTGTAAGTGTGGTTTATACTTAAAATGATTGCTCCTTGGCATTGAGTTGAAGTGTATGTTTAAAATGAGGAACTTTTTTTTAGATTTTTTTTTTGGTCTTTTTCAGACAGGGTCACCCTGTAGTCCTAGCTGTCCTGGAACTCACTATATAGACCAGGCTGGTCTTGAACTCACCTGCCTCTGCCTCTCGAGTGCTGGGATTAAAGGCGTGAGCCACCACGCCTGGCTAATAAAGATTTATTTATGTGTATGTTTGCCTGAATTTATGTAAGTACATCATATGTGTGCCTGGTTCCTACAGAGGCCAAAAGAGGATGTTGGACCCTTTGGAATAGGAGTTACAAACAGTCATGAACCCCTATGTGGGTGCTGGGAACCAAACCCAGGTTCTCTGCAAGAGTAACCCAGGGCTCTTGACTGCTGAGCCATCTCTGCAGTCCCTAATATGAAAAGTTTTATTCACTCCTACCTTGACCTCTGTCTGCAAAGGTTTTGCCGTTGCTCTTTCCAGGTTGTCTTCTTACAAATAGAAGCAAAGATTTTATATCCTATAATCTTATTTTTCCCTCCTTCCTCAGCAAAGAAGTACATTATAAACTGTTGTGAGCAGTTTTGGATGCTTTTCACTTAGTACATATTTGAGGTCATTCCTTGTCATCATAGAAGTTGTTTGCTTCATTCCTTTTTAAGTTGCATAATAGGCTGTCATGTAGATGTCCTGTAACTGGCATGTGAATTGCCAATAATGAGGTTGTAAACAATCCAGAAGATGTATCATTCTGTGTAAATGCAGACATCTCTATAAGAGGCACTTTTAGAAATGTGTTGTTGGGTGAGTATGGATACATTTCTGATTCTTAATAGATATCATCACAGCGCCCCCGTTTATTTTCCATTTATGGTATTTGGTTGCTTAATTTAAAAATCAGTAAACTCCTGGGTTCTTTTGGTTGTTTTTATTGGATTTTTGTGATTTTTATCTAATACAGTTAGATAAATACAGTTAGATAATACAGTTAGATCCCCTCCCCTGTCTGTATCTCCCCCAACAGCCCTCCACCCAATTTGTGTACTCCTTTATATATATTAATACAGCCTATAGAATTTGATTTGTATCCCTAAATGTCCTTCAGTGTGAGCCCACCAAGAGTCCTTTCCCTGTAAGATACTGTCTCTCCCCTCCTAGCAACCATCAATTTACAAAAGTTTCATAGGTTGGGTTGGGATTTCTTACCCAACCAGAAATTTATCTGGTTTGAGCTTGCATAGGACTTGCGCACACTGTCACTATTGCTGTGAGTTGACATGAGTACTGACCAGTTGTTCTGAAGATTGATTTCCTTGTGGTCATCCACCCCTCTTTGGCTCTTAAAATCTTTCTGCCTCCTCTTCCACAACGGTCCCTGAGCCTTGGGAGGCAGAAGTTTCAAGTAAGTCTTCTATTCAGAGAAAAGCCTCTGCAGCCTCTTGTTCTCTACACATTGGCCAATTGTGGTTTTCTTTGTTAATCACCTGCTGCATAAGGAAACTTCTCTGGTGAGAGTTGAGAGATGCATTCGTCCTGCGTGTCGAGGTTGCACTGAAGATGTGTCACTTAGGATTAAGCATCTCATAGACATTTTCTGTATTTGACTAGTTCTGGAACTCTGTAAGTCTCTAAATGTTGCAAAAAGAAGCTTTCTTTGATGAGGGGTAAAAGGTACACTTGTCTGTATATATGAGGATGCATATTTAGAATAAAGTAATTTTTAAAGTCTGATTCTGAAAGAATAATAGTCCTTTGCATTTTCTCCTTTCTCTGTCTCCCTTCCCACTTCTCTACTCCCCCCTCCCCTTGTCTTTCAAATTAGGTGTGTAGAAGAAAAAACATCACCACATTCGAAGTTCCAAGAAAGACAGTTCTGGGCAGCTCTAAAGGTAAGCAGAAAACTGATAATAAATATATTGAATATGTATGTATATATTTTAATATTTGCAGCCATGCAATATGTGTCAAACTATTCCACTCTGCCACTATAGTCCGGAAACAGTAATAGTTGATAGAGATGACATGTAAATAAATAAACATGCTTGTATTTCAATTAAGTGTGGCTTATCAACACAGAAATTTGAATGTCATATAATTTTCATGTTAAAAATATTATGATTTGGAGGCTGGAGAGATGGCTCAGCAGTTAAGAGCACACATTCGTCTGGCAGAGGACCCAAGTTCAGTTCCCAGCACTCATGTTGGGTAGCTTACAGTTGCCTATAACTCCAATTGCAGGGGATCCAATGCCCTCTTTTGGACTCCATGAGCACCCGCACATACATGTGCACATGCTCATACCCTCCCCCATATACACATAACTAAAAAAGTAAGAAAAAAAAAGTTTTTTTAATTCTGATTTGGGGAGCTTTTTTGTTTTGTTTGTGGGTGTTTTTTATTTGTCTTTTTGTTTGAGACAGGGCCTTACTTGTGTAACTCTGGTTGGCCTAGAACTGGTCATGTAGACCAGACTGCCTTGAACTTAGAGATCTGCCTTCCAAGTTCTGGGATTAAAGACATGTGCCACCATGCCTGGTCTTATTTTATTGAATACTATTATATCCCTTAACTCTCTTCCTTGTACAACAGTGTGATGCACACAGAAGGCTATAACTGGTTAAGGTTTAGAGAGTAAGAGACTGCAGAGTGAGTGTCTCTGGATAGGACTTCTGTATTAAACCTCACACACCCACAGCTGAGGGACCATTGCACAAGAGGGGACAGAAAGATTGTAAGAGCCAGAGTTGGTGCATGAACATAAGGAAACAGACTTTTAGGCCACTGTTCATATGAACCTGCAGCAATGCTGACAGCATGCACAAGACCCATGCTAACGCAGACAAAAACCCAGCATGGAGCAGGGGAAATGGGCAGCAGGCCCCAACCCTAGCCAAGGAACTGTTAACAAATGATTACTGTGGGGTGAGGGAGAGTAAATCTTTAAGGGAGTGACTCTAGATAGACTGACTAGATCCCAGTGGATGAACTTGCATCAAGGGACACCTGGATAGAAATGCTATCTGGATTGAACTTAACATATGTGATACCTGAAATCTGGTGGGCGGGGGAGTCTAAATTTGATTAGGATGTTTTATGTGAAATGCACAAAAACTCAGTTAAAATACTGAAAATAAAAAAAAATTTAAAATAGCATTTAAAATATTTTTATTTGTATGAGTTTATTGCCTGCATGTATGTAAGTGCACCTGTGTTGTGCAATGCCCGTGGAGGTTGGAACAGATTGCACTGGAACTGCTATGCATGTAGGTGCTGGAAATTGAACTCAGATGTTCTGCAAGAGCAATCAGTTCTCTTAACCACTGAGCCAGTTGGCTCAAAAAATAGCATTTAAACTGTAAAATCAGTTTTTGTCTCCTGGGTTCTACCAAAGAGGCAGCAAGTTAAATTTAATCCCCAGGCCATAATTGGCCTCCCCTTGGTCTAAAGTTAAAACCATTGCTGAGTCAGTAGAGGTAGAGATGATAAAAGATGTTTAAGGCCAGGGCACATGGTGGTGGCACATGCCTGTAATCCCAGCACTTGGAAAGCAGAGGCAGGTGGATCTTTGAGATCCAGGCCAGCCTGGTCTAGATAGTGGGAAAAAAATGTTTAAGGTGAAAGGATCAAAAGGATTCCCCAAGTGATTAATTCCATGAACTGACCATAAGACTCAAAGGAACTCAGGATGAAGGTGAGTGTTAAATGCCATTAAAAAAAAATGACTGAAGATGTTCATTGGATTTAAGAATTGGGAGATAGATGACCTCAGTAAGCAATAATGGATGTATCTCATGGCTGAGCCAAGGAAAAAGCTTCCAGGACAGGCAGTGACACCATTGACCTGCCACGTGTTACATGTTAGCAACCCACATGTCTTACAGCGCTCACAATACTGGGAGAAGGTGGAAACAGCACAGAATTCACAGAAACATCTGGATTTAGCTCCTCTAAATACAAGCAGTATTTATTTTGTAGAATTTGTGTGCTCTCCGCAGACTTTTGAGTTCTTGATTTACATACTACAGCAGCAAAGTTCTCAGCATTGTCTGACTTCTCAAGGTCACACTTTGATAGAGCTTTATGAATCCTGGCGACCTGCAGTACTATACTTGGTGGCCCCAGGCCATGAGAGAGGAAATAGGATGAGATATTGATCTGGAGAGGGTCTAGTAGAGTTTTTGTGGGCATATTTGGGGTTGATTATCTTAGAAAATGGAAATAGGATATGTAGACACGTGGAGGTGAGATCTGGTATTTGTTCAGAGACGCTTTCTATTTCAGAGTGACAGATCCAACTAGTAGACACTGGGGAGTTGGACCAGTTCTTTGTTAGTAGTCACGTGTTTTGTCAACTTCACACAAACTAGAGACCCCTGGGAAGAAGGAACCATCAGCTGAGGAATTTTATCAGACTGGCCTGTGAACATACCTGTGGGCATTTTCTTGATTACTAATTGACGTAGGAGGGTCTACTCCACTGTGGGTCGTGCCATCCCTAAGTAGGTGGGCCTGGGCTGTATAAGAAAGGTAGCTGAGCAATCCAGTAAGCAACATTCCTCCCTGGTCTTCAGTTCCTGTCTTGAGGTCCTGCCTTGGTTTCCCCAATGATGAATTGTAACTTCTAAGCCAAATAAACCCTTTCCTCTCAAAATTAGTTTTGGCCAGTGTTTTACCACAGCTACAAAAAGCAAATTAGAGCAGGACATTACAGTTTCTTAGGAGCTGTAATCACTTCATACTTTTCTTTTAGCTCTTCCATAATACTCTTCTTTGGAATGGACTCCTTCCTGATGACACTTTGCAAGATCTGGGACTGGGGAAGCTGCTAAATCGCTATCTTATTATTGCTCTTACTAATGCCATCCCTGGACCAGATGCTATTCAAAAGTGCCACCAGGTAAGTTGTATAGGAACCAATTTTAATTTTATTATTTAAAATAAATTAGCTAGGGGCCAGAGAGATGGCTCGGCAGTTAAGAGCACTGACTGCTCTTGCAGAGGACCTGGGTTCGTTTCCCAGCACCCACATGGCGGCTAGTAACCGTCCATAACTCCGGTTCCAGGAGGATCCGACACCCTCTTCTGACCTCCACAGCACTGCACGACATGGGTGTACTCACATACATCCAGGCAATACACTCATACACATAAAATAATAAAATATTTAAAAAAAAATAAAACAGCTAATGCTCAGTGTGATAACCTACATCTCTAATTCCAGCACTAGAGAAGCTAGGCAGGAGAACTGCTGCAAGCTCCAGGCCAGCCTGGGCTACAAGGTGAGATTCTGCCTCAAAACAACAAAAAGGTTTAGCTACTAGGGCTGGAAAGATGGTTCAGTGTTTAAAAGTGCGTATTGGTTGCAGAGGAACTTGAGTTCAGTTCACAGCACCCTCATCAGGTGGCTCACAATCACCTGTAACTTCCAACTCCATGGGATCCAGTGCCTCTCTTCTAACCTCAGTGGATATCTGCACACGTATGCACATACCACACACATGCATATACATAATTAGAAATAAAAATCTTAAACTCTTAGCTATTAAAGTCTACTGTGTTGCAGAAAAATAATTAGAATTATGGTGATATGAATATACACATCAATTTAACAAAGCAGAAGCTATCTTTTTGTATTTAAAAATCAGTATTCTGATTTGAAACATTAGCAGTGGGGAAAAGTACTTAGTAAATGATGCCAGGAGCCAGGTGTAGTAGCATTTGCCTATAGTCTCAGTACTTGTGAGGCTGAAACAGGATGATTACGAATTCAAGACTAGCCTGGATTACACGGTAAGTAAGACCTTGTACTTGGAAAAAAAGAGGAGAAAGTCATTACTAAATGGCAGAAGAAATGAGAAACAGCATTACCTTTATCAAAATGATTTGACAAAATATAAAACGTCACTGAATAAAAAATCTTAAACCAAAAGATGTAGAGATTAACTGATCTTACCAGATGTGGGGAATGTGTCCATTGGGCTAACTGTTATCTCTTCATGATTGAAGTTTTGTATACTAAAAAGTTAGAGAAACTGGTTAGAAATTAAGAAATAAGTCCTAACACATAAGATTAAGATTTATATCAAAAAACAAATCTTTACAAACTAGTAAACCAAATGTTCATATTGAAAAGGGCTCCAAAATATGCAAATTAAATCACCACAAAAGCATATGTAAAGCAACCTACACATATGTGGGAAAGATTGGCAATATGAATAGGCAGAGACATGCAAATTCGTTCAACAAGATACTTGTGCTGATGTTATCCTAACCTGGCATCTCCAGACCTGGTGTAGCCGGGGACACTGCAGTCCCAGGACTGCAGAGGTTTTGTTCTTGGTGTGCAAGACAGTGGTTCTAGAGTGGTGGTCTGTGGTAGTACCAGTGGTCTGGTACTAGCCAATGGCTTTTGAGGATATTTCATTGTGATAGGTTCAAAACCTTTAAAGTTTGTAACCTTTGACTTCTGAGAATTTATCCTATGACAAAACTCAGAGTTGCACATACAGATTTTAAACACAAAGAATATTCGAGGGCTGGAGAGATGGTCAGTGGTTAAAAGCCCTGGCTGCTCTTGCAGAGGACCCGGGTTAGGTTCCCAGCACCTACATGGTGGCTAACAACTGTCTGTTAGGTTCCAGGGGGTCCAATACACTCTTCTGACCTCTGTGGGCATTGCACCATACAAGTGCACATATGCACATGCAGACAATACACTCATACACATAAAAATAATAAAATAATAAAAAATATTCTAGCATTATTTAATAGGAGATAGCCAAAAACTACCTAAATGTCCCCAAAATATCTTGATCTAACCATAACATCAAAGTCATGGTAGTGAATAGTTTTTTAGGAAACCTGGCATGGTGGTACACCTGTAATCCCATCACTGTCACAGTTTTCAAAGTAGAGAAGAGGAAGTGTGTTTTCACAACTCCATAGCATAGGTTTGAAAAGCAGGCCAACAAAATGTGACTTAAAGTCTTGGCCTCACATGAGCAAGCTTCCTGCTTACGTGCAAACTTCATGGACACTTGTAGTAACAAAACAGGAGCAAAGCAAAGACAAACGACAGTAAGCTTCAAGCCTTTGAAGACTGGTTTAAAACTGGGAAAGTTTGTTAAATGAACCTTATAGGACCTTCTGCATGTCTTGTGGGGATTATTTTGGTGGGGGGAGGTTCTCAATAATTTATAAAAGTATAATAAATCTTTTCCCCCAACCTTCATTTATTTTGTTTTGCTTCTTGTGGCACTACTGTTGACAGTCAGACCCAGGACCTTCCGTATTTTAAGCCCCAGCTCTACCAGTTACGCTCTCAGTAACGTCCCACTCCTGTTTGTGTTTTTCAAGTCAGGATCTGTCCATTTTGTCTCGGGTGGCTGGCCTTGAACTCAGAATCCAGTGCCTACCATCATACCTACGTCAAACCCTCTCCTGCCATTTTTTAAAACTGCTTTTAAGGATGACAATCAGATTTACTTCATAAAATGCTTTCTAGGACTCTATTGACCTGTTTTATAATATTGATACATGTTTGATGCATTTTAATTTTTCTCTGAATTTTCTTTGTGCAAATACTGTTCTGTCACCTATAGCATAACCTGGTGTCCAGGATTTCCTTTTTCCTCCCTTTTGCTCTAAGGAAGTTGTTTGTTTGCAACATTTTTCTGACTTTACCAGTTTTCTCCAAAATCACATATAACTTTTGGAGGGGGAGAATGTTCTTGTTTTGACTTTCCGAAAGAACAGTTGAGCGCTGGAGAGATGGCTGGGTGGTTAAGAGCACTGGCTGCTTTTGCAGAAGACCCAAGTTCAAATCTCAGTACCCCCGTGGTAGCTAACAACTGTAACTCCATTTCCAAGGTATCTGACACCCTCTTCTGTTCCCCGTGGGCATTGCATGACATGGGTACACTTACATACATACGTGCACTCATACACATAAAAATGAATTCAAAAATAGAGTAGTTGAGTGTGCTATATTGACTAGAAAGCAATGTAAACTGTTAGATCAAAACCATAATAAATTTTCTACATTCAGTATATTTAGACATCCAGTTGATACTTTGTCTCTAATATTTATGTAGATTGTAGAATCACAAGTACTGCGTAATGAGTATTCCGTCCTCAGCTTTTAGCAATGAAGAATGATTTTTTTTTTCCTTTTTAATGCTACCTTGTCTGTGACAAAGGAAAGGGGAATTTTTCAAAATTTTTTGTTGTCGTAAACCTGAGATATGTTTTGATCAACAGGTAGCAGCTTACCTACCAGAAAAATGGTTTGGAAATTCTGCTATGAGGACATCAATTCCCCAGCTAGAAAACTTCATTCAGTTTTTGTTGCAGTCTGCACGTGAATTATCGACAAGTGAATGCAGGTAATCCTTATTTTATTTTCACTTCCATAGCACAGTGTAAGAATTTTGTATGCTGTCAGTAATTTTGGAAAGATTTGCACTTTTACTATAATTTTTAAAAATCCCTGGGGTTAGGGTTGTGTAGCTCAGTTTTTGTAGCGTGCTTGGCTAGTATGCACAAGGCCGCCCCAGGTTCAACCCAAGTACCACATAAACCAAGCGTAGTGGCAGAAGGCTATAATATAATTCCATCAGTCTTGAAGACCCAAAGTTCAAGATTATCCTTAGCTATCTAGTGAGTTCAAGGCAAGCCTAGGATACATAAGGCCTTGTCTTTAAAAAAAAAAAAAAATCTGCCATACTGGAGAATTAGTGTTTGTTTCAGTGGTTACCCTCGAAATGGCTCTCTATATTTACATCTCATGCATATGTTTTTTTTTTATATGAATCTCTTCCAAAATAAGGGCTTCCAAAAAACTATACAGGAGCATTTAGGTTCAGATAGGGGAAGGGGTCTAAATATCAAAATATGTTGTATGAAATTCAGGAAAATTCAATGAAAATTCTTAAAATGTTTAGTATGAGGTTTTTGACTTACAGGTTTCTATTTTTTTAAGTATTTCATTTATTATTTTTATATGTATGAGTGTTATGCCTACATGTAGGTAAGTGCACCCGTGTCGTGCAATGCCTGCAGAGGATGGAATAGGCTGTCAGTCCCCTGGAACTGGAGTTACAGACAGTTGTTAGCTACCATGTGGGTGCTGAGATTCGAACCTGGGTCTTCTGCAAGAACAGTCAGCATTCTTAACCCCTGAGCCATCTCTCCAGCCCCTCTATTCTTTCTTTAGAATATTTTCCTTTTGTTCATTTGAGGCAAGGTCTCAAGTGTCTGAAGTTGTTCTTGAATTCACTATGTAGCCAAAGCTGTCCTTGAACTCCTGATCTTCTTGCCTCCACCTCCTGAATGCTAGCATTGCTGGAATAACACTACCACACCCAGGTCTGATATGCAGTTTGCTCCAGCATCAGCTCAACTTGTAACTGTCATCAGTATGCAAAGGGAGTTGTCTAGCCTTCCTTAACTGAAATGCCACTGCTTTTGGGAGGGGGCGGAGCATCAGCTCTGAATTTTACAGTTTTTGATACTGGCTTAAGGTCAAGCTTTTGCTTAGGGTACTGAGGGCTAGGTACTGAGGGGTAGGTCCACAGTCAATTCCTGAACCTTCCTTCACACTTGCATAGTACTTTATCTTCTCCCTCCCTTACTCCCTCCCCTTCCTTCCTTCTTCCCTTTCTTCCTTCCTTGCATCTTTTTATTTTTTTCTTTTGTGATGAAAACTAGGGCCCACTGTGTGCTTAATAAAAATTTGATCACCGAATACTGAAATACTCTATCTTTAAGGGAGTAGATAAATGCTTTTTGGTTTTGTTTTTCAGGAATGAAATCACTGAAATAATTCTTATCCTGGTGAAGATAAGAGCTTTGAATCAAGCCAAATCTTTCATAGAGGAGCATCACCTGGAGCATCTAAAGCCATTAATGCAGACTTTTGAACAAACACTATAGAGAGTACTTAAAGAGAGTTTATGTATTCGTATATAACGCTCAGTACCTTGCTTCTATACAGCTGGTATAGAAGCCTCTTCATTCCCTCTAATAGAGGAGAGGCTTTGCAGAAGAGCAGAGCTCTTGTCCTCCCTTCCTCTGTGCACCATTTTTTGCCATCATGAAAGACTGTCCTGAGTGCTGTGGTGTCAGAAGGGTTACATGCACCACAGCAGTGTGTTTCTCTGACTTTTCAGCTGCTTTTCCAATCTGAGATGCTGGAGAAGTTTGACACAGCTGCTTTGGCACAGGGAAGCATGCTAAAGTGTTACATCTGGAGCTACAAAACAGCTTCAGGTTCGGCTTTCTTTAAACTTAGTGTTTATGTTAATAAGGAAATCTTAATTAGAATTATTTACAGTTAAGGCATTTTATAACATTGTTTTTCAGAACTGATTTATTGGACCCACACAATATAATAATGCCAGTGAATTGCTACAGTGTAGATTATCATTTAATACATTGCAGATTTGGTAAATGAAAAGTTGTGATTATTTTGTTTACTGAAGGTATGTTGGATTGGGTCATTTGTAATTTTTTGAACTTTCCACTCATCTTTTTCTGAAGGTTTATAAGACTTTCATATTTAAAAATTCAGACTTTTTATCTTTCCTCTGTGGTAGGTAGTTTTTAAAGAAAACATTTTTAATTTT
>NW_008345335.1:316984-327903 GCF_000622305.1 Nannospalax galili
GTATAAGTTTTGAGGGGATTTTTTGTTGTTTTGTTTGTTTGGTATCATCACTTGATAGCGAGTAATGCTCTTTTGTTATGCTTTGTGTCATTGGTAAGATTAAAAAGGCCACTGGTCTTTCAGATATAGAAATGTGGTAAAATATTTTTCTGATTAAGGAACTCTAAGGCAAGGTAATTAAAAAGAAATTAAGAATTTTTCAAAATGATTTTATTAGTAATTTTGTCTATTTTGAAGTAATTCAAGGATGACTATAACTATATATTTTGCAAATCATTGCTCAAAAGATAATTAGAAAATCTGGTTATATTGTAGTATCTGAATATGTGGCCTACTTATATCACACCTACTTTCAAAGTTACATATTTCACTTATACAACTTATTTTAACAGTTGGGCATGCTATTTATCTACAGCAATGAAGGCTTGTGATTCAGTAGGGTGATAGTTTTAAGTTTGTACTAGTTACACAAACTACAAGAATAGAACCACATGTAGAAAAGTCAGACCACCGCTGGACATTTAGCATTCCCACACAGCTACCATCCCCAGAAGGTTCGTTTTAGTGTTCTTTCAGACATTTTCCCTGCTTACAAAAGCATGTGTGTATGTGTATAGAAAGTTTTGGTTTGTGTATAGATGGCAGAGACTTTATTGTATATATTTATAAAATTTTACTTTTAAAAGGCACATTTAGAAATTATCCTGATTTCTGGGTTGTTAATAGATAAGTTGGATATGTTCTCTGGTTTTAGATTAAGCAGAAATACTGCTCTTGCTCTCCATAGGATGGAAAATACTAACCTATTGTCTTTAAATTTCATTATGCCTAGAATCTAACCTCTGTTTTACTTACGTACTGCAATCAAAAGATGTGTTGCTTACCCATCATCATTGAAACAGTCTTTATTGCCTTCCTCTGCCTGTGGACTGATAGGCTGAAGAGCACAGCTAGCAGGCAGGCAGTGATTTGGCAGTGCACTTCATATCTCAAGTCTGTGTATTCATTAAGCTTCTTCTTCACTAAAGAATGTGAAATTTTTACAGATCAAACAGGATTTTTAACTTTTTTTAATCATGAGAAACTCCCAAAACAATTGGGGTTTGCATTTATTAATTTTTTATTTGGCATTTTCTGGTGCTGGGATCAAACCTAGGGCCTGTCAGTTGACAGGCAAGTGCCCTACCACTGAGGTACGTTCCTGGCCCAGGTTCTGAATTTATTAAGACCTTGACAGAGTAGTACCTACATACACAACTTAAGAAATACCTTAGGTAAGATACTCTCATAAATATAGGAATGAAACCCCTAAGTTCTAAGCAAAGTCAGTCTAGTAGTATATAAAAAGGGGCTGAGGAGGCGATTCAGTTAGAAAGTGTTTGCCAGTCAGTCATGAAGACCTGAGATTCACATCCCCAGAGCCCATGTAAAGCCAGACGTGTCTGTAATCCCAGTGCTCCTACAGTGAGATGGGAGGTGGAGCCAGGAGAATCCCAAGAAGCTCACTGGCCAGTTAGCCTGGTATACACAGCAGCAAACAAGAGACCCTACCTCTTAACAAGGTGGAAGGCAAATATCAAAACCTAGAATTGTTCTCTGACATCCACATTCAAGTCAGGGTCTGCATGTGCCCACACTCAAAGGCACACAAAGGTTAAAAAGAAAAAAAGTGATACTACATCATGACTAAAGTTTATTCCAGGAAGGAAAGTTTAGCTCAGCATTCAAGGGTTAATGGAGTATAGGAGAAAAACCACATCTCAGGGACTGAAGAACCAGTCATTTCAATGCAGTGATTACAGGAAAGAATTTCACAAATGCACCCCACTGGGCATGATGGTACAAACCTATAACCCCAGGTTAGAGGCAGGAGAACCAGAAGTTTAAGATCATCCTCCAATACTCGAGTGAGTTCCCCATTAGCTTGAGTTAAAAAACTTAAATACCTAGAGACAAATGCAGTCATGGCATATGCAGTGAATCTACACTGAAAGTACAAACTGCTAAGAAAATTTCTGTTCTTCGATTATGCTTTTTTTTCCTGTTTGCTTGAGATTTTTGTTTCTTTGTTTTGGGAGACTGGGTCTCATTCTGAAGAACAGGTCGGCATTGAACTTGGACTTTTCTTGCCTCTGCCTCCCACAAGCTGGGGTTATAGACCTATACCACCACACCTGGCAAGAAAAACTTAAAAGGCCTCAACAGTGGGAGAGATGGCCCATGTTCATGAGATGGAAAACTTAATTTTGGTTAAGGTGTTTATTCTCCTTAAACTGACTTGTAAATTTAATGTAATCACTATTAAAATCTCAGTTTAAAAAAGAAAAGAAGAATAGGCTAGTTGATTTGAAATTTTATGTAGCAGCAAGTTGGAAGACTTGTACTGATTTTTTTAAAAAGACTATATAAAGCTGTAAGTAACCAAGATAGCATGGCATTAGACTAGTGTAACACGGATGGTAGAGCAGATTCCAGGAACAGGCCTGGACCTGTTGGGTACACAATTCTTGACCAAAGGGACAAGTTAATTCAATGGGGAATTTTTTTTTCTTTTAAAATATCCAGTCTTTTATTTAAAAGACTGGATATGTGTGTATATGTGTGTATCTTTGTGAGTGCTACATGTTTGGGTGCCCATGGGGGCTATGTTCTTATTTTAAAAATTTTTTGATTTATATATTTTTTTATGTATATGAGTGTTATTTATGCCTGTATGTATGTAAGAGCACCCATACTGTGCAGTGTCCAGAGAAGACAGAAGAGGGTGTCAGATTCCTGGAACTGGAGTTATACACAGTTAGTCGCCATGTGGCTGCTGGGATTCCAACCCAGGTTCTCTGCAAGAGCTGCCAGTGCTCTTAATTGCTGAGCCACCTCTCCAGCCTTGGAGGCTACATTCTTCTAAATCAAACTAAACTTGTTTCAAAATCAGTCCTGAGAGCAGAAACTCTGCAAATACCCAAAGGCATCCTCAGAATCAGGATTTTAAAAAATTATTTTTATTATTGTTTGTCTGTGTGTGGACACATGTCCATGTGTGCCAGGGTGTGCATGTAGAGGCCAGAGGACAATTTTCAGGAGTCACTTCTCTCCTAACCTAGGTTCCAGGGATGGCACTCAGTGCCTTTACCCACAGAGCCATCTCAACAGCCCCAGATCAGGAACTCTTTGAGTCTTCTATTTCTTTCCATATTGCAGCTTCAACTTTTGAAGTGTCATATTCTCTCATCATGTCAAACTCCAGCCATGGCTGGCTCCACTTCTGGGCTTCCTTCATTTGCTCTTCAGTTAACACAAGATCAAATCTGATCCCTTTAATATTAAAGTTTGGGCGTTCCCACCGTTTGGACCAGGGCTTTGGCTTCATTTTAACTTTCAGCTAAGGAAATACAAAAATAAGAATATTAGGCTGATAAGACATAAGCAAAAGCTCTTCCAACATTTTCCCTACAATGATTCTTGTTTTTATGCTTGTACTTTGGTGCCAAATGTACACTGTCTACCTTATTAACAGGAACTTCCTGGCAGGACTCATGAGCAACTGGCTTCATATTCACATCAAAAGTGCTGTACTCAGGGAGGGCATCTCGCAAGTACAACAGGCTGTCATCCAGCCGCTTCTCTAACTTGACCACTTGGATCTCATGGATTCGAGGATTATATAGTTCAAAGCAAATCTCAACACCTAAAAAGAAAACATTATTACAATCTAAGTCCAGATTCCTGCAGTGCCTTAGGTTACAGTAGAAAAGCTAGCAAGGGAGACAAAAACATGGAATTTTAAAAGATTACTAGAGAAAAATAATCTAAAATTCATTTAAATTAAAAAGTGAGAATTTGAATAAAATCTAAAGAGGTCTTCTATAAGTATATTGTCATATCTCAACTACAATAACATGCATTAACTTACAGAAACAGTAAATGTTTCTCTGTCATTTATTATTTCCCAAATACTTGCTACAAATTAATCATCCATGTTAAGAGTAATGCTAAGATTAATGATACAAGACCAAATAACCACATCAATGGCCAGCACAACATGCAGCACTGGTGCAGGAGTGGCACTTTTATCCTGGGGGCAGTCAACACCTACCTAATTGGAATAAAAGCCCACTCAATGGTAGGGAACTCAAGTGTGGCACTGTAAACATAACCACCAAATACACATGGCTGGAGTGGTCACAGATCTTAGAGAAAACCCCAAGACTGTCACACCCCTAATCTAATGTAATTTCTTACTATGTGAAAAATATGTATCCTTAATATTTACAGACAAATACCCCAGTCACCACTCATCAAAGCTGCTTTTGTACCAGTTGGAGACTATTAACCAAGTACCACAACTGGTCACACACAGACATTGTCTATGAATGGCCCAGGCCTAAGTGATACATATACAATGCAACCTAGGCACATGGAACATAGAACAGGGGTAGAGGACACCAATGAATCTGCCACTAATGAAGCTCCCTCATGCAACAGAGGGCCAGGAACACAAAAGGTCACAAATGGCCAAAATGTAGAGATTGAGTCTACAGAATGCTGGTCCTTGGACAGGAGTCCTGCATTCACCCACCCAAGGCTCAGGGACCATCAGGAGCAGAAAGATTGTAAGAGCCAGGAAGGAGGTACGTGACCATAGGGCAACAGAGTCCTACAAGCTACTGGAACCTGCTCATATGATTCTATGGCAATGGCATCAGCAAACACAAGTCCCATGCAAACTCAGGCAGGCAATAATCCAGCATAGAACTTGGGAACTGAATAGCAGACCCAAATCTTACCTGAAGAAATATTGACAATTGATTACTGCTAGGTGAGGAAGAAATGATCTTCCTAAAACAACAGACTAGATAAGCTGACTAGACCTCAGGAGATGGACTTGCACTGGGGAAATCTGGGGACACTGACTTGACACAGTGGGCCTTAACATGAATGACAGAGTTTATGGGTTCTAGTGGGGGGACTATAGGAGAGTGCCAGTAGGAATGGGGGTATAAAGATGATTGAGAGTGTTTGAGATATTCTGTATGAAATAACACATAAATTCAATAAGAACAAAAAACTGATTAAATTTTGAGTTCTTTGATTCAGAAGGTCCTGTAAAGGATGGTGTAAACTAGCTAGCCCCCTCTAGCTTACACTCCCTCTCCCCTCCCCACTCCCACCCCCAATGCACTGGAACCCTTTTCACAAAACAAGCCAGGAAGTGCTTGAACATGAACTCTTTTAGAGGAAGAGTATTTCCTGAGGTTTTCTGAACCAATAAGAAAAATATAAATACTATCACATATCAACATTTGCTTCTAGTGTTGAATACCAAAATTCATTCTTTATTGTATGTCTCTTCTGTTCTAGACTTTGGTCTAGAAGCTATGCCAGCAGCAAACCAAAGTTGTTAAGATGCTTGTCTTACAAAGCTTACAGGGCTAGAAAACAAAAAACAAAAGCCCAAATAACAAAACAGACAAGACAGTCTGATGGCAATGGGACTGGGAGAGACAACTTTATGGAGTCAAGCAACGTTTTTCTGACATCTGAACGGATACTATAAAAAAGCCAAGAATGTTCCAGGCAGAAAGAACAGCAAAGGCAGGTGTGGTGATGCACACCTGCAATCCTAGCTACTTGGAGGCTGAAACAGGAGAAGCATCTGAATGCACATGGGCAACAGTGAGAATCCATCTCAAAGAATAAGAAAAGAAAAAAGATGAATACAAAGACCCAAGAGAGTCAAAATATTTGCCATGTTGAAAAAGCCAGGTGGGCTGGTTGGTTTTTATTGTCAACCTGACTCGACCAAGAGTCACTGGGGAAGAGGGAACCCCGGTTGAGGAATTGGCCTGTGGACATGTCTATGGGGCAGTCTTGACTGCTGAGGTAGGAGGGGCCCAACCCCCAGAGGCAATACCATCCCTGTGCAAGTGGTCCTTTAGGCTGTCTGGTGCCAAGCCTGGCAGCCTGCACTCAATCTCCAGAACCCACATGGTGGAAAGAGAGAACTGACTCCTGTAGGTTGTCCTCTGACCTCCACAGGTATGCTGTGGCACCATGCACAAACAATAAATAAAAAAGTTGGGGCTGGAGAGATGACTCGGTGGTTAAGAGCAGTGACTTGCTCTTGCAGAGGACCTGGGTTCGATTCCCAGCACCCACATGGCGGCTACGAACCGTCCTTAACTCCAGTTCCAGGGGAATCCAAAGCCCTCTTCTGACCTCCGTGGCATTGCACAACACGGGTGCACTCACATACATGCAAGCAACATACACATACACATAAAAATAAATTAAAAAAAAAAAAGTTAATCTAGAACACCTGTACTGTGGCGCTATTAGAAATTGGGGTCTTTGGGGGACTGATAAGTCTTGAAGGCTCTGTACTCACAGATGGATTGTTTAGTGCTTTGTAAGACTGTGGGAGGGAAGCAAGGCAGTTTAGACCTTTGTGTTCTACCCACTACCAGATGAGGACACAGCACAAAGGAAGCAGGGACTGGGCCCTGACCCGACACAGAACCTGCCAATGTACTGATCTTGGACTTCCCGGCTGCCAGCCCTGTGAAAAATGTCTGTTCTTTATAAAGCACACAGTCTGGGTATCATGTGATAGCATTACAAGCAGGTTAAGAGACCAGGATGTGAATTGGAGACTGACAACTGCAGGAAGAAAGTGATGGTGACAGAGTAGCAGCAAGGGTGAGGGAGAAATAACTAGAACATGTGAGACTGAGCCAAGATAACGGACTACTGAATAGTGTGCAAGAGAATAAAAAGAGCCCCTAGGGGCTGCAGAGATTGCTCAGTGGTTAAGAGTGCATATTGCTCTTGCAGAGGACCCATGTTTAGTTTCCAGCACCTATGTCAGGAAGCTCACAACTGCCTGTAACTCCGGCTCCAGGGGATCTGATGCTCTCTTCTGGCCTCCACTAGCACCTGCACACACACAGACACACACACAAATCTTTTTTAAAAAGAGCTCCTAGATTCTTGAATTATAAAAATATGTGGACAGTGGCACCACTTAGGAAAACAGAAGACTGTGAAAGAACACCCTGTGAGGGACAATAAAGGTCAATAAGACATCCAAAGATGATGAAGAGGTAGTTAGCTACAAGTAAACAGGAACCTGAAAAGGGTCAGACCTGGAGGTGTCAGGAATTATCAGAGGATGTATGAAAAGCCACTAGACAAGAAACAACTAACACAGGAACACAGATGGTGCAGCTCAGAGCTGTTCACAGTAGTCAAACACACAGCTGACTGACTAGAGCCATGAGGTAAAAACATCTCAGTTTTCAAGAAAACCAAACCCAGGTCCCTTGACTCAGACCAGCTCATTATCTACAAGGCTTCAAGTGGACAACCTGACTGAAGACACAGCTTTCTGTGAATCAAATCCTACTGATATGCTTCGTGCACAGCCCCAAGAGCACTACAGGATCAACAAGACAGACAGTGCTCCCACTTTAGCACTGTCTCTGAAGATATTTCACTAATGAGAATCACAAAGCACATGCCAGTAACTATGAGCGCCCTTCGCTTGGCATTTTAATCCATCCCTTTCCTAGGAGCTTTCTACTGGCTCCTCTTGTATTAGTCACAGTATACAAACACGTTACTGTTCATACTTCTGAATCTTACATAACATAGCATAAAGCAAAACAGGGGCTTTCGTGTTAGGAGCCAAACTCAGGAATGTCATCATGTCTATCTTAGTGGGTTTGTAGGTCGTTTGGTCTGAAAAAGACTATCCTGTCAAACATGATGCCTTATGTCTGTAATACCAGCAGAGGCAGGGGGATTACCCTAAGTTTGAGGTCAGCCTACATAGAAAGTTATAGGCCACTCAAGGGCTACATGGTAAGACTTTCTCTCAAAACCAACAAAAATACTGCTACTAAATAAAAACAAGGGAATCTCCTTGCACTATTTTATACACATTTGTCTCTAGTCTTGAAGATGCCATGACTGTAAAATCTGTATTTTGTAGATGGGGTCTCACTATGTAGCACAAACTGACCTTGAACTTATAAATTCCTGCCTCAGCTACCCTGTCCTAGGTCTACAGGGCTGTGCCATTATGCCCAGTAACTCCAGTCCTAATGAGTATTGCCCCTATAATTCAAGAAGCCTTCAGGAGATAGCAGACACTTCAACGGCACTTTGAAAATCCCTCCCACACTTCCACTGTCCTACTCCAAGCAGAAAACACTCACCTTGTCCCTCAATTGTGTTTCTAAGGGTAAAAGTAGCCCCAAGTCCTTTTCCTGATCTTTGGATACAAATCCCGAGGAACTGGCTGGTTTTTCCACTGGCATAGGGGTCAGCTGTGGTGACACGCAATATGCTTCCTGCAAATTCAAAAGAGAAGTGAACTCACATGAGATGTGGAAATGAACAAATAAGGTTTCTAGGTATTTTAATATGGTAGGAATAAATTACTAAGGGAAAAACCCAGAATCTTTATGGAAAAAAAACTAATCTTCCAACGACTAACAAATGCATCCAGCTGTTACTGACCAACGTAGAACTCTGGAATGTGGAGCACTTTTCTCCTGGCTAACATATCTTTTCTTTCCATTTGAAATTTCAGAGGGTTTGTTCTTCCCCTTGGAGGGATGAATTCAGGACTCAGGAACCTGTAAATAAATCAATTTTAAAAATTAAAAGGTGCTGCTTCCCTGTGCTACACAACCCACCAGCCTCTCCTGGGTAAGTCCAGTGGCGCCCACCGTCCTTGACTCCCCCAACCCATCTCTGCTCCTTGCCTGGGTAGTGGCCCAATTCTTGCCTTGGCACCCCAGACACCGGAACTGACCTCTCAGCCTGGAACCACCACTCCTTCCTGATCCTTTGCATCCAGACCAACCCAGTTCCTTCTTGTGGTCCCCAGGAGCCCTCTGGGCCTGGTCCCGCCCTCACCTCCCTCGTCTTCCCTGTGTGGGACGGCCACCAGCTGCCCGAGACCAGCATTTTCCTGGGCACTGCTCCCAGGCCAGTCTAGCCCCCAAATTCCTGAGGACAACATCTTTCCTGGAGTGATCCTGACCTCAAGAGAAAGCTTGAGAGCATCTGATCCTCATCTGACTTGGGCCTCTGTGGGAACTCCTGAAGACAAAAGCAATCTGGACACTCCAATATAAAATCAAAAGAGAGAACCAGAAGCCTAGACCAACTGGCTTTTCATGCCCAACAAGTAAACCACAAAGTCACATAAAGTTTACAAAAAGAAGCAGACCTAAATTTGAAGGCGTCTCATACAAGAATCAGAAACTGCAAAAGAAATTCACATGTCAAAGTCACAGAGAAAAAATAATAACATGAAAAACCAAAATAACATATCCCCACTAAATACCAATAGTCCTCTAGAGGAGTACAATGAGAACCCCTAGAGATAACTCAAGACATGATTCTCAAAAGAACAATTATAAACATGATAAAAGAATTCAGTGAATTTAAAGAACACACACACAAAAAATCAAGGAACTGAAGGAAGATAGGGATAAACTGAATGAATTCAGAAAAGAACTAGAAGTATTGAAGAATACTCAGGATGAAATGAAGAAGGAAGTGAAACAGTAAGCCAATTAGAAACAGGAGAAAGCCTCACCAATAGGATAAATGTAATGGAAAACAGATTATCAAGACTGGAAGATAAACAAACTAGACCATTCAAGCAAAGATTATGAAAAACTTAAGAAAGCACAAGAATGGAATATGCAGGAATTGTGTGACACCATAAAAAAACCAAACTTAAGAATCATAGGCATACAGGAAGGAGAAGAATCCCAAGATAATGGCATGGACCAGATCCTCAACAGAATCATAAAAGAAAATTTCCCCAAATTAAAGAAAGACATGCCCATACAAATACAAGAAACATATAGAATACCAAATAGACAGGACCAGAAAAGAAACTCTCCATGGCACACTAAACATACAGAACAAAGACACAATACTGAAAGCTGCAAAAGAAAAGTCACATATAAAGAAAAACCCATTAGGATTACAGCTGACTCTTCAGTGCAAACTATGAAAGCCAGAAGAGCCTGGACCAAAGTATTCCCAGTGTTAAATGACCACAGATGCCAACCCAGAGTACTATACCCAGCCAAAATGTCTATTATATTTGAAGGGGAAAGAAAAATCTTCCATGACACATATAGGCTTAAAGAATTCATGTCCACAAAACCAGCCATTCAGAGAGTTCTTGAAGCAATACAAAGGGCTGAAGAAGGGAATGACTATACCCAAGAGGTTGCAGAAAGAAATTCAATGAAGGTATAACTGTGGAAAAGTACAGCTATATCAAGTATGTGAACAGAAATAAAAATAACAGGCTTCAATACACATCTTTCATTAATAACTTTAAATAAATCAATGGACTGAACTCCCCAGTCAAAAGACACAGACTAGGTGAATGGATTATACATCTTTCATTAATAACTTTAAGTATCAATGGACTGAGCTCCCCAGTCAAAAGACACAGACTAGGTGAATGGAGTAAGAAACAAAACACATCTTTTTGTTGTCTGCAAGAAACTCATCTCACTTTCAAGGACAGGTGCTACGTTAAGGTGAAAGGATGGAAAAACATATACCAAGTGAATGGTACTAAGAAAAAAGCAGGTGTTGCTATTCTAACATCTGACAAAATAGACTTTAAACTAAAACTAACCAGAAGAGATAAAGAGGGCCACTTCATTCTGATCAAAAGAACAACTGACCAAGAAAATGTTACAATCATGAACATATATTCACCAAACTCTGGTGCACCCACCTTCATAAAACATCTATCGAGTATTCTACCCAAGCACCAAAGGATATACTTTCTATTCAGTGCCCCATGGAACATTCTCCAAAACTGCCCATATACTGGGGCACAAAACAAATCTCAACAAATACAAAAAGACTGAAAT
>NW_008345335.1:328014-328621 GCF_000622305.1 Nannospalax galili
AACACACTCCTAAATGATGAATGGGTCAAAGGAGAAATTAATAAAGAAATAAAAGTAGTCCTGGAACTCAGTGAAAAAGACAATGCAAGACAACAAAACCTCTGGGACATATTGAAAGCAGTCCTTAGACAGACATTATAGCTCTAAGTGCCTACATTAGAAAAATCGGAAAGAACACAAATAACTTAACATTGCAACTCAAGACACTTGAAAAGCAACAAGAAATGAAACCCAAACCCAGCAGACAAGAAGAAAAAACAAAAATCAGAGCAGGAATTAATGAGGAGTCAAAACAAAACAATACAAAGAATCAACGAATCCAAGAGCTGGTTCTTTGAAAAGATAAACAAGACTGACAGACTACTAGCGCAGTTAACCAAAAGAAAGAGCACCTCCAAATCAACAAAATCAGAGATGAAAGAGTTAACATCACAACAGACACCAAAGAGATCCAGAACATCATAAGGGTATACTTTAAAAACCTATATGCTACTGACTACTATCCTCAGGCCTCTTGGGGTAAATCTATAGCGCAGCTCTCCACGCCGGGACTCCCTAAGCCTCATTCACCCTTCCACACCACCCCCCACCTCCCTGCCCCCCCGCC
>NW_008345335.1:334933-336203 GCF_000622305.1 Nannospalax galili
ACTAAAAAAAGCCCAGGACCAGATGGATTTACAGCAGAATTCTATCAGACATTTAAAGAAGATCTACATCCAATACTACTTAATTTATTCGAGAAGACAGAAATGGAGGGAGAACTTCCAAATTCCTTCTATGGAGCTAGTATCACTCCAAAACCAAAGCCAGGTAAAGATACAACCAAAAAACAAAACTATAGGCCCATATCCTTAATGAACATAGATGCAAAAATTCTCAACAAGATACCTGCAAGCTGCATACAGACACATATCAAAAAGATCATCCACCATGATCAACTCAGCTTTATCTCAGAGATGCATGGATGGTTCAATATACACAAGGCAATAAACGTCATAAATCATATAAATGGACTTGAAGAACCACATGGTCATCTCAATAGATGCAGAGAAGGCCTTTGACAAAATTCTACATGCATTTATGTTCAAAGTCCTAGAGGAAATTGGACTGGAGGGAACATACCTCAACATAATTAAAGCCATATATAACAAACCCACAGCCAACATCATTCCAAATGGAGAAAAACCAGAAGCATTCTCATTAAAACCAGGAACCAGACAAGGCTGTCCACTATCTTCACTCCTCTTTAACATAGTGCTTGAAACTCTTACAAGACCAATAAGACAAGAGAAGGAAATTAGAAGAGTAATAATTGGAAAAGAGATAAAATTAGCCCTTTTTGCAGAAAACTAGAAATTATTAAAGTAAAAAAGTAAATTATCAGTAAAGTGGCAGGTTACAAAATTAATATACAAAAGTGTGCAGCCTTTCTATATACCAATAACAAGCAGTAAGAGAAAGAGCACATGGAAACACTCCCCTTCACAACAGCTGCAAAAGAAATAAAATATCTCAGAATAAACCTGACCAAAGACACTAAAGAGCTCTACGATGAAAAATTTAAATCTTTAAAGAAAGAGATTGAGGAAGATATCAGACGATGGAAGGACCACCCATGCTCATGAATTGGAAGAATTAATATTGTGAAATTTACCATCCTACCAAAAGCCATTTATAAATTCAATGCAATGCCAATGAAAATCCCCATGACATTTTTCACAGAATTGGAAAAAAACTAAACCAAGATTCATATGGAAGCACAAAAGACCTCGGATAGCCAAAGCAACCCTGAGGACTAAGAGCAATGCCGGGGGGATTACTATACCAGATTTTAAACTGTATTACAGAGGTATAGTCATAAAAACCACATGGTACTGGCACAAAAATAGACCCACAGATCAATGGAACAAAACTGAA
>NW_008345335.1:337428-338994 GCF_000622305.1 Nannospalax galili
GTAACAGGGAGATATGGATAAAAATTGGGTGTTTAAGGTAGGGGGAAGGGAAGGGTATACAAAGGAACCTAGAGGATAAAGGGAAAGAAGGAGCAAGAGAGGTAGGACTGTAGGAGAAGGGTATTATTAAGGGAGAAATGGGAAAAATGGGGGCACCTCAGTTGGGGAAACCATGATGACGGTTAGACAATGCGAGAGATTAAATAATGCCTAGCTAGTTTTAAAAACCAGAGGGAACCATATTAATCCAACAACCTACTGACAAATTAATTATACATACCAGATCAAGAAATATATGTCTAGGCAAAGCTTATTTGAGAACTGGTCTTTGCCCAAGCTTTATCTACATGGCACATGGTAATTAAAAGTATCAGACTGGTGGAACTAACCTTCTTGGATGTTTAACAGACATACTTTGAGGCCTATAATAATTTGGTCAGAGGGACATAAAGGACAGTTTTTGCTCCTTGCCTTCCTAGGTCGACTAGTTCCAGGGGACTATGAGCATCTCTCAAAATGTCCTGTAACTGTGGTGAGTCACCTGTCCTCTTGATCAAGGAGGCCATGGAGACCCCACGAGATGGATTTGAACCAGTGTCCAGTCTGGGTTAACACAGAGGAAACATTTCCTCCATGCTTCCAAGCAAAGCCGGCCACGGTCAAGCCGGACTTTTGACTTATCTTCACATAGATGGAACTGGTAAAAGAAAGGAGCCAGAGGCTCCTCCCAAGCCCATGTGACCCCTGAGGAACAGATCCTCAAACAGCCTTAAGAGTAAAAATAAATTGGTTTATCTGGGCCAACTGTATGGCCTTAAACACCCAAAAGGAAAGTATAACCAAAGATTAAATGGGCCAATATAATTTTTAAGAGTCCATATGTATAGCTAAAGGCTACATAACAAGCAACAATGCCAGATAGGAGATACCTTCTTTTGAGTTGTTTCCAGGGTGGCCCAAGGGACTCCCAGATGTAACCCAGCATAAAACTGGGCAAATGAACAACAGACCTTAATCTTATCTAAAGGAATTGTGACAACTGATTGCTGCTAGATGAGGAACAGCTGACCTTCCTAAAACAAAGACCTCTAGATAAGCTGCCTAGATTCACCAGATGGACAAGTACTGGGGAATGGCTGGGATGCTGACACCACAGCAGAGAGTAGCAGGGAAGACAGAGTAAAAGGGCTCTAGTGGAGGGGGGAGGCTATGGGAGGGTGCCATCTTGGAAGTGGGTAAATAGACAAATAAGATTGTTTGGGATATTCTGTGTGCTATATACACAAAAAAATCAACAAATTAAAAAATGAGTTATAATTGAGGAGGAAGCATAAAAATGGACATCATGTGAAGTAGTAGAGGTGATAAACATTACCACTGAAATCTACCCAATGACTTCATATTCATACACAGGTGCCAAGGATCCGAGTGCAACAGACCATGATTAGTAATAATCAGATGCATACAGAATAGAGATGCATGCAAAGTGTTATTAGCAAAAACGAGTATTTCTGTAAGAAACAGTATATTTTAAAATGAAATGGAGATCTTTTTTAAAGGTTAAAA
>NW_008345335.1:339238-396447 GCF_000622305.1 Nannospalax galili
AATAAAATAAATAAATCCTAATAAGGCAGAAAAAATTAAAAGGTAACTTACGCCAATATAAGAAGAAATAATATGACTTACAAATAAATGAAATGGCACGGTATTGGTATATTTTATTCTTTTATATTTTTGGTCTTTTTGAGACTGGGTCTTTCTGTTGCCCCAAGCTGGCCTGGAACTCACTACATAGACCAGGCTGGCCTTGAACTCCCAGAGATCCGCCTGCCTCTGCCTCTCAAGTGCTGGGATTAAAGTCGTGCACCACCATGCCTGGCATAGTATTATTCTTTATTTTTTTAATAAGAAATCAAAGTTATTACTAAAACTGTTATTTCCAAAGCTATCTTTACTGCTCATGATGGTAGCTAGCAATTCCTGAGTACTTGCCAGGTGTTTTCTTGAAAGCTTATGAAACATCCATGTAGCCATTGTGGTCTGGAGTTTAATTGTCCCAGGAAGGCTCAGGCTACAGGCCTAGCTTACAAACTTGTGGCGCTACTGGGAGCTAGTAGAGCTTTAAGAGGTGCGGCCTACTGGAGGGAACCTGGGTCACTGGGAGTCTTCCCTCAAAGGCAAGACTGGGACCCCAGGCCCTTTCTGTCCCTCCTGCTTCCTGGCTGAGGCTTCCTGCCATGCTGCACTGTGACCTAAAATTGCTGAAATAAAGAGCCAAAATAAACCTTTCCTCCTTTAAGTTGATTCTCTCAGGTGTTTTGTGATAGCAAAAGAAAGCTGGCCAATACAGTAACATAAATTAATCTTAAGAGCAATTAAGTGGGATTGGAATCATCCTCTCCTTTTATAGATAAAGACTGAAGCTTGAAGAAGATAAACTGACCCATTACTATTACTATAATCTTGTCATGATTTAAACACCTGTCAGTCTCCAAAGCCTACAACCACAGGCCTCAAATTGGGTGATGCTACAATACATATCGCTGGAAAATATATAAATCACAATTGCAGGCTGATCTAAAAAGGAACCTTTCTACTTTCCTAAGTAACTTTAAGCTCATGAAGCAGTCCATATTAATGACATCACAATGAACATTCATGCTCCTGTGCATCCCCCAGTCCCTGTTGTTGAATTTTGGTAATTATTCTCATGAATTTCAATTGCCTCAATTTTATACTCCAAAGCTATCAAATGTACCAGAGTTTATGTACTAGAACACCCATATATTCCTCTACATTTACCAACTGCTAAATATTTGCTACAATTGCTTTACATATGCATATAATTTTTCTTAAACCATTTGAAAGTGTCAGCTGAGAAAAATCTATGTTAAAATCAAGGACTGGGCCTGTGAGATGGCTCAACAGGTAAGAGCACCTTCTGGGTAAGCCTGATGGCCTGAGTTTAATCCTGGTCCCATGGTGGAAGAGGAGAATCAATTCCTGAAAGTTGTCCTCTGTGGTGCCATGGCAATGTGTACTCTTCATACATGCACACACACACACACACTAATAGTAACAATAAAGGACTTTCTACTACATTATCACAGTACTTTTGCACCTAAGAAAATTAGCATTAATTCTGTAATGTTCACATTTGAATTTCTGTCACATAGGTCTTTTACATGTTTGTTGCCTAATTCAAGATGCAGTTGATGTCCACACACTGGATTTGGAGGTGAGACAGTCTGTCTATGTTTTTCGGAGACAGGGTCTCATTACATAGGCCCTGGCTGGCCTGGAACTCAGAGAAATCTACCTATCAGTGCCTCCTGAGTGCTGGGCTCAAGTCATGTGCCACCACTCCTGGCTGCATGTTAGTGTCTCAAATGATTGTTCTTCCTTGGTTCTGTACTTCTGTAGCTCAGAACTGCCCTTTAGGGTCTGCTATCTTGGAAACCATTGCTGGATTCTGGAAATTACAAGGACTTGATGGGAACTGTCTATTCACACATCAGGAGGCACCTTAACAATGTCAGTTTGTATCACTAATGGTAAGGCTAGGCTTCATGACTTGGTGAAGGTGGAGGATATCTGGTGTGCACATAGATGTCTACGCAGCATATACGTTTACGCAGCATATATGTTGTAAGCTTCATAAAAGGGTACCAATATAAATTCTTTCTTATGCATGTTTGTGAAATTCCCCCATGTTTTAAAAATCTGAAGTAGTAGGGGCTAGAGAGATGGCTCAGAGGTTAAGAACACTCGCTGCTCTTGCAGAGGACCTGGGTTTGATTGCCAACACCCACATGGCAGCTTACAACCATCCTTAACTGCAGTTCCAGAGGATCCAGCACCCTCTTCTGGCTTCTGTGGGCATTGCACACACGTGGTGCACTTACATACATGCAGGCAAAAACACTCTAAAAATAATATATATTTTTAAAATCTGCTTTAGTTGACTTACCACTACTGTTTAACATTCTTACATGACTGTATTTGCCAACTCACCTACTTGCTGGTGGCCTTCTAGGCCTCCTCTACATTTTTGTGCTGTTATGTTCATTCATGTACTTGTCTCCTAGTATATAACTGTTAGGATTTCTTTAAGCTTTAGGCCTGTTAAAAAGGTTTACACACCTTCAAATTTGCTAAATTTTGCTGATTTTTTTCCAGATTGTACAATGTACACTATCACTCACCTGAACATTACCGTTAGTTTTTAAAAAATATTACCATTGTGTGCATATTTGGGGAGGGGACATGCCCACACCACAGTGCACATGTGGGGATCAGAAGACAACTTTGTGGAGGTTTTCTGCTTCTATCACATGGGTTCTGGGGATGGACCTGTGTTGGCAGGTGTGTGCTGAAAGCACCTTTCCCACAGAGCCATCTCACTAGCCTTTATTGTTAGCTTTTATTAATTTTTAATTTATTTATTATTTTATTTTATATGTATTCATGTATTGCCTGCATGTAGGTAAGTGCACCCCTGTCATGCAATGCCCACGGAGGTCAGAAGAGGCTGTTAGATCTCCTGGGACTGGAGTTACGGACAGTTGTTAGCTGCCATGTGGGTGCTGGGATTCGAACCCGGGTCTTCTCCAAGAACAACCAGTGTTCTTAACCATCTCTCCAGCCCCTATTGTTAGCTTTTAAAAATTTATTCTGGGGGATGGAGAAAGGGCTCAGCAATTAGGAGCACTGGCTACTCTTGCAAAGGATTGGGTTTTAGTTCCCAGCACTCACATCATGGCAAACACTCATCCTTAACTCCAGTTCCAAGGGCTCTGACACCCTGTCCTAGTCTCTACAACCATTGTATGCATGCAGCACACTTAAATACATGCAGGCAAAACACTCATACACATAAAATAATCAAAAAAAACCTTTTAAGGTTTATTTTTGTGTATATGTTTGCTGAGTAAGTGGGGCCTCTGCAAGAGCAGCAAGTGCTCTTAATCGCTGAGCCCCTGTTAGCTTTTAAAAGATTCTTTTTCCACTTTAGCGATGGAAAAGTGATTTCCATCACTTTCTCAGGAAAAAATATTTTTCCTGAATCATTAAGTTTCCTAAGTCCAAACCTATTTCAATTTAAAATATTTTATTTTTTATTTTGTGTGAGTATACTGCCTGCATGTGCACCTGTGCCATGCAACGCTCGCGGAGGTCAGAAAAGGGCGTCAGATTCCCCTGGAACTGGAGTTGGAAGGTTGTTAGCTGCCATATGAGTGATGGAAATCGAACCCGGGTCTTCTGCAAGAGCAGCCAGGGGGCTCGTAACCGTTGAACCATCTCTCCAGCCCCTCCATTTCAGTTTAGAACTACAGAATATTTAAAACCCCAGAGATCCCTCAGTAACCTACAACCCTTTCAGAAAGCCTATAATCACACCCAAGTTTGCCTATGAAAACTCTCGTGTTTTGTCGTTTTTGTTTCTGCGTTTTTTGAGACGATTTTGCTACGTAACCGGGTGGCTTGGGACTCCCCATGTAGACTAAGCTGGTCTCAAACTTCTGCAATCTTCCTGCCTCGGCCTCTCAAGTGCTGAAATACAGGCGTCAGCCACTACAGGAATACTATAAATCTTACTTAGATCAACTAAATCTACACGTACCTTCAAGGCTACACCATTCACTTAAGTGAATAAGATTCTCAGTTTCGTAAACTTCAAGGAACAAACGACTGCACTGTTCATTACTGAAGCGCATCTGACAGGAATTCCCTCCTGAAACACCAACTGACTCTGGCCAACTGATGGCTAGCCAGGATGAAGGCTCTGAGGGGAGGAAAGATCTGCTCCTACACGTCCGCGGGTGTAACCAAGAGGCACAGAGGAAAAGGTCTAGGACAAAGAACGGACCAAAGAGCTTCCCGTGGAGCTCGCTCTTCGGGGTTCTGACACTGAGGAGCTGATGGGAAGCTAAGGTGTGCAGCCCAGCTCCGGGGTCTGCGGGTCCCGCGCGTGCGCACTGGCCTGGTCCCGCCTCACCTCCTCTCCTCCCTCGGGGTTCCGCGCGGGTCCACGATGACCGGCTTCCGCGGTGGCTGGAATGCGGGGGACTCGGAAGGCCCAGTGCTTTGTGGCCGGCTCGGGCACGTGCGGACACGGCAGGCGACAGACACGGGCGCAGCAAGCAAAGGCCTGGCCGCTAGGAAGGTCCGGGCCAGGCTCAGGGAGGCCCTGGAACCTTCTGCCATGCAGGCCGCCATGTTCACGTGTACAGGAGGGACTACAACGCCCAGAAATCAGTGCGACAAGGCTTTGGGAAATGCGGCCCCATGGTGGCTCCTGTGGGACAAAAACAGTCCCCCTGCCCAACATCTATCTTTTCTTGGCTGTCTTGAAGGGGGAAAGAATGAACTAACTCCCTGCTTCTCCATCATTTGCAAAATTACACAGAGTCCTCCACGGGATGTTCTTCCAGCCCAGAAGTCTCTGTCCCAGGCAAGCTTATTAAGTACTGTGATCACATTTGCAATTTTCAAACTAAATTTTTTAAAATTACGTGTATGGGTATGTACACATAAGTGCAATACCCTGGTGGCCAGAGGTGGCGGTTCTTTGGAGCTGGAATTACAGGCAGTTGTGAGCCTCTGGAAATCGAACTCGGGTTCTCTGAGAGAGCAGGTAGCATTCTTAACCTCTGAGCCATCAGCTCTCCAGCTGCCGCCCCACTCCCCCATTTGGAATTTTTATTTGCTTATGCCTACATGAAAAAGCACAACTCTCACCTCAGAGGGAATAAGAGTTTATTTTGTAGTCAAATATGAGTAATCATAACCCAGGACATAGATTGAGGTCACCCCAAATTTCCATGTTCTGACAAGGTAGCAATTTCAGGAAATTTTCGTAGTATCAGAAAAAAACATCATAAAAGACATTTAAAACGCATTAGTTGCGTATGTCAATTAGGTAAGAAGCAACAAAATATAGACCTCAGATTATCGGATCACATTCTTAGCCTTTGGGTTAGTGGAAGCAAGGGGGTCTCCAAATGAAATTACCTAATAGTGGCAAGGATGTTGGGTCACACACAAATGGCTGGTAATAAACAGCCATTTAAGGGGCTAAGACAGTCCAAGAGGGAGCTGGAGAGAGGGCCCAGCAGTTAAGAGCACTGGCTGCTCTTGCAGAGACCCTAGATTTAGTTCCCAGCATCCACATGGCAGCTAACAACCCTCTGTAACTCCAGCTCCAGGAGAATCTGACGACCTCTTCTGGCCTCTCAGGGCATTGGAAGACACTACTGCACTTACATAAATACAGGCAAAACACTCATACACATAAAATAAAAATAATTTCTTTAAAGTCCAAGATAGTTTGTCTCTGGGTCTGCAACATAACCTCTTTCACCATCATCAAAGTTCTAATCAGTTAATCAGCCTTGTAGAATGTTTAGATGATTCTTTGGGGGAACTTTAGTTGAAACTTGTATAATTATGATATTAATATTTAGTGTCTCTAGTATCAATTCCATGAGGGAAGAATGAATGTCTTTTTTTTCTCCCATTTTGTCATACAACCTAGCACCTCATTGGCTCTCACAAACTCGGCAAAGGAGAAAAATCATCATTCTTAACAAATAGTAGGGGGAAAAAAAAAAATCCCTGAGATCACAGAGATCATTCCCCTTCAGGAACTAAAATCGAGTGTGCAGTAGGTAACTGAGAGGCGTGCCACTAAAAAGAGGGTTGATTTTAAATTGAGGATGGGTGTGGGCTGGGATGTGGCTTAGCAATAGAGCACATATTTTGGATGCAAAAAGTTCCAGGGTTCCAGTACCAGCACCACAAGTAGACAAAGACAGACAAGTCAAGGCAGGGCAGTAATTAACCCTGTAATAATATGATTATTAGTTATTCCAATTGAATTAACATCCCAGTGCCATCCAAATTCAACATGACCAATACAAAATGTATCCATCCAATACAAAATGCATCCATCAAAAGCATCTTCCAACTTCTCCAGCATCAGCTGTTTCCATGACTTCCACATCCATCCTACCACTCCAGCCAAAACTCTCAGTGCCATTCTTGATTCTTCCCTGTCTCTGGGTAAAAAGTTCCTAAAACTATCCCTGAGGCCATCAAATATCTCAAAAATCCTTGTATTTCCTCATCTCCCCATGGTATCTCTAATCCGGACCACCATCCTTTCTCCTCAGGATCACTGCAAGTTGCCACAACTGCCCTGCTGTGGGTCATTCTATATCCATTGACTTCCAGTTCTCCACATGCCAAACAGCAGCAAAAAAAAGATGACTCAAAAATGTATACCTCATGCTTGGGACATGGCTTAGTGGTGGAGCACTTGTCTAGCATGTGCAAAACCCAGCATTGCAAAAGAAAGAAAACAAGGTACTTTTGGCAGGGCGTAGTGATATATGCCTTGAATTTCAGCTTTAAGGAGGTAGAGACAGAGGATCACAAGTTCAAGGCTACCCTGGACCATATAGCAAAACCCAGTGTCAAAAAAAAAAAAAAAAACTCAAGAAAATAATGAAAAGCACACTTCATCCTTGTCTTTATCCCCAATTTAAAGTCTTCTGACTCCTCTGTTGATCTTGTCTAAAAATAAAATTCCTAAATATCAACTACAGCTGGTGTGGTAATCTCTACCTATAAGCCCAGCACTTGGGAGATGGAGGTAGGAGAATCAGGAATGAAAGGTTAGCCTGGACTACAGGAGACCATGTACCAAAAAATCCCACACAGCTAATCTTGGCAGCCTGTCCCCACACTCCCACTTGCCATCTTGGAGACAGGTGAACTGCTATTTCAGCCTGAGAAAGATGGCCATGTTGATGTGGGTTCTCTGAGTTCAAGGGAGCCTTTCTCTGATCTTGGTAAACTTGGGAAGCCAGGGTGCTGGATGATTGATGATCTCCAAAGCCACCCTGAATCAGTGGCTTCCAAGTTCATGCCTCATGCTCAAGAAGAACAAGAAAGCATGGACAATGAAAGGGTGTAGGCAGACTGAATACAGGTTTACTAAGGGAAAGTAAGAAAGAACTTCTGGGGGTGGGGTGTGTGGGACTTCAAGGAAGGAATCCCACCATGCTGCCCTCCTTGTGACCTTTTATAGATATTATGGCAGGAACTGGATGGAGATGGAGGTCATTTTTATTGAGACTTTTCACTTTTTAGCTCATTGTGAGCAGAGCCCACATGCCCTAAGCATACATCTTCACCTAACCAGACCAACCAGGGGAGTGGTCACATGCGCCAGGTCATGATCCACCATGGGCCTCACCCATACTGCCCAAGAGGAGCTAATGCTTATCTCATTGTGTGATCAATGAAATTCAAGGTGCTGTAAGGAAAGTCAGGACCTTCTATTTTAACTCCAAATTTTCTTAATTAGAATAAGAAACTCTCCTGAAGCTGTCCTATCAATAAGAAATTACCCAACCAAAGTTTCAGATCAGTAGAATTGGCTACTCTGCTCATCCCAGAGACATCAAACCCTTAAGAAAGAGTAAAAGGAAGGAGAGACATAACTGTCATCAGTGGTGCCAGGGATTTTTCTATATTAACAAAGTTTAAAACAGCTTGGCCTCCACTCTTGCTAGGACAAGGTAAGGCCAGGGAGTGGTTGACAGACCTTCATTAGGGCTGCAATTTACTGAATATCTCCAAGTCATCCTTGCTGCTCCACCCTGCTAAGGTGGAATAGCTTTGTAGAGTCTTAGAGAACTCACAAAATGCACCTAAGGAATCTTATTTCAGAGGCTGGAGAGATGGTTCAGCAGTTAAGAACACTTTCTGATCTGGCAGAGGACCTGAGTTAGGATCCCAGCACCCATGTTGGGTGGCTCACAACTGCCTGTAACTCCAGTTCTAGGATACCCAACTCCATCTTCTGGTCTCTGAGGGCAGCCACACACACACACCTAGCATATACATTAAAAAAAAACCATTTCTTCCCATGTTTCTACTTACCCAACTGAAGGGACTGTGAAATAGTGTTCCTATGGCTTTAAAAATATGTTTGGTAAATTAAGCTGTGACCTTGAGCATGTATGCCTGGAGAGCCTTGTCTCATGAGAAAGTTTATGCAAAAATGATCACTGAGGAGTTATCTCTGGAATGCCAGTATTCCTCTAGTTTCTCAAGAGACTCTTATTCTCTCCAGAAGGCATACTATGGTGATAATGCATGCTATCTTGCTCCTGTTTTACTGAACTACTATATTCTGGCCACTTTATTATTATTCATTGTTATATACTCATCTGTAACTCTAATGAATATGCGTATATAAGCAGAGTTGCCTGTGCTTTTGGCACTTGTGCGTGGATGAAGAAATAAGAGTAAAGAAATAAAACCATTCAAAGTCCTCTGGTCCTTTTTCAGTTCCCTGATAATCCATTCAGGACCCGTGGCTGCCCCCTGGTGGCCACACCTAACTCCATCAGGCCACTCTGCTGTCATCTTGGTGTGAAGAACAAGTTGTAGTTTTAATTATCCCACCAAACAACTTCACAGAGAAAAGTCAAAGCATGGATTTGGCTTAGCCATGGGCCGATTGCAAGAACAGAACTTTAATTATTTGCTTCTGTGATTTATACCCATGAGAAGAAAAGCATGAAGACACAGTGTTCAGCCAAGGGAATCAAATGTTCCAGGCATACTCCCCATGTCGGGTTATTGTGACGACTGGATTTTTGTCTGCCTTGCTCATAATTACGTCTTCCACATCCACTGTGGTATCTGGCATTCAATAAAACTTCCAAATAAAGTTGAGGTAATGCATTAGTAAGTTTTTTTGGTCGATGTGTGAATCATAATAAATTCTTTGCTTCTAGCTTTATGGAGGTAAGAATGAAACCTAAAAAGTTTATGTATTTACTTAAAGCATTCAGTAAACATGGTGATTCGATATATATATATCGATATATATATATATATATCGATATATATATTATCAAGTGATTCCCAAAATGGAACCAATTAACTTAACCATCATGTCATAGTTACCCCCTTTGGAAAAAAAATAAAGCTTTATTGAGTTAGTCATCTTTCTGTTCTTGTGACAAAAAGTCTAAGAAAATCCATTTCAGGGGAGATTTATCTTACAGGTTTAGAGATTTCCATCCAGCATCAGCTGGCCCCACTGCTCTGCTGACTCAGGGCAGAGCATCATAGCAGCAGAAGCTTGTGGTGGAGGAGGCTGCTTACCTCATGACAGCCTGGAAGCCAGGACAGAGAGAAAGAGCCAGCAGAGGAGGAGGCCACAAGGACACAGCCCTGAGAACCCACTCCCTTCATCAAGGTTTCACCTATTTCCACAACTTCACAGTAGCCCATGAAATTATGAACCTGGAACTGGATGGAGACATGGTTCAGTGGTTAAGAGTACTTGCTGCTCTTGGAGAAGGCTGGAGTTCGGCTCACAGCCACCTGTAACTCCAGGTCCAGGGGATCCAGCACTCTCTTCTAGCCTCCAAGGGCACTTGCACATGTGAATATGCAGACACATAAATAAAAATAAAATACATCTTAAACTCTAAGCCATCTGTAGTGGTTTATCTTGATTGTCAACTTGATTGGATCTGGGATCAACTGAGTGGTGCCCCTCTGGGTGGGGCTGTGAAGGAATTTCCAGGAAGGAGTAATTGAGAGGAGAAGGCCCGCCCCCAGAGTGGGCAGCACCTTCTGGTTGCCCCACAGGCAAAGAGGTCTGAGGAGAAAGCAGTACTGCTCGCCTGCCACCTTCCCTTCTTGCTGAAGAATGCATCCATTCCCACTGTTGCTATGATCCTTTACTGCCATCAGAATCCAGCTTCTTCAGCCTTCCAACATGGACTGAAGACCAGTGGCTCTCCAGGAATCCTCCAGGCCTTCAGTGCCGTATTGGGACTGCTGAGTTATCCAGCCTTGTGGACCAAGTACCTACTAGGTCCTAAGCCTCTCCAGAGTGCAGCCAGACATTGTTGGACTACCCAACCCATATCGTTTAAGCCAATCTAATAAATCCCCTTTTCAATATGTATTCATTCTATCAGTTCTGTTCCCATAGAGAGCCCTGACTAACACACCACTGTCTCCAGAGTTCTCTCTGGGTCTCTTGCGCTATCAGGCAAACCATATAACATACCTTTATGTGCATTTATTATTATCATGGGGGGGATTACAAAGGAATGAGCACCCAGTGCCTAGCCCTAGGCCACTCAGAGTCCGCCATATCAGACCGCTCCCTGCCATGCCCATAGTCACCACTAGCATTCACTCAAACCTCAGGGGCCAGTGATCTCGCCCCAGGTCCATAAGTGTCAGGTCATTCTGTCCTTGAGTATGTCTGGCTACTGCCGTCGCTCCCACGTTACTCCAAGCTCGCTGCTCCTGTCCCAAGATGGTGCCACAAGCCCCTCCTTCCACAGCTCACTCTGCCCAGTCCATTCTCTGCAGCAGGCCCTGCCCCTTGGAGGAACTAGAACCCCTAGGGAACACAACCACCCAGGACTTCATCCATGAAGTCAGCGCCTTCATGAGCCAAACAGCCTCCCAAAGTCTTTCAGTGGAGAACCAAGCCTTCAGCACCTGACCATACATCCAGACCATAACTTTGTGTTCTATCTTAAAGATTCAGGAAGAAGAGATTCAACACTGTTCTGTGTACTAACAACCCAAGACTCTCTCATGACAAAGGGAGTGGGCATCATGGCAGCCTAGAAAATCAGAGTCACAGCATGAACACACTCAATACCATAGTTTGCTGTCTGTTGGTATGATAAAACACTCTGACCAAAAGCAAGTTGGGGAGAAAAGGGTTTATTTCATCTTACTCTTCCAAGGCATAGGCCATCTTTGAGGAAAGTCAGGGTATAGGAACTTAAGGTAGGAACCTAGAAGCAGGAACTGACACAGAGAACATGGAGGATGCTGCTTACTGGCTTGCTCCTCTGGTCTGGGCTCAACCTGCTTTTTTATGCAACCTAGGACTACCTGTCGAGGGGTGGCACCACCCCCAGTGGGCCATGCCCTCTCATATCACTCAGTGATTAAAAACAATGCCTCACAGACACACCCACCAGCCAGTCCAATAGAGGAAATCCTCCGTTTGAGGTTCCCTCTTCCCAGGGGTGTCAAATGACAACTTTATCCAGCACACTTAGCCAGTGACCCACCAGGAAAGGAAGGTGACCGAGCCAAGTGGCCTAGATGATTTGCAGGTTCATTGATGAGTCCACCGAGAGATCAAAACAGTTGCAGAGAGTTATAGTCAGTGGCTGTCAACTGTCCAGTTGCACATACATGATGATCCCTAGTGTGAGGCTTAGTCTGGTCTGCCATCAAGAACCATTTGAACCCTGTAGTAAGCGCCTCTCAAGTTATGTGTTTAACTTCTCCCCCACTACTTGACATTAAATTTTGCCTCCAGAAAGAGAAAGCACTAGTCACAGAAACGTAAATGTTCTTGGATTCCAGCCAGCACCACTGCTCATTATAAATTCATAGATGACAGGCCAGCAAGATTGCTCAGTGGGTAAAGTGGCTTGGTGTCAAGTCTGAGTTCAATATTCAGGATCTGCACGATAGGAGAGAACCAATTCCTGCAAGTTGCTTCCCATCTGTGTTGACTTTTGATTTTCACGTGCACGTGCACGCACGCACACACACACACACACACACACACACACACACACACACACACACACGAAAATGCTAGGTTAAAAAAACTGCATGGCACCTGAGTTTTTAAGGTCTAAAGTTTCTCTCCAGAGTGTTTCTGGAGTGTTGCAGAGGCTAGCAGGCATTTAATTATAAAACAAATACACCCTCTAAAGGGGTTCTACAAAAATCTAGACTGTATCTAGAAGGCCCAGTCTTGCTGTGTGGTGCTACATCCAGCAGAGGGCAGCTTGCCCACCAATGCAGTTAGTTGTTCTGCAACATTTTCCAGACAGCTGTGAAACAATTTTTTCTTCCAGACATTTGAATAAAAAGGCAGGTAAAGCAAGGTCCAGCATGCAGCCAAATTTTATTGAAAGCAGAAGCATAGCAAAGGATACAAAGAGAGACTTCCCCTAGGGGAGGGGACACACACACACACACACACACACACACACAGAGCAAAGCACACAAACCGAGATTCCCTTGGGGGAGGGGACCCGAGATGGTGTCCTAGTTTGTGTTTCAGAGACAAAACTTTATGTTTGGGATGGGATGAGTTCCCTTTCCCCCTCAGAATTGACTGGTTTAGCTATTGTAGGGGATTGGATAATCCAAACAAGGAAAGGGAAGTTGATTGGTTCCCATCCCAAGTGCCCTCTTCCCAGTGGGAGATTTGAAAGTCCCATCCAACAGTTCCCTCCCACAGGAAAAAGTCCATCAGGCTTTGTCTTGGTGAGGAAGAAGCAGAAAGCAGTACATATCAAATGTTTATAAAGTACATTGATACATTATAAAGTACAGCCTCTTTTTTCAGTCTGCCTACTAGGGAGTTATGTGACTCCCAGTCTCTCCTAAGGACTGTGGTCTGCACAAGACCATATGGGAATGCATTTTCCCCAACTAGCACAGCGAAGAAAGCTTCCCAGAAGAAAAGAGACTTGAAGTGAACCTCAAGAATATATGTTTAATAAAGCTAGTCAGAAGAGATTAGGACTAAGCAGAAGAGATCAGTGAATGCTAATCCTCTGTGGTGGTAAATACTGATTATCAACTTGACAGGCTCTAGAATCATGGAAGAGACAAGCCTCGGCTCAGGTCTGTAAGGGATTATCTAGATTGGCTTAAATGAGGTGGGAAGACCCATCCTAGATGTAAGGAGCACCATTCCATGGGCTGTGGACCCAGACTGCCTGGAAAAGAGAAAGTGAGCGAAGCACCAGCTGCTCCACCCCCCACTGCCGTGATGGACTGTACCCGGAATTGTGAGCCAAAATAAACCCTTCCTTCCTCCCTTAAGTTGCTTTTGTTACCAACTTGTCACAGGAACAAGAAATGCAACTAATACAAGCCCTCACCCCAGCCCAGGAGACAGATGCAGAATACTGCACCCAGCCTTTGACAGCTCCGGAGTCTATCATACTGGACAAGTATCCTGGTTAGTGCTTTGAGCACTGTGCATATATTTTAAAATAGTCACAGATACTGTAAAAATACATTACAGATAACCTTATTACCCCCAAACAATCTTCCTTCAAATGTACCTCTTCTGCTTCTCAGTCTCGGGAAATAGCAAACCAGGCAAGACCACCCTCCCCTAAAGGGTCCCTAATTATTGTCCCATATTACCGTGCCACCTGGAGTGGTAGGCATGCTGTCAGTGGTTTCTTTCCTTGACAGTATCTTCCTCCACTTCACTATGCACACTGAAATCAGAAACTGGCCTGTCTTCTTTATTTACATTTTCCCCGAGCAGAAAAAGAGTGGGAAGTAGGCTGGTGCCCTGGAACACTGTCCTTGGGGGCATGGCACAGCTATTGCCTTTTTGAGCTCTCAGCAGCTGTGATCACCTACAGGAAGCCTGCACAGGATTGGTGCATTAACTTTCTGACATAGGTGGAAGTGGGGGAGCATTGGGATGGGGATAGACTCAAGACTCCCTGCCCCTCCCTAGGATTTATAGTTAATAGTTGCTGGGAGGGCGATTTTTTTTTCTTTAGTGGTTTAGCTGTTGAAAAATTGCCCATGCTTCTGCAAGTAACCTCTCACGTATGCTCCTGTGAGTAACACCAGTTAAACTCACTGATTCACCAAGCTATCCTTGGATGGATTTCTTTCTTTGTTTCTGTTATTGGTATCCTGTCTGGGTGAGTGGACTTCTGCCCATATCTCCTCAAAAAACGTTCACACGTTAGTTTCCAGGGCAGGAAGGGAGAAGGCACTGAAGAATGTTCAGAGATTTCCTTTTTTCTTGCCTTTTCTCTTTTTCTTTTTTTGAGACAGTGTCTCACTATGTAGCCCTGGCTGACCTGGAACTCACTATATAGACCAGACTGACCTTAAAATCGTAGAAATCTGCCTGCCTCTGCCACCCAAGTGCTGGAATTAAAGGTGTGATGATCAATATTGTTAACTTGACAAAATCTAGGGGAGAAAGTGAATTGCAATGTGACCAGCCACCTCAAGCTCCTGCCTTGATGCCTTCCCCACCATGAGGGACCCTAGAACTGTTGCCTGAAATAAACCCTTCCCTGTTTAAGTTACTTCTTGCAAGATATTTTGCTTATAGCAATGAGAAGAGTAACCAGTGCACAGGGGTAGGGTGACTTTCTAATCTGTAAATCATAGTGATGGTGGTCACTCACAGGCTCTGGTTGTTCTCTCTTGCACTCAGCACTGACAACATACCTCTGAAAGGTCAAGAACAGAAGCTAAAACTCTAGGAAGTGGGATTAGTGACACCTTGATCTTTGTAGCAGGAGGAGTTAGATGCAGCAATCTACAGGGCAGGGAAGCCAAAGCTGGCTTTTTGCATACCATTGCCAAAAAGGGTAACTCACATTGATTTTAATCTCTGGATGACAATAAATGGGTAGTTCCTCTAGTGCCATGAAACTGCCAAAGAATGTGAAGACTGGTTGGTCCCCCACCCCACCACCACATCCACTGTTTCTCCCAGAAGAGTCAGGCTCCAGGGTTACCAAGTTTACATGTAGCTTGCTAGGGTTTCAGCTCCACATCAGGTGGGCTGGCAGTGTCTGGGTCTGTCAGGAGCCCGAGAGATGCCTGTGAATTCAAAGCCCCAGACCATTTGAGATGGGCTTCACTGGGGAGCCATAGTTGGTTCAAGATGGCTGGAGGTCTATGGGGGTTGCCAAGACATCACCCTCAGATGCTGCTTCTTTCTGGATGAATGGTTTCTAAATGGCTGTTCCCATTCTGTCTCCTTCATACCTTTTTCTCTCATGGCTAGAGATCCCTGGTTTGCTAAGCATCCTGACACAGTCCCATTGGACTCACCATGCTCTAGTGGGATTATTGGAATCATTTCTCCTCCACAGGCCTGTTTCTGTACTTTGCTCTTGATTGCTGAAGTAGCCAGCCAGTTGCCTGACCTTTGTTTGCCTAGTTGTGTCTAACCTTAACCTCCTCCCTTACTCATCCTGCCCAGAGCCAGTTCTGCTGATTCCACTGCATACACATTTCTTCTGCCTAGCCCTTTCTGTGAAGCCTTTTTTCAAGTTCAATTGTTGCTCAAGTTCAATCTTGACCATTTCTCCAGATTTACAACAGCTTTCTTACCAACCTCTTGGGTTTCTTTTTTATTTTTAAGTGTGTGTGTGTGTGTGTGTGTGTGTGTGTGTGTGTGTGTCTGTCCATTGGTCTGTCTGTGTGTCTGTGTGTGCCTGTGTCTGTGTGCAGGCACATTAGGGTAGGTGCCTTCAGAGGACAGAGGTATTTGATTCCCCTGGAGCTGGAGTTACAGGTGGTAGGAGCCACACAAGGGGCTGGGAATATAATTCAGGTCCCCTCTGCAAGAGCAGTGCATACTCTTAGCCACTGAGCCATCTCTCCAACCTCCTATTTATTTTCTTCTTATTGTTAGTATGAGGGGGAGGGGTGCATGTCCTAAGGCACATGTATGGAGACCAGAGGACAACCTTGTGGAATCAGTGCTCTCCTTCCACCCTTATGCAGATTCCAGGGATTAGATTCACCAGGCTTTCACTGCAAGGGCCTTTGGCCTTTGCGATAGCTCACCTGTCCACCTCTATGGTGTCATAAGAATTTGGGGGTGAGGAGATAGCTTAGTCAGTAAAGTACTTGCTTTGCAATCAGGAGGAGCTGCAATTCAATCTTTAGAACAAAATTGAATTAAAAAAAGCCATGTATGGTGGCACACGGTTGTAATCCCAGCACTGGGGAGGCAGACAGGCACATCCCTGGGGCTTTCTGGGCAGCTAGCCTAGCCCGCTTGGTTAGTTCCAGGCTAGTGAGACACTGTCTTAAAAATAAAAAAAGGATAGCACCTAAAGAATGACACCGAAAGTTGTCCTCTGAACTCCATATATGCACACAAGTACGCCCCCCCCACATGGATCTGCACACATATATACACAGACACATAGATAGACATAAATACAAGAGAGAGAGAGAGAGAGAGAGAGAGAGAGAGAGAGAGAGAGAGGCTGTTATTAGTATTTGGGGGAAGGACAATTATGCATTTTAACTAAACAGTTCTATATTATAGAAATACATTGCTGAGTCAGTAGATGGTATAATCTCAGTGCTTGGGAGGCTGAGACAAGAGGATCATTAGCTCAAAGCCAGCCTAGGCTACACAGAGTACCCTGTCCCAACAGAACAAAGGGGGAGAGTGAAAAAAAAATACATTTGTGATGGCTGAATAATAAATTAACATGAGAATTATAATGTCATAGAAAAAAAGTAAAATGTATACCTTTGGAATCATGTGAAAAAGATGAGAGAAATGATCAATAAGCCCAGTTCTACCAATATTGTTTCTCAGTAACACAAAATACCACAAATGAAATTAAAGATGAGATAAATCCAACCACAGATCAATTATCCAACCTACACAAGAACAATCTGTATGAAAAAGAAAACCATGGTCAATTCAATTTTGAACCATATGAAGCACATTGAAAGAAATTCACATAGAACACAACACAGGAACGTGAAAACAGTGTTTAGAATTCAAGTCATGACACACAAAAAGATAGCAATTTCAACATAGTTAGTACAAGGGAATTAAAGTTAGATCAGGCTAAGACATTTCTTCTCTAGAGAGCGAGAGAGAGAGAGAGAGAGAGAGAGAGAGAGAGAGAGAGAACCTGATATTTACTCCTCACACTGTTAACAGGGTATAGAATTTCAGTAACAAAACCCAGTGAATACACACGTCTAATCCCAGTACTTGGGAGGCAGAGGCAGGGGGATTACCATGAGTTCAAGGCCAGCTGGGGCTACATAGTGGGTTCAAGGCAAGCATGGGCAACTTAGTGAAATTCTGTCTTTTAAAACTGCATGGGGGAGGGTAGGGGGCTGGAGAGATGGTTCATTGATTAAAAGTGCTTGCTGCTCTTCCAGAGGACATGAGTTTGGTCCTCAGATGACTCACAACCATCTGCAACTCTAGTTTCAGGGGACCTGATGCCCTTCTCTGGCCTCCACAGGCACCTACATACACACACACACACACACACACACACACACACACACATACACACACATACACATGCATATACATAAAATAAAAGAAACATTTAAAGAAGCCACCAAAAGAAGGAGAGAACCAACTCCTGCAAGTTGTCCCTTGACCTCCACATGAGCATCATGGCAAGTATGCATCTCCCCCCCCAAAAAAAATTAAATGTAACAAAATCTTTAAAACGCCAAAAAAAAAGGAAGAGGAGGAGAAGGAAGAAAGAAAAAGAAGAAAAAGAAAAGCAAAAATGTGCACAAGGAAACTTGGAAGTAGCTTTGACGTTAAGTACAGACTCTTGGACTTAGAAATCCCTTGCCCGGAGGAGAAAATACGTATTGAAAACACTCTTAGAAAAGCATAGAGAATCCTGACAGCTGAGTTCACAGTTTGTTGACAACAAAAAGGGAAAAAGCAAATTCTACAGATAAAAGATTGATTAGGTATCAATTCACAGACACGAACACACAGAAAAAAACATGACTCAAAGGTCAACTGTATCGTAAATTGTTACATGAAAAAGAGCTGCTTTGCTAGCTGTGGTGGTTATTGCTGCTTATCTGTTTGAAAGGATCTGGAGTCATATAGGAGACAACCTCTCAGCTCTGGGGAGGGATGCTTTAGTCTCTAGGAATGCCTTGATTGTCTTGATTAAGTTGAGGCACGAAGACTGACCCTGAAAGAGCCCACACCATTCCCTGGGCTGGGGCCCTGCATTACATTAGAAAGGAGACAGCTAGCCCAGCAGCATTCAGTGCTCTCTGCTTCCTGAGTGTGGGACACAGTGTGACCAGACACCTAATGCTCCTGCTGCCAGAACTTGCCCATCATGATGTACTCTTGAACTGTGGGCCACAATAAGACCTTTCTCCCCTAAGCTGCTTTTGTCAGAGTATTATGTCACAGCTACTAAAAAAGAAACTAACATACTAGGTGTGGTGGTGCTCAACTGTAATTCTACCACTTGGGAGGTGGAGGATCACATTTTAAGGCTGGAAATATGGCGCAGTGGTTAAGAGTACATAATGCTCTTGCAGAGGACCTAGTGTGGTCCCACCACCCATGTTGGGGTTTCACAACCTCCTGTAACTCCAGCCCAGGGAATCTGGAATCTTCTGGACTCTGAAGGGATCTGCACTCATATACATACACATACCTCCTCCCACACGGACACATAATTAAAAAACTGTTTTTAAGGAGGTTTTTGGTCAAGAAAAGCTATAAAGAAGTAAAGCTTCAGTTTATCTGTTTGAAAATTTTGTTACGTTCAAAACATTGATATAAAAAAACTGAAGTAAAGAAAGATACTAGATGTTACCATGTCCTTTTACTGAAAAAGTGAAGGAGAAAATCGCAGAAATGAAGAAAGAAATGGAAACAATTACCAGGAAGGAAAGCCTGGACTTTTACCTCCCAAAAGAGGAAAAGAAGAGGGGGCTCCAGCACTCCGAGGCAAAGAGAACTCGGTGAGTTCCTGGTCAGCTGAGAGTACAGAGCGAGATCTTGTCTCAAAGAATGGACCAACTACCCACAATTCCCTTTTCTTTCTCCTCCAGCGGAGCAAGACGCCAAAACGAAAGCAGACCAAGCAGAAGGCGACCCGGGCCCTGCTGTTGTGAAGAAGCAGGAGGCCAAAGGGTCATGAATCCTGTTTGAGAAAAGACCCAAGAGCTTTGGCTTTCGACAGGACATCCAGTTTAAAAGAGATCTCACCAGCTTCGTCAAACGGCCCCGTACATTGAGCTGCAGCGACGAGAGCTAGACTTCACAAGCGGCTGAAAGCGTCACCTGCCATTAACCATTCGCCGAGGACCCCGAAACAACCACCCAGCTGCTCAGGCTCGCGCTCAGGGACAGGCCAGGGACAAAGTTGGAGAAGTAGAGGCTGCTGGCAAAGGGGAGGTCCCCACCAAGAGCCCCCCTATCCTGCCGGTAGGGGTCAACACCGTCACCACCTTAGTGGAGAACAAGAAGGCTCAGCTGGGGTGATTGCCGGTAACGTAGACCCATCGAGCTGGTGGTCTTCCTGCCTGCCCTGTGTTCAAGATGGGGGTCCCCTACTTCATCATTAAGGGGAAGTCCAGGCTGGGGCGGCTGGTCCTCAATAAGACGTGCACCACCTTGGCCTTCACATAGGTTAACTCAGAAGACAAAGGCACTCTGGCTAAGCTGGTGGAAGACATCCAGACCAATTATCATGATAGATATGATGAGATCTGCCATTACAGGACAGGGGAGGCAACGTCCTGGGTCCAAAATCTGTGGCTCGCATTGCCAAGCTGGAAGAGGCAAAGGCCAAAGAACTAGCCACCAAATTGGGTTAAACGCATACTTCTGAGTTTTCTGTATATAATATAATTTTTAAAAAATTGCCCTTAAAAAAAATCAACCAAAGCAGGAAAGAACATGAGCAGCAGGAAGCAGCAACTACCAGCAGGTGGCACCACCTACCCACTGCGATCCCTACGACTCTCAAAAGAGTAGCCTTAAGCATTTTACCTCTGTTGGAACTAAGAAGTCTTTTTCTATTTTACTGATGGAAAGCTGTATCTCACTTCCATGCCTTATGCCTTAAAAATATGTTGAAATTACATTCCACAAATTTACTTTTTCGATTTATTTTTATTTTATGTGTGTACGTGTTTTTGCTGCATGTATGCAAGTGCATCCATGTCATGCGGTGCCCACAGAGGCCAGAAGAGGGTGTTGGATCTCCTGGAACTGGAGTTATGGATGATTGTTAACTCCCATGTGGGTTCTGGGAATCGAACCTAGGTCCTCTGCAAGAGCAGCCAGTGCTCTTAACCACTGAGTCATCTGTTCAGCCCCAAATTCATAAATTTAACAATTAATCCTATTATGGCAGGGCTTCAGTGCCAGCTGAGATTTTCATTCTCAAGACAGCAAAAAATTATGTTTTTTCATTGTGTTTCTTAGATACCCAAATGGAGATGTATGAGGAATTGGTATGAATTTGGGGTACAAGGGGGTGGGTCTGGATTAGAAATAGAAGGTATTCTTCTATTTAGGAGGAATGCTATTTAGATATTAACTGATGTTTTCTTATAAATTTTATTTTCTTGACTTTCCTAACACACACACACACACACACACACACACACACACACACACAGAGAGAGAGAGAGAGAGAGAGAGAGAGAGAGAGAAACCAACCTGTGTCCACTTAAACTTAGGAAGACTCTTTTATTGTATTTTATTTATTCTGTTCCTGTAGTCACCAGAACATAAATATTCCCTAACCTGATCTTTCTTTGTCTCCACTGGGAAGAGTAACAGCCAGAACAGAGCATGAAATTCTCACGGTAGTTAGTGTCAACACGATTATATCTTCCCAAGCCCTCTAGTCAATCAAGCATTAGTGTGATTTCTGTGTTCTCATCAGTTTTTCTAAGCCTAATTAAAATGTTTGGAGCTTCTAATCGAATTACACAATTGTGAATTCCCTGAGGGTAAAGAGCATATCTTCTTTTTCTTGTTACTTTCTTGCCCAAATCCTTTCATCATGATTAGAAGGAAACCCCAGGTTCTGTCTGGAGCCCTGCTCCTTCCCCAACCTGGTGCCTGCTCTTCCTCTTTCCCAGGAGGCTTCTCTTAGCAGTCCCATTTTCAGCAGCTGGGCTTGTTAGTCGTTTTATTAGTCATTCCTCTTGCCCACAAAACCTTCTCCTTTCTCTGTCTCATTGCTCGTTCTTGAGGCCTTAATACTTATTTAACTTGGTTCTCCTGAAAACAAATTCTTTCATATCTCCCTAAGTTCTTTCAGAGTACCATTCACACCTGGTGTCTGTGCAATACCATCATCTTTTTTGTTTGTTTGGGGTTTTTTTTTTTCTTTGTTTCATTTTGTTTTGAGATACAATCTCTTGAAGGCCAGGATGGCCTTGAACTCACTCTATACCTGAGGTTGAGCTTGAACCTCCTTCTCTACTTTCCAAGTGCTGGGCATGAACCACCATGCTGAGTCATCATCTTAAAAAAAATTATTGGGGTCAGCAGTTACGAGCATATTCTGCTCTTGCAGAGGACTTGAGTTTGGTTCCCAGAACACACAGGGTGGCTCACAACTGCCTGTAACACCAGCTCCGGGGGATCCAATGCCTTCTTCTAGACTCTGAGGGTACCTGCACACATGTACACATGCCCAGCCCACACACATACACATAATTAAAAATAAAATAAATATTTAAAACATCATATGTGAGAGAGAGAGAGAGAGAGAGAGAGAGAGAGAGAGAGAGAGAGAGACCTCACAGTTCAAGTATGGAGGTCAGAGGGCAACTTGAGGGAATTGGTTCTTTCCTTCCACCATGTGGGTTCCAGGGATCAAATATAGGTTGTCAGTCTTAGTGGCAAGTGCCTTAATTGAGCAACCTTGCAGGCTTAGTTTATCACTTTTTAATGTTGGCCCTTCCAGTAGAATTTACTCATTGAGGGTGGAGGGCCTGGTATGCAGTAGCTGCTCAAGAAACATGCACTGAATGAATGAATGAATGAATGAATGAATGAATGAATGAATGAATGAAAATGAATGAGCAGATGCCAATGCGTAGCATCCTGAGGCACAGTGAGGAGCCTGGAGTGTGGGGTGAGGAGCAGTTGAGGCACCGTGTATGTTGACCCTCCAGTATTCTTGGTGACCATGTAAACTGCATTCATATTTACAGGCTGAAGGGGCTGCAGGCCTGGGGAGAAGCACTTCATGTAGACTCTGAGAGCAGCCTCAGCAGGCCAGGGAGGGAGAGAACCCGAGAAGGCTTTAGGGCATCTTATGGATCACCATAGTGGGCATATGGGGCAGGATCCCTCATGATACCCCAGGGGTACAGATGGAGGGGAGGGGAGGTGCACAGTCCTTTTTCAGTATGCTGTGGTTAAAATTCTCAAACACGTATTTAAATAAATGCTTCCTCCTGGTTGGGAGGATGCAGTCCATCATGGCAGAGCAGCATGGTGGACTGGCTCCTGTCTGCGGCAGCAGGAGGCACCTTGCTCACGTCTCAGTGGATCACAAAGCAGAGAAAGAAGAAAGCCCGTCCGTACTCAGTTGTCTTCCTTCTCTTTCCCTTTTCAGTCAGTCTAGGATCCCAGCCACACAATGGTGCTGCCCACAGACAGGTCGTCTCCTCTCAGCCTCTCTGGAAACCACATCACAGACACTCTCAAAGCCGTGCTTCCTTAACTCCCTTGCCATTATCTAATCAAGCTGACAATCAAATTTAACCATCACAACATGTCAATCATTTCCCAAACAACGTTTTCTTGCCACATTACTTTATTATCACCGAAACAACCCCTGAAGGCTTTGCTGATGGGTATAATTGCTCGATATTCTCCTGCTGGCTGTGGTAAACAAATGAAGCTGGTGGGTTTCTTTTTTAACAGGTTCTATAATCTTATTGCTACTGCTTTCATGATGGAAACTCCATGGCAGTTAATGAATGCATTGTCCAGCTATGGTTACTGTTTGTATCCTAAGTCAATACCTGTCCTAGTTAGCTTTGTCAATTTGAACCTGCCTCATCTATCCCGTGTGGACTCTTGAATAGCTACTGAGAAGTACTGTGATCATGGTGTCTAAAGCCACGCACTGGTGTTTATAAATTGCGCTTTGTGACCTAACCTCCCTGGGTCTCAATTTCCTCATTGAGCAAATGGAGTCACAATACCACCTTTTCCATAAATGTTATGAAGATTAATGAGCCAATATATGCATGATATTCAGAATGATATCTGCATCACATAAAGACTGAGATAATGTTAGCTGTGGCTACTTTTTGTATCCTAAGTCAATACCTGTCCTAGTTAGTTTTGTCAATTTGATACAGCCTAGAGTCATGAGAAAAAGCCTCAATTGAAGGATTGTCTAGATCAAATTGACCTGTGAACATGTCTGTGGGGGATTATATTATTAATCAATGTGGGAGAGCCCAGGCCATTGTGGGTGGCACCACCCTAGGCAAGTGGGACTGGGCTACATAAGCATGATTCTGGGCAAGCCAGCAACCAGTGTTCTTCCATGGTTCCTGCTTCCAAGGTCCTGCCTTGAGTTCCTGCCCTGACTTCCTTCAATGTTAGATGGTGACCTGGAGGTGTAAGCCAAATAAACCCTCTCCTCCTCAAGTTGCTTTTGGTCACAGTGTTTTATCACAGCAAAAGAAATCAAACTAGAATGATACCTAACTGATGAAGCATAGCAAGTCTAACTTGATGGTTTAAAATAGTTTATAGTGGTGTGTTGATATTCAATTCCATTTAGAAAACTCCACTGAAAATAATTAAAAGAACAGTTTTTGGTACTTTTGAGCACTCTGCAGCACTTGAGAGCACCGACTTCTCTAAAGCTGGCATGGCTCAGGAGGACTGAAGTTTGGCTGATTCCACAAGTTGGTTAAAGCCTCACCCAAGAACATGACCCACTGTCCTAGTTTCTTTTCTGTTGCTGTGACAAAATGCCCTGACAAAACCAACTTAAAGGATAAAAGGATTTTTTGACTTACAGTTCCAGAGGGATCCAGCCCAACCTTCCCATATACTACCACCAACTGGGGACCCAGTGTTCAAACACATGAGCCTATGGTGGACATTTCCCACTCAAACCCATAAACCCACCATATTCTCATGGGACACAGCAGCTTTAAAAACACATGCTCACAAGTTCTCTGCATTGTTTGTGCAGTCTTTAAAATGGTGGATTTCTCAGGTTGGAGATGTGGTGCAGTTGGTAGAATGCTTGTCTAGCATACATGAAGTCTTGGGTTTGAGCCTTCCATCCACATAAACTGGGCACTAGAAAAGTGGAGACAGAAGGGTCAGTAGTTTAAGGCCATATTTAGCTATGTGTTTCAGGCCAACCTGGACTACATGAGATCCTGTCTCAAACAAACTGAAACAACTACAACAACAAAAACCTAAAAAAAAAAAAAAAACCCCAAAAACTTCCTGTTGCATTAGCAACCCTCCCATAGCATGAGCTGGGAAGGAAAGCAATGGTGTGGGGGCTTCAGCTTTGACCACCAATGGTGAACCTTCTATGAGTACCATGTTCTCTGCAGTTCCTGTCAGTGTGCGAAGCATGTGGGAAGGATGGGCACTCATCCCCCTTTTGGTGAGGAGGATACTGAGGCGTACAGAGGGGTGATACCATGTTATCAGTCACATGTCAATGTGCTGGGTCACTCAGCTACTCAGTGTATTTAATGGGCCTGAGGACACAGTGCTGAATAAACTTCTCAAAAGAATTAGTGCAAGTTTATGGTGCAGCTCAGTGATAGAAAATGTGCTTAGCATGCAAAGGCCCAGGTCTAACACCCACACCTATCAAAAAAAAGAGAGACTTAGTGTGGTATGTGAAAACCATTATAATACCATACAGAGGGCTATGGTGGACTGAGAGAATACTCTGGAATGGATTCTACACAGACTTGGGTAAGAAGATATTGCAGTTTCATTTCTGCTGCTGGGATAAAACATCCTGACCAAAAGCGATTTAGGGGCAGAAAGGTTTACTTGGCTTGTAATTCCAGGCCACAGTCTGTCATGTGGGGAAGTCACAGCAGCAGGAGCTCAGGCAGTTTGTCACATCCATAGTCAAGAGCAGAGAGAAACAAATGCACCCATGTGGCCTGTGTGTACCGCTCTTTCATCTATCTAGTTCAGGACCCCTGTCTAAGGAATAGTGCCACCCACAATGGGCTGCGTCTTCCCACAATTAACAAATAAGACAATCTGGCAGAGAAACCCACATACCAACCTGACTAGGCAATCCCTCTTTCAGGCTCTCTGCCTAGGTGATTCTAGATTGTGCCAAGTTGACATTTTAAACTATCACATCACAGCTGGGTATAGTGGTGCACGCCTTTAATCCCAGCACTTGGGCGGAAGAGGCAGGCATATCCCTGTGAGATCAAGGTCATCCTGGTCTACATAGCAAGTTCTAGGCCAGCTGGGGCTACAAGGAGACCCTGTCTTGAAAAGGCAAAAAAATAAAAAATAATTTAAAAAACTATCCATCACAGAAGGCTCCGCCAAAGTAAGGCAGTTGAACCAAGTCTTGGAATAGGAGTGACCACCTTAATGGGTGACAAAAGGTAAGGGTTCTAGACTTCTTCACCCAGATTGTAGCATACAAGTGTGACCAATGATGAGCTAATTTTAGAATATGTATTTACAGCCAGTGAGATGGCTCAGCAGGTAAAAGTGTTGACACCAAGCCCGACAACCTTCCACATAGTGGAAGGAGAGAAGCAACTGACTCTTGCAAGTTGTTCTCACATGCACTATAGTATGCACGTGTCCCCTCCCACAGAGATAAATACAAGCAACAAATACTAATATATTTAATCTTTTGTGCTTTAAGTTTTCTGTTTTCCAAACAATTTCATTTTATTATTGCAACAAATGAAAATTGCAGAATGAAGGAGCAAACAAACAAACATTTTTGGTTTTTGTATCACTTTTTTCTGCATTAACATAGCACATGTCTATAAATCTAAAATAAGATGTCAGAGTCACTCTTCCAAGTCAGTGAGCATGCATGTTCAGCATCCGAGGTGATGATGCCAAGCGTTAGATGTGGCTGCTCACACTTGGTTTGACTAAAGCTCTGGGGAGAAGAGGGGCCATGTAGGCCACTGACTGCACAACTCTGAGGCTGCCAAGCTAAGCTGGAGAATGTAGAGGTGCTGGGGACAAATCAGGCGGTCATTAGTCAGTGAGCTGTTCCTCTCTTTCCTTGTAGATTATTTGCCTTAGATTTAGCTGCAATCTTGAAATTAAATCTGGGTATTTTATGGGGAAAGCAAATAAGCAGAAGAGCCTTCCAGAGCCACCCAGAGTAGAAATGGGTTGTGTGCAGTAAGGTCTCTCTGCCTGTTGCAGTGACTGCTGGGAACTCAGAACTCAGTGGAGGTGGGGGATGGAATGTCCATCTTCCTGAGGGTAGACTCATCATGGTGGAGTCTGAAAAGACCTTGGGAAAAATAGAGTTTGCTTTGAGAATGGACTTGATGCCCACGTTCAGGATGACGCTACAAAGTTCTCTGAGTTCCGATAAAAACATGAGTAGCTGAAAGAGTACCGGTGGTGGCTGACACCAACATACTGTGCTTGCTTTCTTCTGGCCGCATATTCCGCAGGTTTGGGTCTCATCTACTCAAGAGTGGCTTCAAACTCACCACATAACTGAGGAGGACCTTGTGCTGCTTTAATCATTAAAACTTTTTAAACTAATTAATTAAATTTTATTTTATGTGTGTGCAAGTGCATCTGTGTCATGCGTGCCCACAGAGGCCAGAAGAGGGAATTGGATCCTCTGGAACTGGAGTTATGGATGATTATTAGCTGCCATGTGGATGCTGGGAACCGAACCCAGATCCTCTGGAAGAGCAGCCACTGCTCTGAATCACTGAGCCATCTCTCCAGCTCTCCTCCTTTTTTTTTTTTTTTTTAAATTAAGGTCTCACTATGTAACCCTGACTGGCCTTGAAATCACAGAGATAGGCCTATTTCTGCTCCCAAGTGCTGGGATTAAATGTGTGTACTACCATGCCTGGCCTTTGAAAAAATTTAAAGATATTTATTTATTTATTTATTTATTTATTTATTTATTTATTTATTTATTTATTTATTATGTGTGTGTGTGTGCATGTGTGTCTGTGTGTGCCACAGCATGCATGTGGCACGTATGTAGAGGACAACTTGTGGAAGCCAATTTTTCTCCTTCCCTCATGTGGGTTCTGGGGTTGTCAGGTTAAATGGCAAGTGCCTTTACCCACTGAGCTATCTTGCTGGTCCAAACCTTCAACTTCTGATTCTCCTGCCCCTACATCCCCAATGAGGAGACCACAGGCTTATGCTGCCTTCTAGTTTAGGGGGTGCTGGGGATTGAACCCAGGGCTTCATGACTCCTAGGCCAGCACTCTACCAACTGAGTCACAGCCTCAGCCTCCTCCCAGGTGTTTTGAGTGCCTGCTTTGTGCCAAGTGCTTGGAGGTACTCAGGGCACAGTGTGAGCACGTGCAGATGGTACCAGTGAGGACTTCACTCATAGTTCTTCAGAGCAGCCAGCTGTAGAAACAAGCTCACCAATGCAAGCTTAAGGACAATGTGACTGACTAGATCTTAGAGGAGGGCTACTTTGTCTAGGGAAGTAAGAGAAGTTGGCAGATCAGCTGCTGTTACTGTTAAATCTAAATCTTGCCAGTTATGAGGGGAAAAGGCTTGTGCAAAGGTACTGAAGGGAAGAATATGAGCCCTACATGCACAGGGAGGGGTTCTAGGTGTCTGGAGTCTTGGGGCACACTGGAGGTGGGGCTGAGGCTGGGGAGAACAGCCTCATCCTGTCCGCAGGGGCTCAAGATTTTCCCCTTAAACAAAGAGGAGCCTCCAAAGGAAGATTTGGAGAAATGATGTGATTGGTCATGATCTTTCCTAGTTCCTTTGCCTTCCAGCACACTCGACTTCTGACCCAATCTTCCCCACCCCACCTTCCTTTTTAGCTACTCACTTCTGAGTCATCCTTCGAGTGTCAGATTGGCTGTCATCTCTTTCAAGAGTCTTTAGCTACCTGCCCCCCACAGCCAAGTGCTATTGTTTTCTGCAACATCGTCCTAGGCTGTCCAGCTCCCTTAAGTCTTCAACGCACTGCACTATCTCGATTTGCAGGACTCAAGTATCTGGTGACTGTGATAGTCTGGTTTGATCTTTCTACCCAGGTTCTTAGCACAGAATGCTGCTGACCAGACCCATGCTTGACTTCTGATCCGCACAACTTCTGTCTTCCACACACACAGAGGCCAGCCCTTACAGATACATTTCCTAGGATTTACCAACTGGCTCCCAGCTTGCTCTGTGATGGGAGATAGTGATGGAAAGGAGGGAAAGAACAAGTTGTTTGTCTTTCATCCCTGCTCTGAGCAGTGCCATTGACCATGACTGTTTCTCCTCCAAGGCTGGTGCCTTCTGGAAACTGCCTGTGTCTCTAGGTCAAGTTCCTGCCTTATGACTATTGCTTCTAGCTATGGGGACTGTACCATCCTCCTGTTCTTTTGATATTTTTTGCTACTTTGCTGTTTTGTGTGTGTATGTTCATGTGTACGTGTTTGTGTTTGTGCAGGTGCATGTGTATTCAGGTATTTCTGAAGGCCAGAGGAAAATCTCATCATGCCTCAGGAGCCTCCTGTCTTGTTTTATGAAACAGGGTCTCTCTCACTTGCCTGGAGTTCACCAGTTAGACTAAGTCGGCTGGCCAGTCCCAGGGACCTTCCTTCCAAGCTCTGGAACTATACTGGGGGCCACCATGCCTAGCTTTTCACATGGGATCTGGAGGTCAAACTCAGGTCCCCACACTTGCACAGCAGCACTTTACCACCTTAGCTCGCTCCCCAGCCCCAGCGCCTGATCTTGTTTTTTCTCAGTTGCTGTATTGTTTGGTTTCTCAGTTCTTTCCTCACCGTGAGAACTAGCACTCTGCAAGGGTTCCCTCTGTTGAGCTCCCTAGCATGAATGAACCCTGTATTTTGACTGGCTCCTCATATACACAGAATTCAACAAAGGGAACCCCAATAGTGTGTATAGGTTGAAGATTTGTTATAGTGTTAGCTTTGCATTGCTGTGGAAAAAAAATACTCAGGAACAATCAGCTGACAGGAGGAAAGGCTCATCTTGGCTCGAGCTTTCAGTGGTTTCCATCAGTTACTTGGCCATGTTGTATTTGGGGTGAGGCAGAGCAGTATGGCAGTGAGTATAAGGCAGAGGAGACTGCTGAATTCATGACTGGAAGGAAGGAGAGAGAGAGAGAGAGAGAGAGAGAGAGAGAGGGAGAGAGAGACAGAAAGTCAGAGAGACAGAGAAAGATTCAATATCCCCTTCAAGGATATGTCCCCAGTAACCTAACTTCCTCCCTCTTGGCTCCACCTCTTAAAGATCCTACACCTCTAATGTCACAGGCCGCTACCCTACTGTGATGGTTAGTGTTAACTATCAACTTGATAGGACCTGGAATCACTTAGAAGACAAGCCTCTAGACACACCTGTGAAGGATTACTTAGCCTCTCTGGTCCTGCCTGGGAGGCATCATCTTGATTAGGTTAATTGATATAGGGAGACCCATCTTAACTGTGGTCACTGTGTAAAATGGAGAAAATGAGCTGAGCACTAGCATTCATCGCTCTCAGATTCCTGATTGTGGATGTGATGTGATCAGCTGCTTCAAGCTCCTCCATGTTGACCTCCTTAACATGATGGACTGTACCATGAACTATAGTCAAATAAACCCTTTCTTCCTCAAACTGCTTTTGTCAAGGTATTTTATCACAGCAACAGGAAAAGAAACTAAGATACCCAGCCATCAACACATAGCTTTTGTCAGACACTGAAGATCTAAATCCTGACAGCTGTATGTGCCACAAGTCTGTGTACTGAACAGTCTCATGGGGTTGGAATCACATCATCAGTTTGGATTTCCTACCACCCTTTTGAAACATTTTTGCCTTGAACACTTGACTTTTCTGCTTGCATTCAGGCAACAAAAATTTTGTGATCTCTTAGTTACAGGTAGGTCTACCTGGAACTATTAGAAAGAATGACTTACATAATAATAAAATAATTATTTTAATACTATAAAACTTAAAAGAAGATTTATATTATTTTTTAAATTTCTGTGTGTATGTGCATGTGTGTACAGATGGCTGCCAAGGCTAGAAGAGGGCATCAGATCCCTTGGAACTGGAGTGACAGCTGGTTGTGAGTCACATGACATGGGTGCTGAGAACTGAACCCAGGCCCCTCTACAAGAGGGTGGTCAGTTTCTCAGTTACTGTTTCTGCAGCTTGCTGACAGAGGTTGGTGACTAGGCTGGAGGTGACCTTACTGGGGATCAAAGACCTGTATCTGAGACAGCTTCCTTAGAAGACACATATGGAAGTAGACTCTTGCATTGCGGGCACACTGCTGGGCTCTTCGGGGAACCCCTGCCAGTATCTCACAGAGTGGTACAGGCAGAGCCCTGGGTCCCTTTGGAGGAGCCCACCTTGAGACCCCAGTTTCAGGATGGCTTACTCCTCACACATCTTATTGTTGAGAGGCCCATCAGCTCCTCAGATTCTGCTCTCAGCAGGAGCAGCCAAGCTGTAACCTTGCTTTTCTGTCTCTTTGTGGTGTGAGGAATTCTGGGAGTCCAGCCTAATTCCAGAGCAGCCTCCACTCCCCACTGCCCAGGCAGCCTTAGTGGTCTCAGTGTGAGTGATCTGCCAGAGGTCTGAGTGCTTCCCCAGAATTCCCCTCACCCTGGGTGAAGGAGGCAGTTCTCTGCACACTCTCCAAAGGGAAGTGGGGACTGGGCCACAATACCCTCCAAGATCTCCTGTCCAAGTTGCTCTCCTTTCTCCTCTCTGAATACTCACACAGCCCTGTCAATTTTCTCAAGTAGAGGACAGTACTCAGCATCACAGAACCACTTCTCAGAAGTTGCTTTGTGAAAACTGCAAACTGTAGCAGCTTTCTACACAGCCATCCCTGGCCCTCATTTGTAACCAGGTGTATGAGAATCTTACCAAGACAGCTCAGGAGGTAAAGGAAACCTCCCATAAAATCCGACCACCCCAGTTCAATCCCTGGGACCCACATGGTGGATGGAGAGAACTGATTCCCACAGATTGTCCTCTGACCTCCATGCAATCACTGTGGCATCTGTGTGGACTGTGTGCATGTAGCACACAGTAAATAAACAAACAAAAAAAAATTAAAGGAAATTCTAGCCCTATGTGAGAGATGCTGGTTCACTCACTCATTCACTCATTTCCCGACTCACTCATGCATCCATGGAACAAAAATCTGTCAAGTAATAAAATGACAGCACTGTTTTAATTGGGTTGCCTTTAAGTCATCGGTTAAAGGTGGGGCTACTGGCTGGAGCGTGTTAGTGCCGAGTTGCTTCCCACCCTGGGGATGTAAATAGCGGAACAGCCCTTTTGTTCTGACAACTGCTCCCCGGGAGCCTCTCCAGTCTCTCCAAGAGTCGGTCCTGGAAAATCCTCGTTGTGCGAGCTGAAAGGGACTCTGTTCCGCGCGCCGCCGCACGGTGGCGCCATCACCCGGTCCCTCGGTCCACCACAAAGCCGCCTTTGTCCCTGTGGGCAAGCCCTGTATCCGAGATTCTGGAAGGAGGGTGACCCGGTTCCTCGACCAGGAGTGACCCCCGCTTCAGCTCACGAGGTTGCGGCTCAGCTGAGTCACAGCCGCCGTCCAGGTGCCAGCTGGTCCCAGGAGTCCCGGGGGACCCAGTGAGCTTTTGTCAGAACAAAAGCGGTCCTGTTATCACCTCCTTCGGTGGCATCATCTAACTTCTGAGGAAGTTACCCTGGGGACTCCCTGGGGACCTCAGGTGGCCCTGCCTCTTTCCCTCGCCTAGTCTACAGACCAGGCCGGTGCCCTGGGGAAGCCTGTTGTAGAAGGCCCGTTTCTCACCAGAGAAGGGGACTACAAATTTAATTTTTAATCTTTAGCAAGTACCATTCTTGTAAATCACTATGCGTCAGAGAGTAAACAATAAATAAAAGGTGTCTAACACGTCTTAAAATCTAGAACAGTCTGTATTCCTGACCTTGAAAACAGACCTCTGGGAGCACTTTTGAAACTCCTGTAGCCACTTGACCCCCATAAAGCAAGTGACTCTGGATTCCATCTGCTTGTTCCTGCATAGCAATTAGTTATAAAGCACCCGGGAGCAGAGGGTAGGCTCCATGGAGATACCAAGTGGGGAACCCAGTGTGTTTGTGGCCTAGATGGAAGTCACAGAGTCCTGGCTGTTATGCCAGGGACAGCCGGCAACCTGCTCCTCTGAGGAGAAGCCATGAGCTCAAGGCAGCAGAGGACTCCCAAGATGAGACCATAGGGCTTACAATTTAGCATAGTATCAGCTGCCACCTGAGCGTGGACTTATGGGTAATGCATGAGAAGGCACTTTATATGTTATTTCTAATCCTCATGAGTGCTTTATTTGATAGATCTTATTAAACCCATTTTATAGATGAGGAAGTTAAAATGTGACTCAGAGAAGTCAAGTAACCAGTCCTGTGCCACACAGCTAGTTACTAGTGGAGTTTGGGTTCAGGCAGAGGGATGTAGACATGTGTTCTGTTCCCTTAAATAAACGACTGTACCTGAGTTAGTTGTGGGCTGAAGAGAAAGTAGTTGGGATGGATCTTGCTGTAGCACAGGAGTCCTTGTGAGCTTTCATAGGCCCATGAGTCAGTCAGGAGCATCAGTCAGTCCCAGAGGCCCCTGGGGAATCAGTGGGTGGAGCAAAGCCACCATAAATGCTGCCACTTCTTTTCCTTGGCAGGGTGTGGGATGGGTTTCCTGCTTGTCATCTTCTTGCCTTTGCTCCCCCTGTGACTCTACCTGGGGTTGGGCCTGCACACGTGTGCACATGCCCTCTTTACTGGTGCAGAAGCTCATGCACTCACACATACCCCCACCTTCACCCTGCCTCCCATTCCACCCCCACCCTTCACCCTCCACCCCTAACGCCCTACCTGGGAAAGAATGCCCAGTGAAGTTGCTCTTTTTTGATTTTGGGAGGCCTGAGGCTGCCGTTAAGTGGCTTCACTTTACTGGGGCAAGATCTTTCACTGAATCCAGAGCTCACAGGTTTCTTCTATTCCCCAACTTTGCCATGGGGTCCAGTCTCCACTTCTGAGCTCTGGGATTACTGGAAGGCTGGCTTTTTCATGTTTGTGGATCCTAACTCCAGTCCTCATGCTATGTGGCAAGCTCATTATCCACAGAACCACCTCCCCAGTGGTTTGTGGATTCTGTATCTCTGTGATTGTGAAGGGTGCAGCTATAAGCATGAATGAACTACTTGGGGAGAGAAAGGGGACTAGCAAGATTATGCGAGACAGGGGAATATGGGAGACAGGGGAGGCCAGTGGGGTGGCCTAAATGCCACAATGAAGCTCATTACATCATAAGCTTAAAAATTAATAAGGGGCTAGAGAGAAGGCTCACTGGGTAAAGTGCTTGTTGTGAAGCATGAGGACCTGAGTTTGATCCCCAGCACCCACATAAAACCCAGCCATGGCCAGGAATGCCTGAAACCCCAGCACTGGGGGTAAAGAGCAAGATGTGAAGAACAGAGGGCCCCAAGGGCTCGCTGGCCAGTCAGTCTAGATGAAACGACAACCTCCAGGTTCAGTGAGAGACCTGGTCTTAAAGAACAAAGTGGCGAGCTAGGCGTGGTGGTGCATGCCCTCAATCCCAGCACTCAGGAGGCAGAGGCAGGTGGATCTCTGTGAACTCAATGCCAGCCTGGTCGACAGAGCGAGTTCCAGGCCAGCTGGGGCTACAAGGAGACCCTGTCTCAAAAAGACAAAAAAATAAAAAAATAAAAATAAAAAAAAGAACAAGGTGGCAATCAATAAAGGAAAACACCAAACTTCGACCTTTGGACTCCACATGCACAAACGTACATACGTGTATACACACACAGGTACACACCCTCCCCCACAAAAAGTTAATAATAAAAAATAGTAAAACAAAGGAGTGAGGTGCTCCAAAGGGGAGTCTCAGAACTCTCAAATCAAAAGGGACTCACTCGGGCAGCAAAGCTGGGACTGGGAGCCAGGGACCTGGACAAGCTCAGGGAGCAACAGCAGTAGGCCAGGCTGTAACATCTAGCACTGGACCAGCTCAGCGATGGTAAACAGGCGATGGATGGAGGGTGGTGAGTGGGATCGAACAGTTTTTATTAAACCAAACCTGAGGCTGATTTGTCACAGGCAGTTAGTTACCACGGTCTGGTTGAAGTCAAAACTCTCTCTGGAACTTGTCATGCTCCTGGGACTTCCCATTCTATTTCCCAACCGATTGCCCCATGAGTTTGCACAGGCACGGACCACTTGAACTGGTAAAACCACAGCAATCACCCTGGCTGGCAGCAGGGCAGGCCGCAAGGATTCCTCTCAGGGTGCCTCTTTGCAGAGCCAAGGGTGGCTGAGCCTCTTAGAGCAGCACAAACGGCTCAGTCCCTCATTTGGGGGCTGGCCTTTACTCTTGGCTGTGAGTCCAATGTGCCCAACACCCCCTTATTTTTCTAAGTAGGTGATGGGAATTTCCTTGCTTAAGCCTCCAGGTCTTCCCTTCTTCCGGATTTAATGAGCTCATTTATTTTTCTTTTTCACTTAGTGGATTTTAGGGCCAGTTAATGAGTGGTGGGGTTCTTTTTAAGAGCCAGATTGGGCCTGCATTCAGGGCATTTTCATGCTGTTTCCAGCTCTCAGGCTCCCCAGTATGGCTCCAAGTTTCTCCCCAACTGCTTTCTGCAGTTCAGCTCCCATACGTGGAAGTTTCTGGGATATACGGAGGTGGAACCCTCAGGTTTTCTTTTGTCTCCCTCTTCACAGTTGCTACAAGGTGAGCTCTCGGTTTCTAAAAGGAAGGAGCTGTGCAAACACAGAGGAAGATCCCTCAGTGTAGGGTTTGCCTTCTGAAGCTTTGCTGGGGGTGGAGGAGGCTGGCTTTGGATTCCAGGGAGACTTCAGAAGCTGTTGAAACCTCCTTTGAATGGAGTGTCTGTAAAAAGCTGCCAGGAGGGAGCGACAACAGAAGGAGGTGGTTGTCTGGGAAACTTTGAGCCTGGAAGACCAAAAGGGTACAGGGTCCACCGGGCAAGATCAAGGGTCAGTGGTGACTCAGGTTTCTAGAAGATCTGCATATTTAGTCATCAGACATCCAGTAGACACGATGGAGTATTTACTCTGAGGAGACACTGAAGTCAGCACCTCTAATGAGTGTCCACATGACATGTCCACGCGTTTCAGAGGTGTGAGGATGGTTGTGTAGTAGGAGAAACACTTGGATAAGTCATAGCAACCTCAGGAAAATCTGCTGAACCAGACAGGAATGTGGCCTAGCGGGTAGAGAACTCACATGAAGCACTGAGTTTGAGGTCCAGAATCACATAAAACTGGGCATGGTGGTATATGGCAGTAATCCAGCACTTAGGGGGTTGAGTGGAGGAGGCTCAGGAGTTCAAGGTCATCCTCAGCTACATCCTCAACCTGGACTACAGGAGACCCTCTCTCAAAAAGAAAGTTGTCTGTAGAGCAAATGCTGGGTGGATGATGCTTGAGCACAATGCGGCCCACCGGGAAGACAGAGCCCTCAACTGGCTTCTGCATGGGGGACCAGTCTGAGGGTGGCAATGATAAGCCTCAGTTGCTCTGCTAAGTCTCCACAGCAGGTGAGGACCATGACTCTGAAGACCAATGCTCTTGCACCCAAGCCCACACTGTGAAGTCTGTCCTGATGGCTTTCTATTCACCACCAGCTGCAAAAGAGAATACCACCTTGCTCAGGTGGAAAGGCAGCTTCCTTTCATCTATGTTGGACTGTGGTGTGTACTGGCCTCTGGGTCTTCCATAACCAAGTATCACAGCCTGGGTAGACCAAACAATGGGAACTTGCTGTCTGGAGGCTAGTCCAAGATCAAGGCCTTGGTAGGGCTGATTGATGGCAGTCTGTGACATTCCTTGTCTTTTAAAAGCATTACTCCAACTTCTGCCTCCTTTTTTATTTTTTGTTTTTTAGAGACAGAGTTTCATGCAGTTTAGGCTGGCCTTGAACCTACTGTGTAGCCAGGGATGACCCTAAACTCCTAGTCCTCCTGCCTCTACCCCCTAAGTGCTGAGATTTCAGGTATGTGCCACCATACCCAGCTCTGCCTTCATTTTTATGAGGTGATCTTGTGTGTCTGTGTCCAAACTCTCCCTTCTTACAAGGATACCTATCATATTGGATGAGGGAGACACACTAACGACTTCTTCACTAGCCACATCTGAAACAACCCTATTTCCAAATAAGTTCACATCCTAAGAGTCCAGGAGTTAGACTTCAACAGATGAAGTCTAAGGACAGTTCAGCCTATAACACCGAGCTCTGACTTTTTCCTTCTCATACCATAAGCAGCACCAATAGGAAGGAGGTCAGAGCTGATCCTGACTTGGAGAATGGTATCTCAAGGAAAAGAATCTAAAGGTAACTGGGAAGCAGGAAACATCTGGCAGAGTGGTCTGTGCTGGAGAACAGCCTTGTTCCTGGGTGTCCCAGGAGTAGCTACAGAGGTGAAGAGTCAGTTAACAGTGCAGAGGCTCAGCCCTGGTTTTCTACCTACTGTGCTCAGAGCTTGAAAGGGCCTGAAGAAGAGGAAACCCCCTCCTCTCGAGGGCACGGCAGGGGTTGGGGCACATTATCAGAGGACAGTAGGAAGCAGGTGAGGCTTGAGGATCCGGGTAAAGTGATCCTTGGAAACAGAGAAAAAAAGGCTAATTGCGATTGTAGGCCAGGATTCTGGAAGATTTTGGGTCACCTTGTGAACAGGAATTGACCTGTAAGCCAATCCAAGTAAGAAGGTTCTGAGTGAGCGACTGGGCATTTAGTGATTCAGACACCCAGTTTGGCTTAGATAAGACATGTAACCACTTCCTTTTTTTAAGCACAAGATAGATTTAATTAAAAGGGCATAATTAGAGTTGGGTCCTGTAACATAGTGTTGTAGGCTTTGACAGATTCTTCTGAAAAAGGAAGTCATAGGAAGGCAAATGTCCTTTATAAATATTAAAACTTAAGATCAAGTGGTTGTTATCAAAAGAGTGTGTCTTGACATATGAATAGACAACTCCTTAGAACAGTCTAGAGCTTAGGAATGGACACAATATATTTACATATTTTTTCTATTTTTTAGACAAAGTCTTATTCTATATAGCCTTGACTGACCTGGAACTTACTATGTGGTCCTGACTGGCTGTGCTGGATAACTTCGGATATCAACTTGACATACCTGGGTGTAGTGAACCTCAACTGAGGTATTTCCTCCATTGGACTGGCCTGTGGCCATGTCTGTGGGGCATTATCTTGATTGTTGAGTGAGAGAACCCAGTCTACTGTAGGTGTTGCCACCCCTGGGGGGAGGTGGTCCTATGTTGTATAAGAAAGTTGGCTGAACACAGGCCAGAGGGAGCAAGTCAGTAAGTAGTGTTCTTCTGTGGTCTGTGTTCTAGGTCCCTGCCTTGGCTTCCCTCTGTGATGAACTGTGACCTAGGAAATGTAAGATAAAATAAACCCTTTCCTTCCAAGTTGGTTTTGGTCAGTGTTCTTATCACAGCAACAGGAAACCTAACTAATAGAGAGGTTGGTACCAAGAGAATAGGTGCTGCTGACTATGTGGGTTTTTGGAGGAATGTGGAAGACTTTGGAAGTTTGGACTAAAAAAGCATTTGAATGTTGTAAGCAGAGCTTAATGGGATGTTCTAGTAGGAACCTGAAGAAAGTAGCAGTGAGAACAAACTGGTTCCAGAGGGAAATAAGGACTTAATTAGCAATTGAGATGTTTTGGCAAAGCATCTGGCTGCCCTATGCAAACAGCCTAAGAGCTTGCCCAATGCTAAGTTGAAAATTAATGGACTAATTTATTTGGCAAAGGAAATTTCAAAGCAACCTAATGGTGACATGGCTATTAATAGTGAATATTATAGAGATCTACAGTGAAAAAAAGCAAGTGGGATGGAAAGAAATGCAAAATGTACAATTTGGATTGAAAAAGAGCACTAGGAAGCTTAATGTTGGAGCCAAGGCGTGTGCTGAAGGAGAGGCTCTCTTTGATAAAGAGAGTAAAGTCATTAGGGAGAGGCGTCTAGATTTGTAGTAGAATAGAAGGAGCACCCTCAGGACAAGACCACATCCAGTTAAGCCTCCAACTTGTGAAAGAAAAAAGCCTAAGGGGGTTCCTGCTCCTAGAAAACTGATATGGACCAAAGCTGTTAATGTGGATGAGGCAGGCCAGGGTCCATCACAGGCTGGCAGCTGAACTTAGCAGTCCTTCAAGTCATGCTGGCTTTAGGGGCATGAAAGGTAAAAGAGTGAAGGGGTCACCGGTTCTTTCTCCAGGTCTTTCTCTGCAGTTTCAGGGAACCAGCAGGCTAGGCAGTGTGCAACAGAGGCATCCCTGCTTAAAAAGGTGCTGACAGGCCAAGAGGCCCTGACAAGTTATTGTATGAAGCTGTGAAAGTGAAGCCTGGTTAGCAGTAGAGACCCCCAAGAGGCTGTAGATGCCAGAGCTGTGAGACATCTGCCAAGAAGAACTGCACACAGGGAGTGATACCAGCCCAAGAGAGAGATGTATGTTGCGTATAGTGAAGCTGGAGGGGCTGAGCCATCTAAGCTCATTGAAAGTAAAGTTTCGGAAGTCAGACATGGAGCTCCTGGATTTGGTGTTTGTCCTGCTGCTTTTCAGTCATGTTTTGGTCCAGTATTTCCTCACCAGGCCCCTATTCCTTCCTTTGGAATGAGAATGTATATTAGGTTCCATTGTATGTTGGAAGCATGAAATCTGTCTTTTGATTTTACAGGTGTTTAGAGTTAAGAGATTGCCTTGAGTTTCAGAAAAGACTTTGGACTCTGGACTTTGAATAGTATTGAGAACAGCAAAGACTATGAGGACCTTTTGGAGGGGGACTGACTGCATTTTGTGTTTTATATGATCATGAACCTGTAGGAGCCAGGGAGTGGAATGTGGTGGTTTGAATAAGAGTGTTCTCCATAGGCTGTAAGTATTTGAACATTTTGTCTCCAGTTGGTGGTGCTGTTTTGGGAGATTCTAGAAGGTGCAGTTTTGCTGGAGGAAGCATGTCACTGGGGGTGGGGTGGGGTGGGGTTCAGAATTCTTAAGCCCTGCCAGATGTCCAGTTGCTCTCTGCTTCCCTGTGCCTGCTTGAAGATGTGATCGATAGGCTTCCCACTCTGGCCACCTCCTTCTGCCATGCCTCCCTCATCATTATGGCCTCTAATCCCTTTGGAATCATAAGCCAAATTATCTCTTCCTTCAACAAGTTGGCATGGTCATGGTATCTTATCACAGCAACAGAAAAGTAACTAATGCATTGAATTTGTAATCCTTCTACATAAGCCTCCAGAGTGTTGGAATTATAGGCTTCTCCATGATACCTGGCTGACGTACATACTTAATACCTGATAGAGGGTTTATTTTCACCTCATTGGGAAAGTTATTATTGATTTAAGAAATGATTGATCTAAAAAACAGTATAAACCTAATTATCTCTCTTCGTGAGAGAAAAGTGAGGTTGATCACCATCTCAAACCATATATAAAAATAAATCTCAGATGGAGTTGAGTTAAATATCTAATGGAAATAAACAAGTAAATGCATACATAATGTATTTGCATTAAATCTAATGGGAAATGTATATAAATTTGGAATAGAGGGAATTTTAAAAAAATTATTTTATTACATTTATTTATTTAGTGTGTGTGTGTATGCGTGTGTGTGTGTGTGTGTGTGTGTGTGTGTGTGTGTGTATACCATGATGCACATATGAAAGTCAGAGGACAACTTGCTGAAGTCAGTTCTTTTCTCTACCATGTGGACTCTGGGGATCAAACAGCATATCAGACTACCTGTTGAACCATCTTGCTGGCCCAAAATAGAAGGTATATTTTTAATGGAAAGAATCCCCCAAACCATAAGGTAGGGGAGATCACATGTTCCCACATGTTTTAAATAAATATTTCTTAGGTTTTCTTTATTTCGTGGTTCTAGGGACTAAACCCAGGGCTTTGTACATGCTAGGCAAGTAAGTGCTCTACGACAGAATCTTATAATGTTGCCTGCTGCCCTTGAATTTGGAACTTGGAATCCTTCTGCTTTGGCTTCTCTGGTAGGTGGGATCACAGGTATGTATCACCATGCCTTGACTCAACATTTTTTTCATATTATAATGAATAAAAGGATAAACTCTAGACTTGAATTAATCTTTGCAGCACATGTGAAAGGATGCCATCCTCAGTCTACCCAAAGTTCACACAATTTGGAGATAAAACGTGAAAACATTACAGGAATCTAGAGACAAATACAGAGACAATTTCACAGAGGTAAAAATGTCAATTTAAATGGAGTAAAGATTAGTCAGAGAGAGGAAAATTTAATTACTTATTCATTGGATTAGTAAGAATCAAAAAGACCAGTAACATCTTGTCAGAATGGCACTAAATTAGCACTTTTATACCTTGCTGGTGAGAATGTGAACTGATAACAACTTTAAGCAAGAATAATCGATCTATCAGCATCTCTAGTACAGTCTAAAATGCATGCCCACTGGTACAGCAACCCCTGCTTTGAGCACTTGTTTCAATAAACACAAAAGCCTCACATTGAAGAATATATTGACAAGGGTGTCTTCAGACACACTGTCTTTGTAGCAAAATATCAGGCAAAAATAGGATTATCCATCACTGATAAAATGACTGAATAAAGACAGAGCCTCCTCACTGTGGGGTATGATGGAGCATCACAAAGAAAAATGAACAAGTTGACTCTAACCAGCTGCACATTCTCAGAGAGATGCTAATATATGAAATGCAAAAACCAAGTAGTCAGAGAAAATGCATTACATTATGTTCCCATTTCTGTGAAAAAGTAGAATGAGAAAAATAAAACCCAATCCATGTGCCTGTTTAACATCTGTATATGTTTACACAAGCACAGAGAAGTGAATTTTACAACATCAACGCCCTTGGGGTACAGAAATGGGAGGGAGTAATTTTTAGCCTGTTTCAATGTCTTTACTGTTTCACTTATTACAGGGATCTTCTTTTAAAAATTGAAAGCAATTGGATGAAGGGACCTTTAAAAAGGAAAAATGAAGGAAAACACTTAGGACTTGGGCTGGAGAGATGGCGCAGCAAGTAAGAGTACTTGCTGCATAGACACGAGGACCTAAGTTCAAAGCTCCAAGGTCCACATAAAAGTCAGATATCCATGGCTGACCAACACCCCAGTACTGGGTGGAGGGGTAGAGACAGGAGGATCACTGAGCCTTGCTGGCCACCAGCCTAAGTTCAGTGAGAGACCTTGTCTCAAGGAAATAAGATAGTGACAGAGGAGGACACCTGCTGACTTTCCCTGGTCTCAACATGTGCGTATACCCACATGCACATGTGTGCATGTACCCACCCCCCCACACCCAATATTACAAAATAAACCAATACACTTCTGACTCCTTGTCCCCGGGGATTAAGTCCATTCTCCATGGCTGACTTTCAAGCTCCCTCGGATCCAACTCCACAGCCATCAGCAGGCATTCTCTCTACTGTGCTGTCTTTACTCTGCTTTCCAACTGTATGAGACCAGGAGTGTTCTTGAGCTCAGGCTGTCACCCTGGAGCCCCTTTGCGCCTTGTTCTGTCCTATGGAAATCTGAGGATGGGCAGAGGATCCTCAGCCTATTCCCCTCGCACCTCACATGTCTGTCCCAACAGCCCTGCTGGCCTCCCTTGTGATCAAATGTATGACTTTACTGCTTGATGGGCAATAAGTTCCAAGAAGACAGTACTGTTTCTCACTATATTCCTAGTACCTTGCCCAGCTCATCGTGAGTGAAAAGTATAATAAACATTTGCTGGATGAATAAGAACAGGAGAGAGAAGTGAAGACACATGAATGCCAAACATTAGAGACACAAAGAAAACAGTCCACGTTCTCAAATGATGTGGCAGGCAGGCAGGCCTGCGGACAGCCAGTTGCAATACAAGAACATAATCATTGTTGTGGGACAGAAGGAACTTAATGAAAACTGCCTGGGGAGTTGGGAAGGTTTCACACACAAGTAGGGAATCTTTTAATCAAAACCTTGAAGACATTTACCAGGAAAATAAGAGGATAGAGTGATGTTTCTGACAGAATGACCAACTGTATAAGATTCAAGGTTAAGGGGCAGGGTTGGGGACATGGCTCTGTTGGTGAAGTGCTTGCTGTGGAAGCATGAAGACCTGAGTTCAAACCTCAGAACCCAAGTTTTTTAAAAAGGCCAGGCATGGGGCTGATGAGGTGGCTCAGCAGGTAAAGGTCCTTGCACTGCAAGCCTGGCCATCTGAGGAACCCAAGAAAAGGTAGGAGAGAGCCAATACCACAAAGTTGTCCTCTGATCTCCACACCCTTGCTGTGGCACACACACTCACACACTTCTCTTCAACACAGGGAGCTTAGGAGCCCTCAGGGTGTCTCTTGAGGGCATCAGCAGGACTATTGCAAGATGTTATGTTGCCGCTTCTGAAACTCAGCCTCGCAGAACTGCATTGACAAAGCACATAAGGCCAGCTTGTTTATATTTTTCTAAAGTAATGAGCTGGAAGTTTTGTAGTAACACTATGGAATTTCACTTTAGAGGTCACCAAAATATTTCTGAATAGCCATACAAGCATTGCCTGTGGTATCTACAGTCTTTCCCTCCTACACTGCATCTCACCCTGAGAAGATACTAAGCCAGCTTCCAGGGATTAGAGAAGCTGCAGGTTCTAGAATGTGTGCTAAAAAGCAGGGGTGGAGCAAATCGGTGATCCAAAGTCGTCTTTACCTGAGCCTCTGAAAAATGTGCCTTTCCCATCGGACAAGCAGGACGATGCACTATCCATGTTGGCAGGAAGCTAGACTGCCATTCAATAGCTCCATCACCCATTACCCAAGCAGCTTACTGCAGACACTCCGCAAACAGCTCCAAGATCTAGGTGGCCTAAGATACGAGACACCTGTATGTGTGCATGTGTGTTGGGGGGCCAGAGGTCAAACTTGGACATAGTTCCTCAGGCACTGTCCACCTTTAAAAACTTGTTTACTTTTATTTATTATTTTTTTTAGACAGGGTACTTCACCAGAATTTGCCAAGTAGACTAGGCTGGCTGACTGGTCAGCAAACCCCAGGGATCCACCTGTTTCTGCCTCTCCACTGGGCATTTTGGCAAGTATGATACTTGTACTTATAAGTATGCACCACCACACCTAGCTCTCTTTATATTCAGGTCCTCACACTTGAAAAGCAGTGTCTTTACAGACTGAGGCATCTCCACAGCCTGAATATATGACATTCATCTCCACTGGAATCAGTGACTGAAAGAGATGCTCAGGGTGGGCATTGTCCCCTTTTCCCTATGGGGTGATATGCTAGTTAATTTTTAAAAATGTAGTGTGTGCAATTGTATTTAAAAATGTAATCTTTAAAAATGTGTGCAAGTGAGCAGAAGAGAGGGGAGAGAGAGAGAGAGAGAGAGAGAGAGAGAGAGAGAGAGAGAGAGAGAGAGACAGGTATGTGAGTGCCATAGAGTACATGTAGTCAGAGGACAACTTTTGGGAGCTGGTTCTTTCCTTCTACTGTGGGTTCTGGGGGTTGAACTCAAGTCGTCAGGGTTGCATGGCAAGTGCTTTGAGCCATCTGGCTGGCCTGTTAATTTTGACTGTCAGCTTGATTCAGTGAAAAAACGGCTAGAGCTTGAGTGAAGCATATCTTTGGATGTATTTATGAGGGTGTTTCCAGGGAGGATTAACAGTGAGGGGACATTCGCTCTGCATGTGAACAGCACCACACCCTGACAATAAGAAGGCAAAAGGGGAAACCCAGCCAAGCCCCGGCACTCCCCTCTCTGCTTCTTGATCCACTGAAACATGGCCTCCTACCACCAGGGACTGACCCTTCCATCCTGCCTTCTCCACCATGATGAACTCACCTGGACCATGAGCTACAATACACCTTTCCTCTCTTAAATTGCTTCTTGTCCAGTATTTGGCCACAATAACGTGTCAAGGAGCCTACGGTCAGTGGCCAAGCTTACTGCTTTATGACAGTCGTGTGCCACTTACCACTTACTCCAGCAAGACCCATCTGTCCTTTATAAACGTTCGGGAAACACAGGAGATGCCTACGCAATGTTCTATTTCTTTATATCACCTCAGGTGAGCCTTGAAACAATTCTATTTATTTCATCATTAAAAAAGAAAACCAGAGAAGATAGTTTAGAGTGGTAAAATCACTGTGCCCAAGGCTCTTTAGTCAGAACGCAGCAATGGGAGGTGCTGGAGGCCAGGCTGTTGAGCCCCTTCGTTGTACTCGTGGGCTTTGCCTGGTTCTTGATAACCTTGTTTGCCCACTTGTTATATGTTTAACATATGAGTTATAGCCCAAGGGACAGGGCAGAGCCTGGGGTAGCTGGTCATGGAGGGCAGCTGCTGTCACGTTTCAGGAATGAAAATATGAAAATAGACTTTGGCTCTGTAGAGAAAACCAGCAGGGAGTTCAGAGGAAAATGTAGGGGAGCCACATGACGAAGGTCATCGCTGCTAGCTGAGCCCCGTGTCTGAGTTCAGCAGCTGTTGCACACAGTTGGCAATAAACATGGACTCACAGACAGGGCTTAGTCAGCAACTTGTGGTGGTGCATGCCTGTAATCCCAGACACTCTGTAGGCTGAGGCAGGAAGACTAAACTGGATGCCTGGTCTACACAGTGAGGCATTTTCGTTGAAAAAAAACCAACACAGGTGTATTAGTTACTTGTTGCTGTGGTAAAAGCAAGGAAGGAAGGGTTTAGTTTGCCTCACAAACTTGGTGAGAAAGGCGTGACACAGGAGCTGGATGGATGGTGACATTACATCTGCAGTCAGGAGGGAGAGAGGTGAATGCTGGCACCCAGCTAGATTTCTCCTTTTCATTCAGTCTAGGACTCCAGCCCATGGAATTGTGCTGCCCACATTTACGGTGTATTTCCCTACCTCAGCTTAATCTAGAAAACCCCTCACAGAAACACCCTGAGGTTCATTTCCAAGGTGATTCTAAATCCTGTCAAGTTCACAATAAATGTGGACTATTGCAGCAGGAGTGTGAAGTGGGAGGAGTGTAGGATGCAGGATGCAGGATGCAGGATGCAGGATGCTCGCCCAGCCTGTGTAATGCTGTGGGTTCCATCTTCAGTACCAAAGGAAAAAACAAACAAAAATACACTCAGAACCAGTGATTGGTAGCTTCGGAGGACTGTTAGGAGCTTCAAAGACAATCCAATTTGACTTTAAGATTTTACTGGTGAGAATCTTTTTTTTTTTCTTTTGAAATATATCTTTATTAATTCTTGGAGAATTTCATACATGCACATAACATATTTTGATCATATCTCCCCACTCCTCCTCCGACTTCTCCCAGCTCCACTCTCCCACTCCCCACCCAGCTTAGTTGCAAGTCTTTGTTTTGTTTTATAATTTGCTGAGTTCAGTCTGTGCTACCCATAAGCGCATGAGGGTGGAGCCATCCACTGGAGTGTGGTTGACCTATCATGGGCCATACCCTTAAAGAAAACTTACTCTCCCCTCCCCAGAAACTATCAATAGTCAATAGCTCCTCGGCTGGGGGGAGGGTCTCGTGAGTCCCTGCCCCCTCCATGCTGGTATGTTGACTGGCTTGCTTATGTGCAGGTTCTGTGCAGGTAACCACAGCTGCTGTGTGTTCACGAGTGGGATGGCCCTATCATGTCTAGAAGACACTGTTTCCCTCTGATCCTTCCAGACCTCTGGCTTCTGTGATCTGTCTCCCCCTTTCTCGATGGTGTTTGCTGAGCCTTGCAGGGGGAGTTGTGATATAGGTATCTCTTTTGTTGCTTGGCACTTCACAGCTATCACCTGCACTTTGGCACTAGTAAGAATTTCGAAGCATACAAGGCAGAGTTAGAATATGGAAGGTGAGAGATGGATGCAGCTCTTTGATCCTTCTCCCACACAGACTCTGCCTCTGAATCTTGGCAGGATGTGTCAGCCTACTTAGCTGATCTGTTAGCTTCTGGTGTCGGTCTTTAAGGGACCGGCAACTTCCATCTTCCACTCTGGGGATATGGACACTTTACACCAGCTGCTATACGGAGGCCCAATCAGCTCTGTGGAGACAGAGGGACGGAGGAGCTGAGAGTCCTGCTCAACAGTCTTGTGATGACAGCCAGCAATTTCGAACTGTTACTAGTACAAACTGGAGTCCCAGAGGCACCTGCTGAAGTTTCCAGGCTCTTGGGTCCCAGGATAAAGAATTTCACCAGAGTCACATGTCTAGTAATAGAAATAGAGACCATTTATTAAGAAAGGGAAAGGCATTCACAAGAATGGGAGTGGACTTGTGAGCTGGGGAGAGCCATCACTTCAGAAGCGCCGCCTCGTGGCCCCTCATAGGCCATTCGCACACCTTCTCACTCTTGTGCACTGGTGGCCCAGCGAGGGCTTTTGTCAAGCATGCTGTTACAGTCCCCCAGGGGCCGAGCGTGCCCATGTCTCTGCCATCTGGCTTCATTCTGAAGCTAACCTTGATGCAGCTCTTCATATCCCTACCTCCTGGCTACACAGCTGCACAGTGGATCCTCCAGCTCCTTTCCAGTCTTCCCTGCTGGAAATAAGAACAGCTCTTGCTCCAAATGCAGATTTAAAAGTAAATACCGAGCTGATTGCTGTCTATTCAGCAAGTCTAGGGATTGCGTGCTGTGCAGTGATGAACAACCAGAACAAAGAGCAAGTAGTAGGTATTATTTTGTCAGTTTTTGTTTTGTTGCTGCTTATTGACTCCTTTTGGTTCTTCCCATCATCCAGCAGACCCAGTGGTTGTGCAGCTGAGAGGCTGGCGCATTACTTTGCGTGAGGGCGGCTGGTGATTACTTTCTGCAAAAGTCACCAAATCCAATGTCTGTGAGAATCCTTTGGAGATGTGTCAGGTTTTTGTTTTTCTTCCTCTTCTTCCTCAGTCAGCCAATTCCCTAATCTTCAGGTGTCTTACAGTTTAGTTCTGTTCTGGCACTACTTGGAGAGAGCACCAGACTTCCCAGGGTGAAGGACTCAGTTCCATAGACATATCCCTCACATGCGTGAGATCCTCAGGTTACTTACACTGCTCTCCAACTTGGCTACAAAGGGGATCCCACAGTCCCTCCCCCAATCAAAGTTCAGCAATTTTCTAGAATGACTCAGAATTTGGCAACTATATTTATTATTTTCTTATAAAGGCTGAAAATGACCAGATACGTAAAAGAGGCACACAGCACAGGATTCTCCATGGAATCAGGGTGCACCCCCTCTCCAGACATGGATGCTTAACAACTTGGAAGCTCTCTGAACTCCACGCTTCAGGAGTTTCATTGTATAGGTATGGGTGATTAAATTATGGAGCACTTATGATGAAACTCATTTCTCTGATCTTTCCCTAGAGGTTCAAGGGTGTAGCTGATGGTTCCAACCTTCTAATTACAGGCTTGGTTCCTCTGGAATCATCTCCCATCTGAAGCTGTCCAGGGTCCACTAAGAGCCATCTTATTAGTGAAACTCAGGTATTCTTAACAGGAGCTTGTTATAGAAAGCACTGTTACCACTCAGAAAATCCCAAGCATTTTGAAAGTTCTTTGCCAAGAACTTGGGGTAAGTACCAAATAGGTATTTAAAAAGTACTTCAGAGAATTTATAATCGTGGAACCCATCCAAGATGTATGTTGAATAAGAGTTTTTAGGAGTGATACCAAGATATTTCTATTTTTCAGGGCTTCCCAGATGTTCAGCCAGCTTTGGGAAGAGCAAGCTTGAATCATTCATGAACAATCAGGAGACATGTGGAACATTATCAATATGCACAGATGACCCTAAACCACAGCTAGCTGTGATCTTTCCATTTGTGATCAGCTTCCTTGGTAGAACCAGTTCTTTCCACTCCCTGGTTAAGCCAGGATGAGAACTCGGGTTCTCTCAAGAACTGCCCTTCATTTTATTTGGTGCAGGTGTGAGATGTTTCCTGTAAATGCTGGTGATGACCCTGGGCCAGGCTAATACAGCAGTTATTAATGTTGCTTGTCAAATATTTTCAGCTCTCTCCTCATCATAGGATGAACTTTCTGAATCCTTGTGATTGACCATATTTCTAGCTCTGGCTCTTAGAAGTGATGCATGCCCCCTCTGGACCAGAGTGTTTTATTACAAACGCAAGAGTCTCCAGAATTCTCTCTCTGTGTGTTTTTATAACAAGTGGCAGTATTCTCATTGGTGGTTGCTCTTACCAGTGTGGCTTCCTGAGGGGCTCTGAGTTCCAGGTCTCCTGGATGACATATACAGTGAGCATATGATGTCAGCAACAAAGGGATTTTTGTTGCTTAAAGCCACGGAGGTTTGGGGGACATTTGTTATGGTAGCATAGCTCAGTGTGGCCTGACTGAGTCAGAGACTGTGGGCATTCCTTCTGGAGCCTCCTCCCTCTTCTGTGTATTATAGGTTAAGAACATGTCTACACTAAGTTGGATTTTATGTTTTTTACTTCAAATACTTACTAAGCACAAAGCTCTATCCCCACCCTCGCACAAACACTTTTCCCTTCAGTACACTTGTTAGCAGCCTGTCAGAATTCTCAGAATACCAGCGTAGAGAATACGTTATTAATTGAATGATAATGGTTTTTGTTTTCCTACCATATGGGACTCTGATAATTATGAATCTTGGGCATCAACTAACAAAGAATATTGTCTTTGTAAAGTCCCAGAAGGAAAGGCATGTCTTACAGGTTTTCTGGAAAGCCAGTGGTATGAGATAATGTCTGTCAGAGAAATGAGTGTAGTTTTCCTACATTCAGGAGAGATGTGATGTACAGTCACATGCCTCATAATGGCATATCAGTGACAGACACACTGCATGGACCATTGTAATCCCGTGCGACTGTGATAGAGCTGAGAAGTTACCATCACCTCAAGATACTGCAGCCATTGTGACCTGTAGTTATGTATGGTATGTACTGCTTGATAATTGTAATAAGCAAGTATATTACTGTCTTTTGTATTTATTATCCTTTATTTAAAAATATCTATTTATTTATGGGGAAGGTGTTGTTGCGTGTTTAACAATGGTGCATGTGTAGATATCAGAGGACAACTTGAGGGAGTCCCTTCTCTCCTTCCATCATGGGAATCCTAACTCTCAAAATCAGGTCCTCAGGCTTGGTGGTGAGCACCTTTACCTGCTGAGCGATCTTGCTGACCCTATATTTTTTATCATTATTTTAGACTATACTTCTACTTGTTTAGAAAAAGTAATACAAAACAGCCCCAGACAAGGCCACCAGGAGGTATTCCAGAGGCATTGTTATTGTAGAAAATGACAGGGCCATGTGTGTCAGGCCTCTTTAGAACTTCCAGTGGGACAAGTGGAGGTAGAAGGTGATACTTATGACCCTGACTGAATGTAAGTCTAGACTAATTAGTAAATTTGCATGATAGTTAATACATTGTCAACTTGACAGGATCTAAAATCATTTAGGAGACAAACCTCTGGGCATGCAGCAGGATTCACCTGTCTCTGCTTCTCAGCTGAGGATACATTTCAAGCAGCCTCCTCCTAGCCTTGCTGCCATGCCTTCCCTGCCATGATGGACTGCATCCTTGAACTATGAGCCAAACTAAACTCTCCTTTGAACTGTGAGCCAAACTAAATGCTCCCTTGAACTGTGAGCCAAACTTAACTCTCCCTTGAACTGTGAGCCAAACTAAACTCTCCCTTCTTTAAGTTGCTTTTGTCAGGTATTTGTCACAGCAGGAAGAAAAATAACTCATATAGTTTATGTCTCATTTTTAACACAAATGTTTAAAAGGTAAAACAAAATTTTAAATATGGACTATTCTACACAGCGTAGAAGTGTAGTTGGTTATTCTTATCTAGGTTTATGCAAGTACGCTATGTGAGGTTTACACATTGATGATATCACTTAATACTGTTGTTTATCAGAAAGTGTCACCATCATGAAGTGATATATGACTATATACTTGTGACGGCTAATCTTGGTTGTCAACCTGACTGGATCTCGAATTAACTGAAATGAGGGAGACTTTCTTGGTTGGACCATTTGAAGCTGGAAGACACACCCTAAATGTGGGCATTACCTTCTAATGACAGCTTACAAGGCCATGACAAGAGGGAGCTTTTGGTTTTAGCCTGTTTGCCTTCTCTCTCACTGGTGAGTTCATCTTGCTGCTGTGACCAATTTCTTTGGATTCCAACATAGACTGAAGACTAACAGACCTCATGAATCCTCCTGGCCTTCAGCACCAGATTGGGACTACTGAGACATTCAGTCTAGTGGACTGATTAGCTACCAGAGTGGACTGATCAGCTACCAGATTTTCAGCCTCTGCAGTGTGGTGCAGCCAGAGTTGAACTGCTTGGACTCAATCCTGTAAGCTAATCTAATATATATGTTAGTTCTGTTTCTTTAGAGAACCTTGACTAATACAATATTAAAACAAATTTGTTTTCTTTCTTTCTATTTATTTATTTATTCTGGAGACAGAACCTCTGAGGTCCAGGCCAGCCTGGATGACACTGATACGTATCCCAGACTGGCCTTGAATTTGTGGTGCTTCTCCTGATGGAATTATAGATGTGAGCCACCATACCCGGCTTCTTTCATATTTTAACAGAGAAGTTGGGTGTCCTGGTAAGGAAAGAAAAGAGGCATTGTACTCTTTCCTGAGCCTGCCTGTAAAGCTTCATCTAAATAGCTATAATTTCTCCTTGATAATTCTTATTTCTCTTGGGAGGAAAGCATAAGCCAAGTGGTTGATTTCCTTAATCTTTTTATTTTTCAAAGATAGTCACCAATGCTTCCCTGTGTTGACATCCTGGGTGGTGAGCTTTCTTTGCTTATTTAGCAGATGATTATATTCCCCACTAATGCAATAGTTTATGGGGCTGGAGAGTTGGCTGAATAGTTAAGAGTTCTTGAAGTGTCATCACAGGGACTGGAGTCAGCACCAAGTAACAGGCTGGGTGCCTTTCCCATGCCTGTCACCCTAGCTCCAAAGGAGCAGACAGCATAATTACTAGGGCTTTTTGGCCTTCAGTCTAGCTGAGAAAATGTGAATCCAAGGGTCAGAGCAAGATGCTGCTTTGAAAGAATAGGTGGAGAGTGATGGAGGAGGGTGCCTGATGCCCTCTTCTGGCCTCTGCATGCACTGGCATGAACACACACACACACACACACACACACACACACACACACTCACAGATACACATAAAAAAATGAATTAATGAAACATAAATATTTTTTAAAAAACAGTAATTTATTTCTGAATTTAAGAGATTTTACCTTTTATAAGTAATGTGTATATGCTCTGTTTATGAATAATTTTCATAAACATAATTGCAATTTATGTTGCAAAAATTCCTCTCTCCAGGGCTAATTGCTATCGATTATATGTATGCTCCTTCAAATTTTTACATACACAATGGTATGCATATACACATACACATCTGAAATTATGTATTTTTTTGTTGTAGTTTTTTACTTGTATGAATTTGATATATGAATTATTCTGGAAATACTTTATTCATTTAATAAAGTATCTTGCAGAGTTTCATATCTTAATTAATTAATTAATTGTGTCTGTGGGAGGGCAGATGTGTGTCACAGTGTGTGTGTGTTGATCAGAGCACAACTTATCTCAGTCAGTTTTCTCCTTCTACCGTATGGGTTCTAAGGATCAAACTCAAGTCTTTAGGCTTGGCAGCAAGCTTCTTTATCCTCCTTGTTCCCTCTCCTCCAATCCCCTTTCTAGAACTTAATACTCTCTCTTCTAATTTTAATCAGTACCTTCCTATCTTCCTCCAAAGAGACTATAATTATCTTAGAGTAGTCTGTTCCCCTTATGTTCCCATCATTAAAAAAAATTAGGTTATTTTTATTTATGTGTATCTGTATGTGTATACCACACATGCCTGTGGAGACCAGGAGAGGGTGTCAGATTCCCAGAAGCTGGAGTTACAGTTCCAGGTTATGAGTCACCTGACATGGGTGCTAGGAACCAAATTTGGGCCCTCTGTAAGAGCAGCGAACACTATCACCTGTTGAGCCAGCTCTCCAGTGCCTGTCATTTCATCTTAAGAAACATTTACGTCAAAGGTAATGTTTCACTTCAGTCTGTATTTCCCCAGTTAGTGGAGAGGTGGAGCTGTTTGACATTGCTTGTCCCCATCTTCCTTCTCCTCCTCATCTCTTTTATTCTTCTTCTCCTTTGTTGTAACAGACATTTGTTCTCTGCCACCTATGGAGGCTGGGAAGTTCAGGATCAGGGTTCTGGTCTGGCGGGGTTCTGGTGTGGGCTCCCTTTCTGGTTTCTAGATGCTGTTTTCTCACAGTCTTTGCAGGTGACGGTAGAAGAAGCCCTTGCTTTTGGGTTTATTGGAATTTTTCATGTATTCTGCATATTATTCCTTTGTCACATTAATTGCAAATAATTTTTCTCTGAGTATGCCTCTCGTAGCAATGTTTTGTAGCTGTTTTTCCTGGTGCCTTATTACCTTTGTTTTCCATTAAAGTCTTCCATTTCTTGAGTCCGAGTGGCTTTAAAAAAATAAAACATCAGCACTCACGATGCAGAGGCAGGAAGATTTCTGTGAGTTCAAGGCCAGCCTGATCTACATAGTGAGTTCCAGGCCAGCCGGAGCTACAGGGAGACCCTGTCTCAAAAAGACCGAAGGAAAAAAAAAAAAAACTCCTTATTTTTCTCAAAAGCTTAATGATATGTGATTGTGAATTATTGTTTTGCCTTTTCCCCCCATTAACAGGTATGCATGCATCACTCACTGACAAAGGACAGTCATTCTGTGCTGCTGTGGCTTTACTGCAGTTTGGATAGTGAGGCTAGGGAGGGCCAGTTGAGGCCAGCTACATAACATGAATAATTAGATTCTTAGACAGGAGAACTACTCACATTGTCAGGGGGTTGAGAGTTGCCCAAGCAAAATGCACTGCTCCCTGTGCAAACACACAGGTGCAGGCAGTTTTGTTGTTTACTGTCTTTGTGATGTGGGCAGGAATAAGGGTGGAGAGTCAAGAAGGTGGAGAGAGCGGGATTCCCTGCATCTGGTGGCTCTTGCAGTAGGACCTTAAGTCATAACCGTTAGTGACTACAGGTCCCTGACTCCTACCAGCAGCTGTCCTCTCCTTGGCATCCTGCTTCCTTTGCATCCTCTCACTGTTCTTCCTTTCTGTGCACATTTTTAAATGATTTTCTTCTTCAATTTAAGACTATCTGCATCCATTTTTCTTTGTGACTTTTCCTGATGTTGTGGTTTAAATAAGAAATGTCTCCCATAGGGTCATGTGCTTGAACACTTGATCTCCAGCTGGTGGTGCTATTTGGGAGGGTTATAGAATGTTTAGAAGTTGGAGCCTTGCTGGAGGAAATGGGTCACTGGCATCAGACTTTGAGGTTTTTTTTTTTTTAATTTTCATTTTACGTGTATGTGTGTATTGCCTGCATGTAGGTAAGCGGACCTGTGTCGTGCAATGCCTGTGGAGGACAGAAGAGGCTGTCGGATCCCCTGGGACTGAAGTTATGGACAGTTGTTAGCTGCCATGTGGGTGCTGGGATTTGAACCTGGGTCTTCTGCAAGAACAACCAGTGTTCTTAACTGCTGAGCCATCTCTCCAGCCCCAGACTTTGAGGTTTTGTAGCTTGGTCCTACTTCCTGTAGTGAAATGTGATCACTCTGCTTCCTGATTACCAACCTCGCCTCACATTCCTGCTGCTGAGTCTTCCCTGCCATGATGGGCTGAATCCCCTCCGGAATGTAAACCAGAATAAACCTTCTCTTGCCTAAGTTGCTTTTTGTCAGTGCATTCTAACACACAACAGACAAGAAACTAATAGACCTAATTTCTGGTCTACTAAGGTACTAAGGTTTCTACTAAGGTTTCTGAAGTAAGTTATCCTTGGGAATTTGGGGCAAAAGGAAAGATTGCCATGTGGGATCTTTCAGCTATCTTCTCTATTCTCCTCAGTGGTGGAAATTGAACCCAGGGACTCATATACTCTAGGCAAACTCTGTGTCACTGAGCTCTACCCCAACCCTCTGTCAGTCATCTTGAATCAGTTCAAATTTACTTCACACTCTCCACCCAACATTTCTGAAATGTTAAATGCTTCTCTTGAGGAAGAGAAAACAGAGGAGGGCTAGAAGACTGGGCCTCATTAAGGTAATAATCTCATAGTAAATAATGTGCCATTATTTACTTAGGTAAAAAGGGGTAAATGAAATAAAAGAACCCAGACAAGATAAAAGATTTATCTTCACGTTTATCTCTGACAATATTGTCTACTGGAATTTCCCTACAGGCTCCATCCTGTCTTATGAGCTGTATACATCAATTGTGTTTGAATGCAATTTGCATATTAATACCCAAGTTGATTTTCAAGTTGCAACACTTACACAGCCACCACTCAAGGATGAATCCTGGGGAACAAAGCCATCCTCTAACAAACCTGGCTGACTTAAATGGAAACAAACAGACTATAAATCACCTGGAGCAGCTTTAGCTTGTGACTGGTGGCTCAAGGGCAATATTTTTGCAAGTTACTCCTGCCAATGACAAATACCTGCAACCTTTGCAGTTTGTTGACTGGGACAGAGGAATTCCTCTCATAGGCTAGGGCCTTGGTAAATAGACTTTAATTTTCCTTTCACTCTTAATCACTTTAAGGAGTCCCAGTTCTGTTTTCTTATTCCACCTATGAGAATAGAGAATTGGAAATGTCAACTTTACATCTCAGTGACTTTATGTTAATGTGGTATTTGATCTAAAGGTAACAGTAGGCTTTGTATCCCAGTCCAGAAACATACACAATGCTTTGGAGAAACCTGGTTCACCTGCTGAAGATGAGCCACTACAATGAACTGACATCCACATTTATGTCAACAGAGGAGATGGGTGACCCTAACTTCCATTAGCTTTTTATTCAGAAATGTTCTCCTGTGACTATGTGTAAATATTTCCTTACAGGATTAGCCAGAGAAAAGGAGAAAGGTTGGATTTTCTTCTCCATTGCTGGTTTGATGAGTGCTATACTAACTTGAAGCAGAAAATAGAAGCTAATTTTATTTCATGGAGTCAGAGACTTTTAGACAGGCTGATCTCAAACTCATTATACAGCCCAGGCTATCCTTAAACTCCTCAGTCTCTCAAATGCTGAGATTATAGGTTTTCTCTCCATGCCTAGCAGAGGAAGTTGCTCTTTTGTTTGCTTGTTTTATTTTTGTTTTTGCTTTTTATTGCGATAAGGTCTCATGTAGCCCAGGTTGGCCTGGAATTCACAATGTAGCTGAGGCTAGTGTTGAACTTGAGATTCTCCTACTTCTTTCTGCTAAATGCTGGGATCACATGTATGCACCACTATGTTCAGCTTCAGAACTGTTCTGATATCCATCTCTCCAGCCCTGAGATATTTGCAGATTCAATCTGGGCATACTTTTCTTTATCTCACTGCCTTGGGTTCACTGGGAATCCAGATTTGTGGAAATTGTAGATTAAAACAATAGTTTTATAAAATTTATTATTCCACAACATGCGTGTGGAGGTCAGAGGACAACTTGTAGAAGTTGGCCGTGTAGGTTCTGGGAATTGAATTCAGGTCTTCAGGCTTGACAGCAAGCTCCTTTACCCAGAGTCATATTTTTATTATTTTTTTATATTAAAAAATTTATGGCCAGAGGTGATGGTGGATGCCTTTATCCCCAGCACTCAGGAGGCAGGCAGATTTCTGTGAGATCAAGACCAGTCTGGTCTACATAGCATGTGCCAGGTCAGCTGGGGCTACAGGGAGACCCTATCTCAAATAAAAAACAAATTTTTAATTTTTTTTCTTATTTTATGTGTACAAGTGTATTTCTTGCATGTGGGTAGATGGACTTGTGTTGTGCAGTGCCCGCAAAGGTCAGAGAGGTTGTTGGATTCCCTGGAACTGGAATTACAGGTGGTTGTTAGGCCCCATGTGTGTACTGGGAATCTAACCCGAGTCCTCTGCAAGAGGAGCCATGCTCTTAACCTCTGAGCCATCTCTCCAGCCCTTTGTTTTTATTTTTGTTTTGTTTTGAGACAGGTCTCACTGTGTAACCCTGGCTGGCCTGGAACTTGCTATGTGTGTACTAAGCTGGCCTCAAGCTCACAGTGATCTACCTACCCCTGCCTCCCAAGTATTGGGATTAGACAGTGTTTTTCTTTTAAAAGAAAAAAAAAATGATTTTTTTGTATTTCATACAAAACATCTTAATCAACTTTACACCCCCTTCCCCATTGGCATCTGTCCATAGACACCCCCCCACCCCCCACTACTGGATTTCATGCACTCTGTCATTTGTGTTAAGGCCTATCATGTCAAGTTAGTGTCCCCAGACATCCCTCAGTGCAAGTTCTTTCACTGAGGTCTAGTCAGGCTAGCTAGAATCCCTCCTTTAAGAGGATCAACTCTTTCTCACCCAGCAGTAATCAGCTTCCAATAATTCTTTGAATAAGATTGGGGCCTGTTGTCCATTTCCACAGTTCTGTGCTAGGTATTTATCTGCTTGAGTTTGCATGGATCTTGTGCATAATGACACCATTGTAGGTCTATATGAGAAGAGTCCCAGCAACCTATAGGAGACTATTTCCATATAGTCATGTACCTCCTCTCTGGCTCTTACAATCTTTCTGTCCCCTCTTCCGCTATGGTCCCTGCACCCTGGGTGGGTGGAGTTTAATATAAGACCCACACTCTGCAGATTCTTATTCTCTATGCTTTGGCTATTTGTGACTGTTAGGGAAAGAGGAATTTACTGCTTGGTTGAATTTACTGCTTGTAACTGATTAACTCAACTGGAGACACAGGCATCCGGAGATAGGGGCAAGTGCTGCAGCCCCCGGAGCCTGACCTGTCTGATCTGTGTCACGTAGGCATGTCTGCTTACACAAGATAGCAGGGAAGGGTCGCGCCAGGCACATACCACCCATCCCTCCCCGATTGAGAC
>NW_008345335.1:397020-398055 GCF_000622305.1 Nannospalax galili
AATTCTCTGTTCTGTGTATTGTCTGTGTTTGTGTTCAGGGATCCCAAAAGTGAGAATGGTGGGTATAGCGTGTGTCTGAATGAAAGAAGGACCGGTCCACACGAATGTGATTTAATGTGGTATGTATGCTTGATGGTTGTGTTAGTTACATAGAGGGAGGTCTGGTTTTGTAATTTTCTCAATGCTCTTTATTTTAAACTTTCCTTTCCTCCTTTTTTCCTTCCTTTTATTCTCGGTCTGAAGTCTTTGCGTGGGACCATTAAAGGCAAAGAGCAATTGAGGTTTTCTGGTCAGGGCTACTCCCTGATGTCAGCCAAAGGCTCTTAGCCCTCTTGGCGGACCCCGACTGCCCACACAGGTTGAGACAAGACCCCTTATCTGTATCTCCCTCTACTCTTCATCTCTCTCTCTCCAGCCACTGAGAAAGCCCCACAGGCATGGGTCGGGGAAATAAAAGCCATTGGGGCGCTTGCCGCTGAAAGACTCCCGTGAGAGGATAAGGGGGTCCCAGGCATGAATCCCAGATAAATTCACGTCCCCCACAGAAGAAAAACTGGGCAACGACAGGCACCCATCCACAAGCACACCCACTGGCCATCATTGTTTAGAGTGGCATCTTCACTTCTCCCTTTTCATCTCCCTCTCTCTTCTGTGATCTCCACCATGGGCCAGACTCAGGCCACTCCTAAAGGTTTAATCTTCTCTCACTTCTCGGAGGTGAAGGAGCGGGCTTTGAAATTGGGCCTCGGCATCAGGAAGGGTGAGTTTGGCACTTTCTGCTCAACTGAATGGCTCACCTTTGGAGTAGGTTGGCTGACCCAGGGGTCCCTTTCCCTGGACACCATTGACAAGGTAAAGGCTGTCATTACCTGGCCTGACCCAGAGGCCACCCGGATCAACTCCCCTATATCCTTTTGTGGGAGAATCTGGCAGAGGATCCCCAGTCCTGGTTAAGGCCCCTCTTGGTGAGAAAGCCCCATGCTTGCCCACCAAAAGTCTCCATCATGGTCACCCAGGAAGGATTGAAGTCTTCCA
>NW_008345335.1:398951-400289 GCF_000622305.1 Nannospalax galili
GATCTGGGAGAGATTTCTATTAGAGAGATGCTGCAACAAGCAGAGAAGGTCTTTAATGCTAGGGAGTCTCCGGAGGACAGGGAGGAGAGGCTAAGGAAGGAGGAACGAGAGATGCAGGATAAAAATAGGAAAGAGGACAGAGAATTTCAAAGAAAAGAGAACAAGAAGCAGAGGGAGGAGAGGGCCAGAATATTCCTGGCCAGAGTGAAAGGGAGCCCTGAGTCGCTTCAGAGAGCAGGACCCCGCCCATCTAAACTAGCGCAGGAACAGTGCACCCTGTACAAAAGATATGGGCACTGGAAGAGAGAGTGCCCACAAAGAAGAGGAAGACAAGGAGGAGGGAGCCCTATGAGGACCCTCCAACTGGGAGAAGGAAAATGACGGGGATGGGGCTTGGCCCCCCTCCCTGAGTCTTGGGTAACTCTGTGTGTGGAGGGGGCTCCCACTGGGTTCATGGTAGATACTGGGGCACAATATTCAGTTAAGCTCATGGTCCTCTAAATCAGGACGCACAAGCATAGTCCAAGGAGCTACAAGAACTAAGAGGTGCACCTGGACCACAACAGGAAAGTGGACTTGGCAAGGCATCAGGTTTCCCACTCCTTCCTGGTTGTGCCTGAGAGTCCCCCCCCTTTGTTGGGTAGAGACTTACCAAGATCGGAGCATGTATCCATTTTGAGCCTAAAGGGATAAAAGTCATGAACTCAGAAGGGCAGCCCTTGCAGCCAGTTCATGTGTTGTTTCTATCTCTGGCTGATGAATATCGCCTATTCTCGGCAGCTCTAGAAAAAAGGGGCCAGGAAGACATGAGCTCCTGGTTGCAAGAGTTCCCTTCTGCCTGGGCTGAAACTGGGGAAATCGGCCTCACTAAGCACCTGTCCCCAGTTGTGGTCCAACTCAAAGCCACGGCCCTGCCCATTCGGGTCCGGCAGTACCCGATGCCAGAAGAGGCTAGGAAGGGAATAGCACCTCACATCCATAGACTGTTAGAGATAAAAATCCTTAAACCCTGCCAATCAGCATGGAATACACCCCTGCTTCCAGTGAGAAAGCCTGGCAGTGGAGATTACAGACCAGTGCAGGATTTGCGAAGGGTAAATGAAAGGGTAGAGGACATTCACCCCACGGTGCCCAAACCATACACCCTACTTAGCAACCTGCCACCATCTCATGTGTGGTATACCACCCTAGACTTGAAAGATGCTTTCTTCAGTGTTCCGCTCGCTGAAGTCAGTCAGCCCCTGTTTGCCTTTGAGTGGCAAGAACTAGGAGGGGGGAAGACAGGGCAGCTCACCTGGACCAGACTGCCACAAGGCTTTAAGAACTCTCCCAGCTTGT
>NW_008345335.1:400901-402477 GCF_000622305.1 Nannospalax galili
GGGGGATGCGAGAGCTGTGCAAAGCTAAGACCAGCCCCAAAGGGGCTCCACCTGACAGGCATCCGGGAGAGGGGGAGGGCCCCAGGAAGAAGCTGGGGGATAGACTTCACCGAGGTAAAGCCAGGAAAGTATGGGTACAAGTATTTGCTAGTCATGGTGGATACTTTTTCAGGATGGGTGGAGGCTTTTCCAACTAAACATGAAACTAGCCAGATGGTGGCAAAGAAATTAATAGAGGAGATAGTCCCTAGATATGGGATCCCTGAGGCTATAGGTCCTATAACGGCCCGGCTTTCGTTAGCAAAGTCCTACAGGGACTAGCCCAGGCTTTGGGGATGGATTGGAAGTTACATTGTGCCTATAACCCACAAAGCTCTGGGCAGGTAGAAAGAATGAATCGGACATTAAAGGAGACCCTTTCTAAATTGGTAATTGAGACTGGCGGTGACTGGGTGACCCTCCTCCCCTTGGCCATTTTCTGTGTCCGAAACTCCCCCTATGTGCATGGTCTAACCCCCTTTGAGATAATGTACGGGGCCCTTCTGCCAATAACCCGGCGAGCGCAGCCCCTGGGGGAAGAAAATTCAGCCTTCGACTATTTAAATGTGTTGCAATCCCTTGCCAAAGTAAAGCAGGAAATTTGGCCCCTAATCAAAGAATACTATGAAGGGGAAAGAACCCTGATTGTGGAACATGGCATAGTCCCAGGGGATATGGTCTGGGTCAAAAGACACAAAGTAAAAACTCTTGAATCCAGATGGAAGGGACCTTATGTTGTGCTATTTACCACCACTACGGCCCTTAAGGTGGACGGCATCGCTCCTTGGGTCCATCACACCCACGTTTGGAAGGCCTTGCCTCCCAAAGACCCAGAATCAAAACTGAAGGAGTGGGAGGTGTGACAGGATCCTGCTAATCCCCTAAAGCTGCATCTGAAAAGATGGGGTGGATCCAGTCCCTGCAGCCGAACTCATCTCGGACCATCCTGAGGACAGCAGAGTCAACGGATGCTCAAAGTACCAACCCCCACCATACCCAAAACGGCATCTTCACACCCTCCAAACTCATCCGAACAGTGCATTTGATGGGATCCTCCCTGCTAACCGGTTGGCTGCTGGTAATGAACTGCTTGTCAGCTAATGGCAGCCTGCCTGTGAGTAGCACAAATCCTCACATGCCTGTTCAGGTTACTTCGACAATCACTAATCTGGAAACTGGGAATCCCATGTTAATATTATCTGCTGTGCACCCTCCAATACTTGGTGGCCTCCACTAAATATGGATCTCTGTACCCTAGTGGATGGGGAGTGGGATTGTGGTGTGGCAGCTATCAGTAGGGATGTAGAGGACTCCTCTGCAGGATTTAATTGTAAATTTAAATCGGGAGTCCGATTTCTCAGGCAAAAACAATTCTATGTCTGTCCTGGTCCCCAATACAAACCTAGCTGTGGGAGACCTGATCAGTACTATTGTCCACGGTGGGGGTGTGAAACCACTGGCCAGGCCTTCTGGCTGACTAATGCCTGTGGAGATTATATCACTATCACACAGAACCAAACAAGCCCTCCATGTGAAA
>NW_008345335.1:404238-405576 GCF_000622305.1 Nannospalax galili
CGGTTGTGGGAGCCTATATAATCTTTACCTAAAATTGCCTCAGGGTTGATCGCTCTAACCAGACCTGCGTGTCTTGGAAGGACGGTCAGCCCCAGCTAGCTGGCCTAATAAAACTCTGCTTGATTTTTGCATCTCCATACTTGTGCATTTGTTCTCCTGAAGAGACCCACCGAGTCACAGACCCTAACAGTGACCTTTTGTGTTCCTGGACTCTGTTGCATGAGGGAGCTTCATTGATGAGAACTGAAAGATGCATTAGTGTTCTCTTTATTCTTAATTCTATGTTCCTTGAGCCTTAGGTGTAGAAGTTGTATCGTAGATGTGCCACTTAGGCTTGGGCATGTCACAGACAATCTGTGTGTGTGAGCAGTTGTGGAACTCTGTAATAGTCTCTGCCTGTTGAAAAAGAAGCTTCTTTGATAGATGGGATACTTGTCTGTAAAATTAAGGATCCATATTTTGCACATAGTAAGAAATTACATTTGTCTAGGGATGTGACAGCCTTGGAGTTTTCTCTAAGATCTATGACCTCTCAAGCTATGTGTATTTGACTAGGTTTACAGTACCACACATGTATTTCTTCCCATTGAGTGGGCTTTAAATTCAATTAGGTAGCTGTTGATTACCCTCAAGATAAAAGTGTACTACCGCACCAATGTTATTTGTTGTGCCAGTCATTGATGTGGTTATTAGGCCTTGAAGGTGAGGTTGGAACATCGATTAATGTTTTCCCTTACCAGCTTGCATAGTCCTCTCCAAAGCTATGAGAGCTGGCCTTCAGGGAAGGTGGCTTCCAGGTCAGTTCCAGCCCCATTACTCCAAATCCTGTGTCCAAAATATGCCCTGTCTTCAGTGATAGGGTCTTATCTTCAAGTTCTGGGAGGCAATCAAGGGTTGTGGTGATAGCATGTGTAATTTTGTGAGTCTCTTAAATTGCCCTGGCCAACTACTCGAAGGAAGGTTTCTTCTGTCTCGCACTGTTTCTTGTTATGTAGCCTTCAGCTATATAGATAGACTCATGCAGAGATATCGTACGTGTAATTTTTCATAAAGTTTTTGGACTAATATGATTCCCTCTGGTATTTTTATACTAGCTAGGCATTATTTATCTCTCCTCTCTCCTCTCTCTCTCTCTCTCTCTCTCTCTCCCTCTCTCTCTCTCTCCCTGTCTAACCACTCCTCCATGCACTCCCCATTTAAAATATCCCCACTTCCCACATTTCTCCCTTAATAATTCTTGTCTGCAATGGTCCTCTAACCACTCCTCCATGCACTCCCCATTTAAAGTATCCCCACTTCCCACATTTCTCCCTTAATAATTCTTGTCTGCAATGGTCC
>NW_008345335.1:405726-468981 GCF_000622305.1 Nannospalax galili
GTTCCTGCAGTTACATCAGGATATGTACTCACTTATAAGGATTTGGTGCTAAGATCTACAAATGAGGGAGAACATACACCATTTGTTTTTCCGAGTTTGTGTTACTTTACTTAGTATAACAGTTTCTAGATCCATCCATCTACCTGCAAATTTTATAACTTCACCTGTCCTTACTGCTGAGTAGAACTTCATTGTATAAATGATCCACATTTTCACTTTCCACTTGTCAATCGAGGGACACTTAGGTTGCTTCCATCACCACACAAAGGCCAGATCCAGACACTCAAGCAGTCTGCAAAGGTCTGGGCCCCTACTGAAGGATAGAGAAGCTTAGTCCCTTTATATTTTCATTTATTATTTTTATTTTACATGTATGTATGTTCTGCTTGTGTGTATATAATGCACCATGTATTTGCAATGCCTGTGGAGGCCAGAAGGGAGTGTTGGATCCCTTGGAACTATAGTTACTGAAGATGGTTGTTACCCACCATGTGGATATTGGGAATCAAACCCAGGTCCTCTGGAAAAAACAGAAAGTGTTCTTAACTGCTGAGCCATCTCTCCAGCCCATGAGCCATTTTTTTTAAAAAAATTGTATTTTGTAATCTTTTAGTTAAATGTATAACTGAGTGCAGTGCTGGAGTTACAGGCTGCTATGAGCTGCCCCCACATAAGTGCTAGCTAGCTAGGAATTGAACCCAGGTCCTCTGGAAGAGCTCTTTAGCTCTTATGCTCTGATCCATCTCTCCAGACCCCATTGAGCCATCTTGCTGGCCTAGATATAAATGAAGTCATAGTATCAGAAGACAGTTTCAGATCAGTTGTTTTTTTTGAGCCAGGGGCTCACCATGTAGCTCTGACTGGGTTGGAACTTGCTATGTCGACCTCATGGAACTCTGTCTGTCTCTGCTAGGATTAAAGACGTGCACTATCATACCTGGCCCAGATTTGTTTTATTTTATTTTATATATTGTTTTTATTTTATGGGAATAGGTGTTCGGCTTGCATGTATATAAGTACACACATGTGTGCAATACCTGAAGAGGCCAGAAGAGGGCATCAGTTCCCCTGGAACTAGAGTTACAGACAGTTGTTAGCCACCATGTGGGTGCTGGGAATTGAACCTGGATCCTCTGGAAGAGCTGCAAGTGTTTTTAACAGCAGAACCATTTCTCCAGTCCCTAGATTTGTTTTTTTAAGGCACACAAAGCATCTATTAAGTTTCTATAGTTACTCTTAAAATAGAAAGTCCAGGATATTTGAAACTGTGAAGCAGTAGCTCTATCAGTTAGGTGGTTGAGTTGAAAGTGTGCTGTGTCCACCAGGAAGAAACCAGAATCAAGAAGTTTTGGGACAAGGCTCTATTGTATGTACTAGACTAACCTTGGAATAGACTGCACTGTTCTGGTAACACATCCTGTAGATAGCAGTTCTCTAACTAACAGAACTGATGCTGAACTAGTAGCAGTCCAAATGTTGTAGAAGCAACATTTAGTAAATTATAGGTTTTAAAAAATTACATTTTATGAAGCTAGAGAGATGACTCAGCATTTAAGAGCACTGGCTGCTCTTCCAGAGGCCTCAGCTTGGATTCCTAGCACTCACATGGTGGCTAACAATTGTCCTTAACTCCAGCTCCAGGGGATCCATTGTGTTCTTTTGTCCTCTGTGGGCCCTGCACAACACAGGTGCACATTCCAGGCAAACACATACATTTAAAAAATTACACTCTATTTTATTTATTTATTATTTGTTTTTATGTATTTATGTATGTATTTATTTATTTATTATTTATTTATTGTGTGTGTGTGTGTGTGTGTGTGTGTGTGTGTGTGATGACATCTGTGTGGAGGTCAGAGGACAACTTGAGTCAAGTCTCTTCTTCCATCATGTGGTTACCAGGGATGAAACACAGATGGTGTGTTTTGGCAGCAAGCCCCTTTCCTCACTGAACCATCTTGCTGGCCCATAAGATGTGTTTTGATTTGCTTTGATATTGCAGCTGAAGAATTCCTTATATATTCCTAGCGGCCAGTAAAACTTTTATATGCAGTCTGCACACGTGTGGTCCAACCCTAGACAGACGAAATGCTCTCATGGATGGGTGCTTTCCAAAGTTTCTTCTGGTTGGCCTCTGAACACCATCCGGTTTCTAAATACCAAGCACTGTCTTGCAGGGTGGTTGCGGGCACTGCTCTCATTTGACCAGACTCCTTTCCCTTGCACTAAATGGGATGGTGATCCTTTGGCTGTGTAAAGCATGAGGCGTTCTGTAAGGAGCCTTCGTGATCTGGAAACGGAGCCCCACACCAGAAAAGGCTGTGTGATCCCTGCACTGACCCCCCTGTGTTTTGCCTGGAGTGTTGGGGCTCAGGGACTGGGATTATTCGTCACTGTGTATTTGATGGTGGCATAAAGCATTTTTGGTAATGAGACTTAAATCTTCTCTAGGGATGAACACAATCCTTAATAATATGGTTTTCAGCTTGAATTATCGCCACGCTTGAATTTGAACACTTGCCTAGCTGCAATGTAATTTGGGTAACTTGTCCCTGGGATGGGCGGAGCCCGTCTTGGTTTTGACTGCTTGTGAACCGCCTCTCACCTGAGCTGAGTCAAAGCACACTCCTCTCTCACTGAGCTTCTGGCCTCTAAGCCGCTGCCTAGAAGCACAGAGATAATTTCTTTGTAGTTCCAGTGGCTTTAGCCATAAACTATGTTCTTAATACAAAGTCTAACTCAGCAATCTTACGATTTTTGCTTTTGTCTTTTGGAGACAGGGTCTCTCTGTAGCCCCAGCTGCCCTGGAACTCGCTATGTAAACAAGACTGGCCTTGATCTCACAGAGATCCATCTGCCTCTGCCTCCCAAGTGCAGGGATTAAAGGCGTGCCATGTGCCCCTATGCCCAGCAATTTTACGATTTTTTAAAACAATCTACAGCCGGTCCAAGCATGGGGGAAGGAGAAAAGATTTTGGTTTTGAAACACTTATTACAACGAAACTAGCTCATATGTTTTAATTGATTTTTTTTAATTAGGAAAAAGTAAATAGAGAAGAAAAAAACCTAATAAAACATATCTAAGCTTTGAGAATTAATTTTTAAGGTGCATTTTATTTTTAATTATGTGCATGTATGTGTCTATGTGTGAGTATGTGTACATACATGCAGGTGCCTGTGGAGTACAGAAGAAGGCATTGGATCCCCCAGAGCTGGAGTTACAGGCAGTTGTAAGCTGCCAGATGTGGGTGCCAGAACTGGAACCTGGGTCCTCTGCAAAAGCAGTGCACCCAACTGGCCATTGAGCCATCTCTCCAGGCCCAATTTGTTTATTTCCTAATCATTTTGTACTTCCTTAACAAGCATAGCAGACAGGAGCAGTACTCAGATTTATATTCAGCTTTTAAATTTCACATTATACATATTTCTTTATATTAACTTGCTAAAAATCTGTAATGACCTTGAAACATTTAATCGTAGATGTGTACCATAATTTAACAACTCATATTATTGAACATTTTGTTTTCAATTATTTATTGGGGTATATAACGATGTAATGAATATCTCAGAATTTATGACTTTTTAAAGGCATTTTATTTTTTAATATTTTATTTCTTATTTTTTATGTGTATGAGTGTATTGACTGCACGTATGCAAGTGCACCTGTGTCATGCAATGCCTGCAGAGGTCAGAAGAGGGAATCAAATCCCTTGGAACTGGAATTAGGATGATTGTTAGCCTCCATGTGGGTGCTGGGAACCGAACCTCGGTCTTCTGCAAGAGCAGCCAGTGTGCTTAACCACTGAGTCATCTCTCCAGCCCCCTTAAATGAATTTCAAATTACTCTCCTATACTGGTGGTTTGCTTGCTAGAACTAGAATTAAAACACTGGAAGTGTAACCAACATTAAGTTCAAATATTTGAAGAGAAGCAAAGCTAAATAAATATATAACAGTACCACATTTATCAAAACCGAGAAATTGATATTGGTACTATATGTCAATTAGAGTACAGACTTCTTTCAGCTTTCCCCATTTTTGGTAATACCTTTTATTTTTAAAGATAGCTTTCACTATGTAGCTCAGGCTAGGCTTGAACTCCCAATCCTCCTTCCTCAGTACCCTATATTCTGAGATTACAAGTATATGCTACAGGGGCTGGAAAGATGATGGCTCAGTGGTTAAGAACACTTGCTGGTCTTGCAGAGGACCCAAGTTCAGTTCCCAGCACCCATATCAGGTGGCTCACAAAGTCCTATAACTCCAGCTCTAGGGGATCTGATGCTGTCTTCTGACCTCCACAGGCATGTACACACACACACACACACACACACACACACACACACACACACACAAATAAATAAATAAATAAATAACGGTTTTAAAAATAAAATCAAATGTGTGCTATCAGTCTAAGTTTGGTGTCTGTGATTTTGGGGTTCTTGCATAATTGAAAATGTGTTTCTCTCATGAGTGGCAACCTTAGAGCAGATGAATTCCTCTTTCACAATATATTTCCCAGTTTTTGTCTTCAAAGTATTTTAGTATGAAGATCATATTCTGTGCACATTTCTTTCCCTTTGGCCTAACCATTCTGAGTTCCCTGAGGTTTCCTTTGTAGATATGATTCCTCACGTGGTCCAGTTCCTGTGTGATGTCTGGCCATCTTTCACAGCTCCAGTTACTCACTGTGAGGCAGAACTTCACCAGTGGTGGCCTGTACACAGTGTTCTTGAAGTCCCACCACCACAAAGCATGTTACAGTTTTCACTACCTTGTCAGCATCCAGCTTCCTCAATGCCTGGCTTTTGACACGGCTCGTGACTAAGATACCGCTTGAGCAGCTGTATCTCTATTCACTCATATGAATGTGGGTGTTTGTGCGTATGTGTACACGCACATGCACACATGTGGTGATCTATATGTACATGTGTGTACACTAATGTATGCATGCACACGTGTGTTTGCTGGTGTGTGTGTGCATGCACATGTGGAGGTTCTGGCCTTCAATGTCAGGAGTCCTTCTCGATCTCTCTCCACCTTATTTTTTGAGACAGGGTCTCTCATTGAACCCGTAGGTCTCTGTTGGCTAGGCCGACTCCAGTCAGCGAGCTCCAGAAATCCTCCTGTCTCCTCCACCTCCCCCAGTGCTGGGCTTTTTATCTGAACTCAGGTCCCCAGGCTTATGCCACAGGCACTAAAGGCACTGAGCCCTGCTTGTGTGTAAATGATAATTGTCACTTCGTTCTCTCTCAGCCTGTGCATTCTCTACATTTATACAGCAGAGAGCAGTGAACAACATCTCAGATGTACTAGTACTAGCTGTGGCTCTCCCAAACTAAACCACAAAACTCAGGGCTTCATTCCTTGAGAGGAAGTAAATATTTCAATTTCAATTAAATATTTGAGTTTCTCAAAGAGAAATGAAATCTAATTAAAAATTTCACTTTAGGGAAGGTGATAATGAAAGTTATGCGGTTATTAAACAACATTATTTTCAGCAAAATACAGATTGTTCAGATATGATACAATAATTTCAGTTCTATGGAAGATTAAATGTACAAATATCTTTACTTTGAATTGACCAAAATAATGAAAAGATAATAAACATACTGAACAAGGAGGCACTTAGGTCACGACCCACCTTCAAGTTTAGCAGAGTTAACGGTTTGGTATGGCTAGTCACAGACTTACAGATTCTTCCTCATATACAACATTCTATCAATTTGAGCAGAAAAGCATAACAAAAGATTCTGGAGAGATGACTCAGTGGTTGAGAATGCTTGCTGTTCTTCCAGAGGACTGAAGCTCAGTTCCCAGCACCCACGTTGGGTGGCTCACAGCTCCCTGTAACTCCAGCTCTGGGGACTCTGACACCCTCTTCTGTTTTCTGCAGCAACCTGCACTCATGTGCACACCACCCCCAAATACACATAAATAAAAATAAAATAAGTCTTTAAAAAGCAAAAAGATTCTGATAAATGCTTCAGAAAAATGAAGGCAGATTCAGGTTAGTGATATTTGCTCCATTGATTAGTTAATTCCACAGACAAATGAAATACTCAAATTATTTTGGAACAACCGTTAACAAATTGAATTATCTTTCAATGCTTGTAAGTCATCATCTTTAATTGAGAAACTGACATGCTCAGTTTCAATGCCAAATGCTTTACATTCATTACTGTTGCTAATCCTCACGAAAATTACTATGACGTAGTATGATGACGAAACTTCATTGTCAGCTTGACTGGGCTTAGAATTGCCAAGGACATAGAGGTACACCTGTGCCCAGGAGAACCTTTCCAGAGAGGAGGGAAGACCTGTCCTGAATTTGGGTGGCACTTTCCCATGGGATAGGGTTCAACCGCTGTACCTTACACATACAAAAACCTCTGGCCAGGAATGTAGCTCAGCGATAGAGTGCTTGTCTAGCACGATTGAAGCCCTGAGTTTCAACACCAGTACCACACCAAATAAACAAACAAAATAAAAGTTGCACATGACATAAACTCCAGGTTGCACACTCTCTTGAGGTAACCTGTGAATTGGACTTTAACGTAGTAGGAATCACATGAAAAACTCTAAAAAACTTTAGCTATCAGTTTGACTGGAATAAGAAATGCTTAGAGAATGGATAAAACATTCCTTCTGGGTATGTGAGGCTGCTTCCAGAGATATCATGTGAGTTGGTGGGTTTTTTTTTTCTTTGAATAAATAAATTACTATTTTAATGTAATTAATCTGAATTAGTCATTCTAAAAATTACATTACTGGGTTCTTTGGCCAGGTGTATTAAAATACATACACTTTCAGTGTGAGTGGGCACCATCCAATCAGATAGAGCCCAGAGGGAAAAGATAAAAGAGGCAGAGCGGGAAGGGGAATTCACAAGGGATGAATGGGATAAAAGATTTCTATTAGCAAGACTTGTTGATATATCTAATAATTGTGTGTAAAGCACTGGCTGCTCAAGCGTGAGGATCTAACTCTGAGTCCCTGGAAGCTACATAAAGCCTGAGTTGATAGTGCACCTGTAATTCCAGTTTTCCTATCCCAGGATGGAAGGTAGAGACAAGGAATCTCTGGACACTCCCAGGCCAGCTTGTCTGGTATATGCAGTGGTGAAAACCAAAGGGACTCTACTTCAAGCAAGGTAGAAGTCAAAGACCAACATCTGAAGTTGTTCTCGGACTTTCACATGCTTGCTGTGGAGAACGCACATCCACACACAGGGACATACATGTGCACTTGTGCATGCACATACACACAGTGGTGGATTCTGGTGAAGGGGTGATGCATGTACCCATCATCTAGAATAGGGAACGGGGAAACTACTTGAACAAGCCCCAGTCCTACACAGTAGCCTTTTTGAAGGGGGCACATCTCTGGTCTCTTGTCAGAGAAAGGGTACTTTTGAGTCTCACCATCCCTTCAAGAGCTGAGATTCCTCAAGGAGATGGATTCTGGCCTTACCTGCCCATTTCTAGATTTATAGTTTTGTGGCTTCACCTCTCATTCACAAAAACATTTTGCTTGGGTGCATGCAGTGTATTATTTCTACCCATTCCCTACAGTCTTTTACTATCTTTGGAGCTAAAGGGAAAATTTCAAGTCAAAATGCATAGCACCATATATGTCTTATTGTAGGGACTTTTACTGAGAACTTCCTCAAGTCTGGGTTAGATTAGCCAGGCTCATTTCAGTATCACCACCATCTGCTTCCATGAACTTGTGTGTCACCAAGGAGAGGCCATGAATGACATTGTCCAGAATCTCCTTCTCGCTGTGATTATTGATTCGTATCATCTCTCAGAGGCATTTTTGGGAAAACACAAGGTCAGAGGAGTGAGTGGGATAGCCAGCAGTCTGGAAATACTTGCAGACAGGCAGAGGGTAGATGTGAGGCTGTCTGCACTTCGGAATGCTCTCTTGTGAATGATGCTCTTTGGTTCTGCAGGCATCTGATACAGCCAGGCTAGCCTCAAGAATTTCTCGTTTCAGGGCTGGCAAGATAGTTCAGTGGGTAAAGGAGCTTGCCACCAAGCCTGATGTCCTGAGTTCAAATCCTGGAACTCACGTGGTGGAAGGCAAGAACCAGCTCCCACAAGTCTCTAACTTCCACACACATGTCGTGTCAGCACATTGTAAAAATGCACACACACTAAATCTAAAATAATTTTTAAAAGGAATCTCTCATTTCAGAGGTGCTCACTGAGATATACAGCAGACGTTTTGTGAGACATGAAACAACTTTCGAGTGCTTCAGAGTTTCCCAGATCATGGAGGTGAGCTAGGATCAGCACTTTCAACCTTTGTTGTTTAGCCCTACAGACACATATGAAAGCCTCAAGTGTCATGTTTTAAATCCTATGATACTGGAAAAGACAGGGGCCTTCAAGATGTCCCCCAAACACTATTTCCTCCTGGTATTCATGACTTTGTGGAATGCCTTCCCACATGAAGCCTTGGATAATTCTGTGATGAAATCTGTAGAGCAAGGTGGAAGGGTTGGCATGTGTCTTCTAAGGCTATGGATTTTTTTGAGACAGGGCTCACTGTGAAGCCCTGGCTAGACTGAAACTCACTATGTAGACCAGGTTGGCTTTGAATTCATGGAGATCCACCTGCCTCTGCCTCCAGAGTGCTGGGACTAAAGACCAGCATTGAAGGCTATATCTTAAAAGGCAGTGCAGCTTCTGCTTTGCCTTCGTGCAAGGCTTCCTGTCAATGAGGCTTGTCATCAAGCCAAGAGGACACTCCAACAATCCCACTTGAAGACCTAAGCCCTCCTGCCAACAACTGGCACCAACCTGCAACCGTGGGTGAGCCCTTCAGTTCCTGGTATGCCTTAGGATGACTTAAGCCCCAGCCAGCATCTGACTACAACCTCCTGAGTTTCTGGACTTAGGACTTTTGCATTAATGTTGGAACCAGCTAAGGCTTTGAGACCATTAGGATAGAATGTATTTTGTGTGTGAGAAGGATGTGAATTTAGAGGGCTGAGGATGTAATGCTAGGATTAGAACACGTCCTCCAAATTTGTCTATTAGAAATTTAGACTTCAAATTCTTTGATTAGTGGGATTCAGATGGGGACTTGGGGAAGTGAGGGGTCATGAGAGTTCTTCCCTGGTGAATGAATTCATGGATTAATAGGTTAGTTGATTAGTGTGATAGCTAATGTTGAGTAGCAACTGGACAGGATCTAGAATCACCTAGGAGACAAACATCTGGGTATGTCTAGAGAGCTTTTCTAGATTAGGTTAACTGGGGTGGGAAGATTCACCCTAAATATCCAAGGCACCTGTATTAGTTTGCTCCTCTATTGCTATGATAAAACGTTGACCAAAACCAACTTGGGGAGAAAAGGGCTTATTTCAGCCTACAACTCCCAGGTCACAGTCCTTCACTGGGGGAAGTCAAGGCAGGAACCTGGCCACAGGAACTGCAGTAGAGACCATGGAGGAGCACTGCTTACTGGCTTGCTCTCTCCGGCCTGTGCCCAACCTGCTTTCTCTCACAACCTAGGACCACCTGCCCAGAGGTGGCACCACTCATGATGGGCTTGGCCCTCCCACATTAATTAGCAATTAAGACAATGCTTCATGGCCACAAGCCAATCAGATGGAGGCAAGGCTTCAAGAGAGGTCCTCCTCCCTGGGATGGTGTCAAGTTGATATCTAGGCCAGCACCGTGCCATAGGCTCAGATCCTGGCCTGAGTGAAAAGAAGCAAGGGAGCTGAGTACCTGTATTCATTTCCCTCTGCTTTCTGACTGTGGATACAATGTGACCAGCTGCTTCACACCCCTCTGTCATCAGGCCTTTCCTCTCTGATGGAATGTCCCCCAGAACAGTGAGCCAAAACAAACACTTCTTTCCTTAATTGCTTTTGTCAGGTATCTTGTCCTAGCAACAACAATAACAACTAACTAAGGCTGGGGAGATGGCTCAGCGGTTAAGAGCACCGGCTGCTCTTGCAGAGGACCCAGGTTTGGTTCCCAGCACCCACATGGCAGCTAACAGTGGTCTGTTACTCCAGTTCCAGGGGATTCGACGTCCTCTTCTTATCTACGTGGGCATTATATGCATGGGTGCCCTTACATGCACACAAAACACTCATACACGTAAAATAAAAATAAACAAAATTCAAAAAACCCTAACAGCAGAGGTTATTAGGTCTTTGTCTCTCCTTGAGATCCCCCTCATCCTTCTGGCGCTCTTCTTTGTAAGTCACCCCATTTGCAAGATTCAGTTAGAGCAACACAAAGTTAGAACAATACATTGGCCCGGAGCGCTTCTTCTGCACCCTATTCGTCACACAGTCCCCAAGTCAGCACAGATTCAAGATCTGAATGAGTGCTCCAAGAAAGATGGCCGCCATATTGATATTCACCCCAATTTCCAATTTCCTTTCCAGGTATCTATTTACCAAGAGTCCCAATTTAAGTCAGATAAGTCTATTAGCTTTCTCTAAACATGCCTCTCTGTACAGAGCAAACCTAACTCTCCCCAGGAAGATTTTCCTTAGGTACCACTACCCTGTGGGAGAACCTACAACTAAGGTTGGAACTTTGTTATTGATGATGGTCCGTGGAGAGTATTATAACATGGCATGTGTCTGTTACTTTACATTTTCCGAGTTTGTATCTTCATTTTGAATATCATTTTCCATTTAGTGAATTTTATACTTGATTTACTGAATAAGCCTTGAATAAATTTTTTCATTAATAGGTTAGTACTTATTATATTCTGATGTGGATCATATGCTATAAGAGGCAGAGAAGGGTGAGAACTGATAGTTATTGAACACCTAGGGTAGCATGATGCATTATCCATCATCTCAGGTGTTCTTCTAGAACATACTACAAGGTCAGTGTTACAGTTCTCAGGTGACACAGATGAGGAAGCTGGGTTCTTAAGTTGCTTTACTTAGACCTACTGGTGAGTGGGAGAAACAACATTGAACACAGGCCTGTGTGACGCTAGAGTCTGGAGATCTTTCTTTACCTGCCCATCATCCCCTTGAAATGAAGCTCTCTGAGAACAGAAGGGGAACTGTGAGTGGCTGGGGACTGTGGTCTCTAGAACCATTGAACCATAAACTCCCCTGGTGAGGCCGTGCCTGTCAGCCTGGCTGTGTGCAAGCATCTGCTTCACCGAGGACCCAGAGTTAAACATTAATACACTCAAGCTTTGCCTTTCGTTTCTCATCTTCTGACTCCCATGACTCCCGATGGCTTTGGTCAAACAGACCCTGGCCGTTGCTACTCCCTTTTAAACAGCTTCTGGGCATCGTGACAACGTGTTTGGAAACACTGTGGCATATTTGTGATGATTAAACTGCATGGAAACATCTGGATTCCAGGTTTCCACAGGCCTGGTGGCTTCGGCACAGCCTGAGAGCCCCCACTTAGGCCCCTGTTAAAGGAATCTCAGTCGAGCACTTGTGGCTTCTTTTCCCCAGCCTCAGAGGGCAGCAAAATCGCTGGTCAGGCGTTTCCACAGGGGCTGGAGGGGATCAAAGAGAGGAAAGCAAACACTGGGGGAAAATGTGCTACTTATTCTTGGAACAAAGTTACTTTGGCAGCTCTCTCTTCTCCAGTAATACTTTCCTGAAAGGATTACATTCGTGCTGGCTTCCTCCCACTGGACTTAGCTGCCACTCAGATCATGACCTGTGGCTTCTATCTCCCGCCGTCTCCCAATTGTGCTTTTTAGTTTTCTCACTGGGTGGGCAAGAATGAATGAGATTAAAATCATCCATGAGAGAAAGTGGGTTAGCGCTGCTCCCGAGGATACCCTGTGTCAGCAGCTCAAGTCACTCACATAAACTGGCCTGTGAGTTCTGAGCTGGGTCACAGAGGACTCAGGGCACTTCAGGGGGGGCGGGTCTTCTCTGAAGGAACAAGGAAGAGGATGAGGCTGAGGAGGCACACCTGGCAGAGGTGCCCTTTCTTTGGGAGAAGAATTCCAGTCATGTGTTCATGGACATTCCTGCTTTTAATTAATTAAATAAATTCACAGTTAAATGACTTAACTAATTTTTGAGACAATATCCCTGTTGCGTAGACTGGCCATCCTGCCTCACCCTCCCACATAGCTGGGATTACAGGCCTGTGTCACAGACCTGCCCTTCTTCTTTTCCAATTATCTTTTCTCACAGAGAAAACCCACGGTGCTTCGTGCTGGGGTGGGAGTCGGGGATTTGTATTTCTGAGGATATATAGACTGTCTGTGGGAGGGGTCCCTAAAAAGAAAGAGTGGGATCATCAGAGAGGGTGTCCACAAAGTGTGATCACCTGGATTCCACTTTGCCGGAGTACCCACCCTGGGCACTACTGAGGGGAAAGGAAGGATGAGGGTGGGGCAGGAATGATTGAACACTGGGAAGTCCTGTAAAAATAAAATCCTCATTCTCTAAGCTTCAGCCACCCTACTTTGTGGTTCCGTGAAGACTTGGACAGCAAGCTGGCTCTGAGGACCTTGCAGACAGAATCCAGAGCAACCTCCTTGCTTATTGTGTAGCCTGCAGTCACCAGGGGTTTCTACATGACCCTGGTGGCAGCTGGGGGACATGGCCCAGGAATGATGAGAATCACATTTCTCTATGGGGTGAGCAGAAGACTCAGGGCAGACAAAATTCTACTGAGAGAAATAACAGGAGAGTGATGTTTCCTGATCCCTTGTCAAGAGTCGGTGCAACGTCAGTCTGGAGACAGAAAGATGAACAAGCAGCTATTGCTGTCACAGAGCTCAACCCCCGGTAGGCAATGTGATGCAGTTTACAGTGAAGATATGGGTCAGATGTGGAAGCCAGGAGGGGAGGCTGAGACTCTCTGGAGGAGGAGAAGGCTTCCTAGAATTGCTTAGCTTTATTCTGAGTCCTCAGAGATGAGCTGGAATTCTTCAGTGGGGGAGGCGGGTTGGCGTTGAGAACATTGTGTATGAAGATACAACAGTATGACATGTTTTTGAAGTGATAAAGCTGCCACAGCTGAAGCCCAAGACAGGTTCTGGGTGGCAGAGGCAAGCAGGGACCAACTCTGAAGAGCCTTGCATACTGTGCTAAGGAGTCTGCGCTGACCTGCAGGCATTTCAGTGACACGACCAGATGTGTTTGTTAAGAACCAAAGCCAGTGCAAGAAGGTGGGAGTGCTGGGATCTTAGAGTTAGGGAGGGGAGTGTGAGAAGGATGTGCCTGACAGCTGCAGATACCTAAGAGTGATGGGAACCCAGTGCAGAGGCAGCCAGTGCAGACAGTGATGAGGGGAGTTCTAAGAGAATTCTGAGGACAGAACCAAGAAAATGAGAAGATGGCTGCTTTCGCAGAGGACCTGGGTTTGGTTCCCAGCGCTATCTGGAAATGGACCCAGAACACAAGAAGCCTATTTTGTAATAATTATTTTATTTAATTTTCATTTTATGGATTTGACATTTTAACAATAATTTTATGTATTTATGTAAGAAGTGATGCTATGATTTATGAATGTAATATGAGATTACTAAATCAATCTAGTTAGCATAGACTCACTTCTGGATTTCTTTTTCAAGAAAATATTTTATTGTTTTTATTTTATGTGTATGAGTGCAGAGTACATTGCTTGCATGTGTGTGGGCATACTCATGTCCTGCAATGCCCGCAGAGGTCGGAAGAGGGCGTTGGATTCCCTGAGATTGGAGTTACTGATTGTTGTTAGCCATCATATGGGTGCTGGGAATTGAATCCGGGTCCTCTGCAAGAACAATCAGTGATCTTAACTGATGAGTCATCTCTTCAGCCCCCATTTTGGATTTCTTTTGGAGACGTTTCTCACTATGTAGCCCAGGCCGGCCTCAAACTCTCTGAAATCCTCCTGCCTCAGCTTCCCAGAGTTTGGGGGTGACCATACCTGGCTTCAAATACTTAATCCAGGGCTAAAGAGATGTCCCAATAGTTAAGAGTGCTTGCTGCTCTTCCAGAGGACCAGAGCTAGTTTCCCAGCATCCACTTTGGGTGGTTTCCAATCACTTGTAACTTCTAGCTCCAAAGGATCCAATTCCCTCTTCTGACTTCTTTAGGCACCAGCATACATGTAGCATACACACATTCAGATACATACTGTATGCATAAGTAAAAAAATAAATCCAAGGGCTGGAGAAATGGCTCAGTGGTTAAGAGCACTGACTGCTCTTGCAGAGGACCCGGGTTTGCTTTCCCAGCACCCCCATAGTGGCTAACAAAGTCCTTACTCCAGTTCCAGAGGATCCACCACCCTCTTCTGACCTCCACAGACATTGTACTACACAGGTGCACTTACATACATACAAGCAATACACTTATACACATAAAATAAAATAATAATCAAATATTTTTAAAAATCCAAATACTTATTCACTGTGAAAAGAATATTTTAAACTTACTCTCTTAGCAATTTTGAAATTTACATTCACCATACTATACGGCAGAGCTGGAAAAACATCCTACCTTCTCATCTACCTGAAATTTTGTGTCCTTTGACCATTTTCTCCCCAACCTCCCAAAGTTCAGACCCCAGCTACTATTCTATACTTGTCTTTCTAAGCTTGTCCACTTTGCATTCTATGCATGTGGAAATATGTAGTATTCATCCACATGTGTGGAAATATGTATGTTTTTCTGTGCCTGGCTTATTTCCCTTAGCATAACACTCTCTAATTCTGTGTTGTTGCTAATGACAGAATTTTGGTCTTTTTAATCATTGAATAGTACTCCACCATGTATAGTCTCTGTTTTCTTTATCCATTCTTCTGCTACCCACCCAAGTGGATTCTATGATGCAGCTATTCTACACTGTTTCAGTGAACATACAGCGCAGACGTATTTTGCCAAACTGATTTCAAATCTTCTGGGTAAATACCTGGAAGGAAAGCTGGCAGGCCGTATCAAGAATCTGTTTTCAGTTCCTTGAGGAAGTTCAGTGCAGTGTTCCATAGTGGCTGCAACACGTTTTAAATGATGAGGGAAGTTTGGGCATGTTCAAAGCAGAAGCGGAGGAGACAGTGCATGATTTTAAAGACAAGGAAAGAAGTGAAGCCGAGAGGAAATGTTTTGAAAGCCAGGACTTGAGATTCAGTGACAACCCCCCTGACAAAATCCCCACGTGCCCAGAGAGTTTGAGTCGCTCATCTGTGTAGAAGTGCTGTCATCCTGTACACCTCACTATGAGCAAACCCTATGCTTCTTTGAACCTCCCAATCCACTACAAACAAAGCAAATGGCTCATTGTGGAAGACAGTATAATCAACTAGGTTTGCTAGTCTAAAGGACTCCTTGGCAACAATCAGTGAATTGCTTATGAATTTTACTTATTACTGTGTCTTAGGCTCAAGGTCTTAGATGCCTTGCTCATGCCTGCAACTGATCTCAAATTTGGTTTGGTCTAGCCATACAGGAAGCTGACCAGGTAGTGGCTCCAGATAGCAATACAGAAAAGGAAAGGCCTCTAGCTCCGGGCATTGAGGTCATAAATACATTGCTATCCGGTTAGACTGACCTGATCTAGTACATCTGTGCCTAACGACTCCATATTCTAGAATGTGCCACCTTAAAAGTTATGAAATCAGAAAACTGATTAAACATATGCCCTGTGAAGGTTTGTAGAGGTTTGGGACCCCACAATCATCTGTTCTGCTTCAGTGGACACACTTTTAAAAATTTCACTTTAAGATGGTGTGTGTGTGTGTGTGTGTGTGTGTGTGTGTATGTGTGTGTGTAGTACACTTGTGCCAGTTGTCAAAGGGCAGCTTTTGGGAGCTGCAGTGCCTCAGAGTTCAGAAGAGGGAATCAGATCCCCTGGAGTTAAAGTTACAGGTAGCTGTGATCTAGGGACTGAATTTGGGTCCTTTGCAAAAACAATAAGCGTTCTTAACTGCTGAACCATCTCTCCAGCCATTCAGTGGATACTCTTTTTAAAAATATTTTATTTATTATTTTATTTTATGGGTATGCGTGTACTGCCTGCATGTAGGTAAGTGCACCTGTGTTGTGCAGTGCCCACGGAGGTCAGAAGAGGCTGTCGGATTCCCTGGGACTGTCTCCCCAGCCCCTCAGTGGATACTCTTAAAGGAAGTTAAGAATCTGGTACAATTTGTGCTCTGTCTTCTGTTTGCCCAATTGTCTATCAAACAAAATCGTTCTTTTGGCTTCTCAAGCACACACCTTCCAATTACAGAAAATCAATCTTTGAATAATTTGGGGTGCTGTAGGCAGTCCTGTGATGGGACTCTGAATATGGCTTCCTGTTCAGGCCCCTTAACTGTTGAGCTACTTTAATTCAAGTGTAGGCTTTATTCCAAACTTAGCTCTCATTTTGCTCTAACAATGGATCATGTTCTTAATAGGAGGGGTGACTGGGAACTGGGGATGTAGCCAATGGTGAAGCCCTCACCTAACATGTGAGAGGCCTGTCTTAGTTCCTTTGCATTTGCTGTAACAAAAGCAACAAGGAAGGAAAAATTTATTTTAGCCTTCAGTTCCAGGCAGCCTATCATTGTGAGGCAGGAGCTCAGTCAGTTGTGGCTACAGTCAGGAAGGAGAGAGCTGTGAAGGCTTCTGCTCAGAGCCCTTTTCCTTTATACAGTCGGATTCCCCACCCAAGGAGTAATTTTACCCATAATTAAGATGGGGCTCATCATAGCAGCCAGCCCAATCAGGATAATTCCTCACAGGTAAGCCCAGAGGCCACCTTCCCCTAATTAATCTTCTACAGGTGTGGTTGTCTCCTAGCGATTCTAGATCTGAGCAGCTTGACAATTAACCCTATCAGAAGGCTCTAGGTTCAATCTCTACTAACTCAAAACCAAAAATGTGTTATTTTTAGTAAACCACAGGACTAAATTATGATTTTTCTCAGTTTTATAATGAAAATCAATGGTATTTTCAAGGAAAAATAGACATAGCTATCTTGACAACTTTATTGGGTGATATGTGTTATTATGATGAGGAATCTGACTTGCATTTCCTTAAAGAACAAGTGTCAGAAATTTCTCTAGCCATGTTTCCAGTCCCACTGTCTTATTTTAAAAAGCTCATTGAAGTTTCTTATTTTTGCAGTGGCTTCCTATCTGTTAGAAGGAGACTGCTTTATATAGATGACTTATTAAAATTCTGTTCATGCTTATTTAACCTTGTTAGCCAAGATGAAAGGAGGAAAAAAAAAAAGAAGAGACCATGTCAACTTCAGCATGAAAAATTCCCCAAAGAAAATGCTAGGGGTAGAAGAAAAATTGTGGTTTAACTGGTAAATGTTTTGATTTAAAACTTATCATTAATCAGAAGTAATAGTGTATCAGGGAGCAGCACTGGGCTAGAGAGAGATTTTTATTTCTACTCTATTATCCCACGAATGATAAAGTGGTTGAATGAAAGGTTAATCTGGTTTCCTGTTCCTCTGACTGGGAAGTAACTTCATGAGCTGAGTCTGCACTGCAATGGAGCAAATCAAGATGGCACTCAGTGGACTCAGCTTTCTCAGAATTTCATCCTTTTAGGGTTCATTCTTTTTAAAGGAAGTTGGGTTGAGGCTAGAACATTGTGGGGGCTTGGCTGGTGCAGGTTATACTCCTTGGAGGTTTTACTTCTCCTGAACAATTCTGTGTGTGTGTAGAGGCCAGAGGACAACCTTGGGTGGTGTTCCTCAGGTACTATCTACCTTTTTTTTAAGAATTACATTTTGAATTTGTGTGTGTGTGTGTGTGTGTGTGTGTGTGTGTGTGTGTGGTATATGTGCATGCATGTGAGTGCACATGACAGGGCACATACATGCACAACTTGTAGGAACTGATTTCCTTTCTTCCACTATGTGGTTATCAGGAATGAAACTCATGTCATCAGACTTGTCAGCAAGTGCCTGAGGACTGGCTGAGTCATCTCACTGGCCCATCTTGTTTTTAAAAAATATTAATTTTAAATAATAATTTTAAAAATTTTATGTGTATGAGTGTATTGTCTGCACATATACAAGTGCATCTATGTCATGAAATGCCCAGAGAGGACAGAAGAGGGGATTGGATTCTCTGGAACTGGCATTTCGGGCAGTTGTTAGCCTCCATGTGTGTGCTAGGAACTGAACCCAGGTCCTCTGTAAGAGCAGCCCGTGCTCCTAACCACTGAGCCATCTCTCCAGCCCTCTTGCTTTTTTTTTTTTTTTTTTTTTTTCTTTTGAGAAAGGGTATCTTTCACTGGTCTGGAACTGAATGATTATGCCAAGCCAGCCGGCCAGCGAGCACCAGATTTTCCTGTCTCCACCTCCCCAGCACTGGAGCTGCACACGTACACCACCAAATCCAACTTTTATACCTGTATTCTGAGGGTTGAATTCAGGTCCTTATGCTTTTGTGGTAAGCGATTTACTGAGTAAACCATGTTCCCAGCCAAAACATTAAAAAAAATTGTTGTCCTTGTGTGTGTATGAGGCAGGAAGTGGGGTGGGGGGTGAGTGCCACAGCACATGTGTGGGGGACGAAGGACAACCTCGGTGTCAGTTTTCACGTTCCACCTTTTTTGAGACCAAGTCTGCTTGGTTCTTTCTACACCAGGCTCACTGCTCTTCAGCTTTTCGGGATTCTCCTGTCTCTGCCTCTCATCTCGACGCAGGAATGTTGAGATTATAGACACAAGCTGTAACTGAGCCATCTTCTCTAAAGCCTCTAAGAGTCTTTTAGACAACCGAATGGTGTGTCTGGCCTCCCTTCTTATCTCTCTGTAGGGGTAAAACTTCACTTCCGGGAAAGGAAGAAGACAAAGCCTGGGGAACATGGATATTTATAATTTGCCCTCTACATCTGGAAAGTAGAAGCTCAGAAAGCGCCGGTCAGTGGTGATTTATCTGGTGATTAGATGCATCCATTAGACCTTATACAGACTGGTGGTAAGTGGAACTATAAATAAGGGGTGCTGCATTCTCCCCCTTGATGAGTAGAAGATGTTAGCAGCTACTATTGCCAAATGACTAGCTTTACTTTATTCAGCAGACTGCTGAGGAACAAAAGAACTTAAATGACACACCAGGTTAATGATGGTCCATAGGCCTTAACAGAAATCACTTTGCCATGGGATGAATGTAATGGCAAAAATGAGTTACTGGGTTAAAAAATGAAAGAAAGAGAGAAATAAGTTCCGAGGGAGGGAAAGGGAGGAAGGTTGATTATCGTTCTTGTCTTCCCCAAACTGTTTCATTATTGCTATTAATTATTATCATTATTGTTATTATTTATTCTTTTTTTTAGACAGGGTCTCATGCAGCTCAAGCTGGCCTCAAACTCAACTATATAGTGGAAGATAACCTTGAACTCCCCATTATTCTGTCTCCACAGCCCAAGTGCTGATATTATAGGTGTGCCCCACTATACCCAGTCTAAACTAACATTTTATTTACTTACTCTGATCTTATGAAAAAAGGGTCTCATGTAGCCCAAGCTGGCTTCAAACTCTGTATATAGCTGAGGATGACCTTGAACCTCTGATCCTTCCTGTCTCCACCTCCCTGAGTACTGAAATTACAGATCTGCACAACCATACCCAGTTTTATGTGGTGCTGGGGACTGAACCCAGAGCGTTCCACATTCTAGGCAGCTGTGCTACATCAGCACCCTCAATCTACCATTATAAGAAGTGTATGTTTCCTTTTCAAACTCAGTTTTGCTAAGATGAATAGATCTGAAATGACCGTAGGGCAGAGCTTTCAAAAAAATTTCCAGGCCTCCTGATTTTCTTCAAGTGACATCATTGACGGTGACACACCAGTGTCTCTGTCTGCTCATCCGTTAGCATCTTAGGCTATGAAGCAATCTCCTTTGTCTCCTGTTGTTTGGTGTATAGGCCTGCTGAAATCTAGTGCTCCTGGAGATCATTTGCTACTTCTGGAATTAATAAGAGTTGTAAGTTTGAAGCGTCTTGTAAACAGCAGTGCCACAGTAAAACTGGGTGCAGACTCTGGTTTCAATCATTTGAACTTTCTTAGGAGGGAATTGGATTTTCTCACCTTCTGAAGGGGCTGACTTCAGCAAGGGAGAGGCAAGTCTGGGGATTTCTTTCCTTTCAGCTTTGCTTTTGTTGTTTTAAGGCAGAGTCTCACTGTGTTTCTGTGGTTGGCCTGGAACTTAGTATGTAGCCCCTGATCACTGTGATTTTCCTGCATAAGCCTGAGCGCTGGGACTGCAGGTGCATGCCACCCCACTAGACATTGTCATTTATTATCACTATTACTATTATTTTGAGATGGGGTCTCCCTGTAGCCCTAGCTGGACTGAAACTCACTAGGTAGACCAGGCTAGCGTCTATCTCACAGAGCTTTGCCTCTATCTCACAGAGATTAGTCTCTATCTCACAGAGCTTTGCCTCTCTCTGCCTCTCAAGTACTGGGGTTAAGGGTATGTGTCACCACCATTCCCAGCTATTTTTTATATTATGTATATGAATGTGCCTAAGCATATAGATGTGCACCATGCGCATACAAGTTCCAGTGGGGGCCAGAAGGCACTATTGGATCCCCTGGAACTGGAGTTACCAATGGTTGTGAGCTGACTAATGTGGGTGCTTGGAACCAAATTTGAATCCTCTACAAAAGCAGCAAGTGCTCTTAACCACTGAGCCATCTCTCCAGCCATAATATATATGTGTGTGTGTGTGTGTGTGTGTGTGTGTGTGTGTGTGTGTGTACAAAATGCCACATTTCAGCAATGCTTGAACAAAACATGCCTGACTCTTAGCATTTATTAAAACCAAGAGTGGAGCCTGAACTGTTCTGAGAACTTGTGCCTTCAGCTCTCTCCTGGAACTGTGTTCCTGAAAAAGAGTCCTTGTTCTCTTTTTATTCAAATGTTCTGTTCACCATCACATGGGAAAGAAATAGGCAACCCATCTAATCAAAGATTTGCCTTCTGACCCTTACTATGATAGCAAACATAACCACAAACAGATATTATTAATTTAATCTCATCTGTTCTTTACAACATAAATGGCATAATTCTTTGCTTTCAAAGAATAGTCCACATTTGCAGCCTTGATATTTTCACGACACACACTCACATATATAATTTACATTATTCTGGGTCAGGGGCAAAGAAGGCTCACGGGGGATTAAAGGTATATGTTTATACTTTTAATATAAGAGGAACCCAAGGCCTAGTAAGCTTGTGTACATTATGAACAAGCTGAGTGTTAAATGATCTCAAAGCATAAGATTAACTTTGGTTACAAGGCTGGGTAAAAGTCATTCCCAGTGTCTGTGATGGTCACTGTTAATTGTCAACTTGTCAGAATCTAAGGAGACGGCCTCTGGCTATGCTTATGGGGGATTCTCTTGAGTCCATTAACTGATGTAGGCAGACTCATTTTAATTGTGGGCAGGACCATTCCACGGGCAGGGGATTCTGGACTGCATAAAATAGAGGCAGTGGATAGGCACTAGCGGGCATTCATTGTTGCTCCCTGTTCTTGACTATGGATGTGATGTAGTTAGCTCTCTCAGGTGCCTGCAACTGTGATTTCTGTGACCTGGACTGTGAGCCAGAATAAACCTTTTCTCCCTTAAGTTGCTTTTATCAGGGTATTTTGTCATTTTGTAACAGCAACAGGAAAAGAAACTACGACAGTGTCATGGCACGGATTTGTTTTTTTGTTTTTTTGACAAGGTCTCCCTAGTCCTAGTCCTCCTGGAACTCACTATGTGGACCAGGCTGGCTTCTGTCTCACAGAGATCTGCCTGCCTCTGCCTCCCAAGTGCTGGAACTAAAGGCTTGTACCACGCCCGGCTCTTGTTTAGTGTTTTTTTTGGACAGGCTCTCCCCATGTTTTCGAGGCTGGCTCACTGTGTAGCCCAGCTGGACTCGAACTTACAGTGATCCTTCTCCTTCAGCCTCTTGAGTGCTGGTCTTATTGACATGTACTGCCATGTCTAGTTTGGTGTTGTGTTAACATACCTTGGGTAGTGGGCTGATTTTGATGTCCTCTTTCTGATGATTCCCACAAGTCATTTGCTATCAGATACAGTTCCTCACTGTTGTGTAAGTTCCTTGCCTTTGAAGCCCTAGATTTTTTTCCCTCTGCCTACAAAAGTAGCTGTCAAACATGGCTGCACACATTAATTACCCACAAAGGTGTATTTGTTTAAAAGGTCTACCCTAACAGATTGAGACACAGTTTTCTGGTCTGGATCCCACCTTGTTTCCTGTCCTCGGGAAAGCCCTGAGTGTAATGTGCAGTGATGTTGCTTTGGGTGACCACAACAATTCCCTGTGACAGACAGGCAGTTCAGGAAGTGACAGGCAAGCTGATTTGCACTGACAGGTGAATATCCTTCACAGTACCAGATGATTCAGGGTGAGGATGCTATGGATGTATCTCAATGCAGGCCTCTTGTGGGCTCCTCAGCCAGGCATCAGCTTGGAGTATATTTCAGTGGTCTATAGGGCTTACCTTAGTTTTAGCTGTGTTTTGTCCTCCATATTTAGATTTGTGTCATGGTCTTTTTCAGTAAATGAAGACAATTCAGGTCAGAGTTTGGGGTTTTTCTTTTTTTTAACATTTATTTACTTTTATTTGTATGTGCGTGTGTGTGCACCCATGTGTGTGCATGGAGGTCAGAGCACAACTTGAGGGAATCAATTCTCTCCTTCTGTCAACTGAGTTCTGGGACTGCACTCGAGTTGTCAGGCTTGGCAGCAAGCACCTTTACCTGTTGAGTCATCTTGTGGGCCCAGAGGTTTTATGTTGTTGTTGTTGTTTGTTTGTTTTTTTTTTTTTTTTTGAGATGGCGTCTCATGCTGGAGCTCACATTGTAGGCCAGTAATCTCAAACTTATGTCAATCCTCCTGCCTCAGCCTCCCATATGCTAGAATTACAGGATTGAGTCACCACATCTGACTCTGAGATTGTATCCTTTGAAGCAAAAACTAGTAAGAATTTGCTACAATGCACTTCTGTAAAATTACCAAATTGTTGTCAGGTAAACAGAGCTTTAGAAGTGGAAACAGTAGGCATGGGGCTCAGTGAGGGGGGACATAGCTTCTCTTCTGCCAGATGTTGTCATTCAGTGTTTGTGCCCCAAGAGAATGCTACAACCTCTGCCCAAGGAGTGCTGAATTACCATGCTCCCTGGGAGCTGAAGGGATTCCAGGGCTCAAGATTTTCTTCAAAATTTGTTTGTACTGTTGTTTGGGACACTGTTGTGAGGGATGGTAGTCCCCTGCTTTCAAACTGGGATCTCGAGGCCCTGTACCTTATGCAGGGAGCTCCAGCCTGTCGGCATCCCCTGTATACAAAAGTGAGGCAGTTCACAATGAGAGACCCAGAGAACAGCCCTCAACCTGGACTCTGCATCCTGAGCTCCCAGGACAAACCATTTCCACGGTCTACTTCCCTTCTTCTGGTTGGAATCAGAGCTCTATGCTATGAACCCAGACCCCTTCCCACCCTCCCCACATCTTTTGCATCCCTAGGAGTTGGCATTGGAGGCCCTCATTACAGGCAGTTCATACATCATGCATGACGGTGTGATCTGCCCACATTCAAGCCTCCCCTACCCTCAATCATATATACCAGGAAGCCAGGAGCTTTTGAGAACTCTTTTCCTAAGATTCAATCATAGCCCGAAGATTCTTTGACTTAGCTCCTAGGAGCTTCTGCTTCTGTAGAACTGTGGGCTGGTGGGGCTCCCTGAAGTTCATTCCCATGCAAAGACTCATGCTTTAGAGAATGACTTACAGGATCCCCAGGGGGCTCTCTGGCCAGCAGTTGCACCTGTGTCCTGCTGCTTAACAAGAGACACAGGGTTATTCCAGATAGCATTTTTAGTCTCTCTATACCTGGGATTCTCAAAAGCCCCTGAAAACCAGGGTTCAAAGGCATCTGCTTCATTTTCATGACATGAGGCAATGTTTTAATAGACCCAAGTTTGTTCTAAGTATTCAACATTCTTAGTAGTAATAGTAGATTTATATCTAAAGCCAGATAGGGTCAGATAACTTCCAAAGTCCTGTCTCTAGTCTGGGAGATAAATGAATAGGTTCTGGATTGGAGTCAAATCTCCATAAAACAGTCTGAGGCCAAATGGTTCCAGAGAAAGCCTCTGCTCACCTACCAGCAACTACTGACTCCTACATCCCACACACATTTACTGAGTACCAGCTACATGTGTGGCCTGGGTCAAACCTGTGATCCCAGGAATTTGTGCATGGAGTGCCCTGGGTGGGTGTATACTCAGCATTAGGTTATGAAACCTCTGTGCTGCCTCTCCATCTGCCTGCTGATACAGCCGGCCAGTTATGGGGAGCATGTTGAGTGCCAGGGTGTGGAATTTGGAGTTGGTCAAGTGCATGTGTGGGCGCGTGTGTGTCTGTGCGCTTTACAGATAAGAAAACTGAACTCTGAGGGAAGGGGCCTTACTCAAGTTCAGATTGTTATTTAGCGGCTGTCTGAGGCTAGAACCTGGTCCTTTATGCACCAAGGAAGCAAGGGCCCTTTCTACCTCACCAGTTGCGACTACGATGAGAACGTATGAGAACAGAATAAACTGGTCTACATTGTCCTCAGCCCCTGGGTGTTGTTTTACTTTAAGAAGAGTTGAATTTCAAGGGTAAATCAAGCACCTGTTGAACAAATGTAGAACGGTAGTTCTCAACTCTGGCTGTATTGAATAGCCAAGAGAGCATTTCAGGAATATTCATGGGCGCTCCTCCCCAGACCAATTAAATATTTGTGAGGGTGCAGCTGGGCCCCTCCTGGGCTTTGAAGCTCACCAACGGTTCTTAATGTACAGCCAGGACTCCGCAGTCTAAGACGTATTCAGTCTAGCGTACCATTAATGGTCTAAAAAGCAATATTTTCAAATAATACTAAAGTGTACTTGAATCGGAAGATTCTGTTAGAATGCAGATTCCCTGTTGAGCAGGTCAAGAGGAAGCAGAGAGTCTCTATGTCTAATAGGAACTGTGGCCCTTCATGGATCACACTTCCAGTAGCTCCCGAGGAGACCTGGGTTTCTGATCTCCCATTTGGTCCCTGCTTACTCTGTATCTCCAGTCTTTCTTCCTCTTCATGCTCTGTGCGCTGCTGCTCTGGCTCCATCTCAGGACTCCTGGCAGGCAGTTCCTGGCAGGCAGGCCTGTCCTTTCTTGGTTTGGCAGGGCAGTTCTCTTCCCTGTTCCCCTCTTTCTCCCATCACTCACCCAGGCTCTGTGCAAGGCTGCATGGCCTCTTGATGAAACTATCATTCTTTTCTGCCTCTGTCCAGGCTGCACTCACTGCACAGAAAGTTCTTCCACTTGACCATGTCTTAAGACCCTGGTCCTCTCCTCTCTTTGTCCCATTCACCTGTAGTAACTGTCTAGGAGTAGGATGCCTTCAGGTGTTTGTGTTTCAACTTCTGCAGCACCCAGCTCAGTGCCCATCAGCAGCTCAGTAAATACTTGAGTTTAACAAACAAAACCTCAAACCATGCTTCAATGGCTGTCTTTCCAATACAAATGAACATTCCTTGGAGATTATGTATCAGACTTTAAGCTGTCCACTCAGAAAAAAAAAGTCGATCAAATATAACAAAGTAAGTGGTTATTTCCTGTCTGGACTGGGGGTTTTAAAGCAGGCTCAATGCAGTCCCCCTGGCAGAGACCTATGGAGGGGCGGTGCATTGGAGGCCTGTTTTCAGATTTAGCCTCCTTGTAGCAAGTGGTAAAGGTTGGAGGTTCTGGGTAGGGTGAGGACCGCAGATGGGGAACCTCGTGGCTCCCGGGAGGGTGGGAAGCCCTGGGAGGTCGGCCAGAGTTGCCAGAGTGAACTAAGTTGGCGCCGGGAGCTCTGCAGCCCTTCAGGTTTCGCGACTCGCGGCGCCCACATGGGCCGCGGGCTCCGGGAAGGGGGCGGGGAGCAGGGGGAGGGCAGGTCCGGAGCCGAGGGGCGGAGGAGTGGGGGAGACCGAAGGAAATGAGACATTTTCCTCCCACGGACTCGCGCTCCTGCAGCGTGTGCCGGGCTCGGGGAGTTCTGAGGCCGGGTCCCGAGTCCGCAGCTCAGCCCTGACCCAGGAGGGCCGCCCGGATTTCTCTTCGAGGTGCGCTTTGCCCAAGCCTGAGTCCAGAGCAGCACTTTGCAGCCTCCGTCCTTGGGTGATCGGCGATCCGCTCCGGGTCACCCCCACCCCCCGCTCGGACCCCGGAAGTGCGCGCCTGGGTCCCCACGAAGGTAAGCTGCGCTCCCCGAGCTCCCCATTCTCCGGAGCGCCCCCACTTCGGGCACCCCCAGGGCTCTTCGGATCCCGATCCGCCGCTTTGTTTCAGAACCAGGTGTCAGCCTGGGTCCTGCTTTGCTTTCTTTTCTCGCCTCCTCTCTCACCTGGGTCCCCGCGGCGTTTCCAACCTCTTAAGTCCTCTGTGACTGGATCAAACCACTCTCAGCTGCCTGCATCCGCAGCTCGCTTCGGAGACAGTGCTTTCCAAATCTGGGTGCTTGACTAGCTGCTCCGCTTCTGGGAACAGGCTTGAGTGGCCAGCCCTTAGTGACTGGGTTTGACCTTGGGTTTGCCCGAGACTGACCCACCTGAAGTCCGCCTGGCGCAGAAATGCTTACCTGGCTCCCCTCAGAGCCATTTGGCGACCACCCCGGGCCCCCAAAGTCAGAGTGGACTACAGAGTGAAAAGGCGGTTGGCGCCCTCTAAAGCCTTAATTGGGACGTTCTCAGGGTGGAGATGGGTTGAGTTAGACTCGCAGCGCTCATCCCGGGGGTCCCAACCTCCAGAGTGGAAGGAAGCACAGATATAAGTCCTGGAGGCAAGGAAGGCTTGGAAGGGACAGGGACCGAGCGCTTTGAGCAGTTTTCACGTTTGCTCTTAGTTAAGCTCCCGGGATTCAAACATCAAGCCTGTGGCAGGAACTCTTGTCCCTATTTTACAAACTGGCAAAATGAAATGAGGGACGGAGTTTGGAAAGGGCCCAACTTGGATTTGGAACCTACCTGGTCAGTATCGCACACCCTAAGTCCAGCCCTACAGATGGTTCCTCTGTCCAGTCTGAGCAAGAATCCACCGCCTCCTAGCTGCTCATACCCGGGGAGACCAGGCTTTTTCCTTTTATAGAAATCATCGTGATTCCATTGTAACCCAAACTATTTATTTAGTGCCTGTTGTCATCCTGGCCCAGAAGCCCCAGCTCAGTGCAAAGAACGTAGTGGGCCCTAGGGGTCTACCTTTCAATGTCACTCTTTTAACCCCTCCCTGTCATCCAGGCAGTCAAAGCTCTAATTCTGCCATAGGTGAGGAAGTCAGGCATTGGGGTCAGACCACCAGCCTTTGAATCCTGGGAGATGCCTTTCTGTGGTTGTATTTTCTCATGTGAAAAGTAGAGATGGACAATGTGGTAGCCCACATCTGTGATCCCAGCACTTGGGAGGTGGAAGCAGAGGATGAGGAGTTCAAGGTCATTCTTGGTTACATAGTGAATTTGAGGTGGGCCTGAGTTAGGTGGGACCCTGTCTTAAAAAAACCAAAACCAAAAAAAAAAAACCACATCAACAAGAATAAAAGTAGCCATAGTAGAGTTTAAAGCAAATGTTCTCAACTGAGGTTTAAAATTTGCCCCCTAAGAGATGTCTGGTATAGTATTGGGAGACATTTTTGGCCATCACAATGTGAGGGAGGATGCCATTCACCTGGTATGATAGAGCTTAATACACAGGATAGTCCCCTTTCCACAGGGCAGTTAATCTGGCCCAAACTGTTATTAGTGCTTGTGTTGAGTCACCCTGGCTTAACTCTCAATTCACAGAGAGAGAGAGAGCCATTATTTCTAACTCTATTATCAGCTTCAGTTTAGCTAACTACACCAGCTCTTGTCCGCATGTCTCTCCCTTCTCCCATTCCCAGGGACAGAATTTCATTGCTGAATCCCCAGTGGGCCTTGCTGCCTCACACCTTTGTTGGTTCCCCATTGCTAAAAGAAGGGACCTGGATCTGCGTGTGTTTGATAAGCACTAACAGTAACCCTTCTTTCTGTATGGTCACAAATCTGCCTTTAGATGGTGAAATTTAAGCTGTGCCCCTGCACACAAGCCTTGGACTTCCCCACCCACCTGCCTCACCTTCTAGTCCTTCCTCTGTGAACTTGAAATATTCCAGCTCATTGCCCTTTCTGTATTCTGAGGCCTGACCTTCCTCCCCATGGCTTGGCAAATACCTCATCATTTTGGGGAGGGGGATAGAATTCAAGTCCCTTCTGAATGAAGCCTTTTCTAGTCCCCATTTTTTCAGTATCTCACTTTTAGAATTTATAGCACCTAGTAGGGACCCCTAGCTCACCTTGCCACTGAAATCCACATACCTAGAACTTTGCATAGGCCCATGCTCACAGTGCCTGCTAAACTTGCACTAAGCTTTGGATGTTGCTGTCCATATTCAAATTCCAGCTCTGTCACTGGCAAACTCTGTGACCTTGAGCAAGTGAACTCAGAATCTCTAAAAGACTTATTGGTAAAAGAGGGAAAAGAGAAAGTTTGCTTTCTCTGCAGAATAGTGTGACTAACTCATAAGATAACCATTCATCTTAATACTGAGTGCTTTCTCTCTGCTTTTTTGTGGCTCAAGCTTAGCATTTTGAGTTTTTACTCAATCTTTACAATGCCTTTTTAAAGTTTGTGCTGGTATTATGACTACTTCCCAGACAAAGGAATGAAGGCACAGAGTTTGGCCAGTCACATTCACAAAAACATCTGAATTTCAGAACATACACTGTATAAACAGGTAATGTGAGCTGAGGTTTGTTGAATATAGTAACGAGAGCCTAAACCATCATTTTTTCCTTTTTTACCCTGTACCATACTTACAAACCAAGACTGTGCTATTCTTTTGGCAACTCTTCCTTTTCCTTTGTCTTTGGGGATGGGAGAGAAGAGTATAGTTAACACTCCCACCTGGAGGAGAGAGGTTCAGCATGGAGTAAGGAACTCTGGGACTTCCCAACTTTGTCTCTACCAAGTTTGTGGTCCTTGCAGTATGCACATGCGTACTGGTAAAACCAAGCAATGACAGGTGAGAGTAGGTGAATGCATGTTGTCTCTTTACCTTATACATGATCAGATGCAGAGTATGGCAGAATATGCCTTCTACGGTTTACAAAGGACACTTAGCTACTAAAGGGAACTGTTAAGGGATTTATATGCCCATCATGAGGTACTGGAGAACCATGTTTGGAACCAGTTGTTGATTCCTTGTGTGACACCGGATACTAGGTTATAGCCTGTCACTTCACCAACTTAGAATCCTATTTACTTCACAGCAGCCCTAGCTTTGAAAGCTGAGTTCCCTCCTTTGTGGTCCCTGGGCCATTTGCTCTGTTGGGCCAGACTGCCTTGCACAAATACTTGCACATTTGTGCACTCTTCTTGCCTCCTCAGTTGTCCTACACAGAGTTTGCTTGTTCTGGCAGAACGTTCCCCGAGCTTTAATGGAGTGAGGTCTCCTGGTGTATGCACTCAGTTTACAGGGGTCAGGGAAGCACTCTGGTGAGGACTGCTTCACAAGGTGGAACAGGGTGCCAACTTTTCTGTAACCTGGTCTAAGAGAACTTGTGGGTTCTATTTAGCACTGCCTGCCTCTCCCACCCTAGACTCCTGTTGTTACTTAGCATTATCTTCTTCTAGGTCTTTTTCCTTGCTGCTGATCTGAGAAATGAATTTCCCCAGTGTATTAAAGGTTGGAAGAAAATCCATATTTAAGGTCTTTGGGCTTCTTTTGTATTTACAACAAGGTTTTAATAGTCTGGCCCAGAAGATAATCTGATCAATGTGGTGGGTGGAAGTGTTAGGCTTGTTGGTACCAGGTATTTGGGCCTGTGATATCACATCTTATTGACAGTGTTCATGGGTAGCTCTCATGGGTATATTGCTAGCCTCATGAAATGCACCCTGCCATTGGACTTGCTGAGAATCCTGTTTGGTGTGTGAAGAGGCATTTTGGTCTATTAATAGAGGGCTGCTGGACTCTTTAGATGTTGCATGGACTTGGAATGCAGGTATAATGTGTAGCTCAGTGCTGAGACACAAAAATGAAAGAAACATGGCCTGTTGCATTTAGGTCACAGACCTGATATGTGACTAGGTCACCAGAGTATGGTCAGTAAGTAGGAATGAGACTAGTGGGTGTTCAAGGGATCCAGCCCATCCTTCAAGAAGAGTCCAGAAGAAGCTGGGGTCCAGGGAGCTGGGTGATCAAAGGGCATTACTATTAGGAAACACACACACACACACACAAGGCAGAAAATCAAGAAAGGGCCTGGCAGATCTGTAGGGGTATTGTGGAGACCAGAGGCCCAGAGGTGAGCCTGGGGTAGTAACTGACTCATCAGCAGTCCAGCTGTCTGTCTCTGTACTGCCAGAGACAATGGAGTGGGCATTTCCAGTTCAGGTGTGCAGAGGGCTTTGAATGGTGGCTCTCAGCCTTCTATCTCTGCTGGCCTTCTTTCTTCCTAGGGCAGGGGAGGCACACTGTCTCCAGTAAGCAAATAAACCAGTCAAAAGAAAACTGAACTCAGTGGCTGTGCATGGGTGTTTTGTTTTCTTTTTAAGGCCCTGGCTGCTAAACTGTATAGATGGCCCATCCTGAGTTCTGGGCTTTGGAACAATTTCCTTTACTGCATACAGAAGTCTGTATGGATTTCTAAGTAATCGGTAATTTCTCCAAACTTAGGGAGAGAGGGACAGAGGTAGAGAAGGGAAGAGAAAGCAAGCAAGACAGAGACATATGGACAATGGGGAGGGAGAACTGTAAGAGACTAGGTTTGATATTCAGGCCTGTTTTAATCCAGCAGCTAAGCCATTATCAGAGCTGACACACTTCCTGGGAGTTGTGTGGACTTCCTCTGAGCATAAAGCCCTTTGCACTCACTGCATAAAGCTCTGGTAGATGATGGGCACATCTGCATGCTGATTGGATAACTGATGGCGGCACCTCTGCAGGGCATCTGTAGACTTTCACCCCAGGGCACAAGTAGGCACTTTTGGAGGGATGAGTGAATGAACACCTTAGGACAGAAATCATACATTCTTCACTTTCCAGATGGTCATAGCCGGAATGGAGAGGTAGGAAGACAGTCACACAGCACAGGGGATACATGAGAACAAGATGCAGATGGGACTGTAACTGCCGAAGAAATTCAAATTACTCCAGGAATCTCATGCTGGAAGAAGGAAAAGACTGGGGCCCTGGTGCCAGCCAGAGCAGTTTGTCTCCTAGACAGAGACTTTACACAGTTCTGACGGCTTCTCAGACCTCCTTGCCAAAGAGAATGGAGCTGAGAGGATGAGGGGCTGATGGGCTGGACCATACCTTGAGGACTACTTAGCTATGGATGCTTCTTGCCCTCTGTTTACATCTAAGCCTCATGTTAGCACCCCAAAGATGGCTGGGGCTTGTCACTGTACTCTTTGTTTCCTTCCCAGTGTGACCACACTGTATAAATCTCCTTTTTCTCCTTTTCACTATTTTTGTCTGTTTAACTGACCTATGGAGGGTAAGTGATCAAGCCTGGCTTTTTAGAGCCAGCAGGGTCCAGGCTCAGCCCCCAGCAAGTCTGGTAACAGGGACAGAGGAAACTCAGTCCATTCAGGGCTCATGGAATGGAGGCAAGAGAGGGTGCCCTCATCTTCAGACTATCTAACCCACCCTGTAGAAAGGGGTCTCCTGGAGGTTCCTGGAAGCTGGTGGGTGCCAGGCCCTGGGGTTGGTGCTTTATTTAGGTGCCTTTCTCTCATTGATTCTCACAACTACTTTCAGAGGTATGTATCAGAGAGAGAAAGAGGGCCATGTTCACAGCTTAAAGGCAGACCCAGGACCAGGTTCCAGTCACAGACTGAGTGGTCCAGACCTGCTCAGCACAGGGGATGATCATCAAAGAGTTTAGAAAAACTGTTTTAGAATGTAGAAGCCAGATGTGATGCCTCACACCTTTAATCCCAGCACTGCAGAGGCAGGGAGATCTGTATGAGTTTGAGACCAGCCTAGTCTACATAGTGTGTTCTAGGCCAGCCAGGGCTACATAGTAAGACCCTGTCTCAAAACAACAACAACAACAACAACAACAACAACAACAACTACCACAACAACAAACCATGGGGCAGGGAGTGTAGCTCTGTAGCCCAGTTGATAGCACGCACAAAGCCCTGGGTTTCTTTGATTTCCCAGGACTGCATAAACTTGGCATGGTGGCACTCAGGAGGTGGAGGCAGGAGGATCAAAAGTTCAGGGTCATTGTCAGCTATGTAGTTTAAGGCCAGTGAAGAAGAAGGGGGAGGAGGAGGAGGAGGAGGGAAGAAAGGAGGGAAAAACAAGAGGCAGCATGTGCTGCTGTGGTGCTGGAAACAGCCACTTCCTGCTCTTTCTACCAGTTTCCCACTTCCACTTTCTCCCAGGTCTGACTTCCAGGGTTTTGCGTGGGGCAGTCCACAGCTCCATGCTTGGGAGTGGGGCTCCTTTACTGTTCTCCTCCTTGGGGCCCCTGTTTGAGCCCCAAGGCAGCTTGCACTTTGCCCTCCGCTGTAAGAGGAGTGCTGCTCCGCTGAGAGGCCACCATAAAGTCTGGAGGAAATCAAGGCTTTTCACAGAACACCTGCTGTGTGCAAAGCTTCTCCCCTTTGCCCTGTGCCCTCTTGCCTGTCACTTGGAAGGGCTGTTGTGCCTAAGGGAACAGATTTCAGGGGATCTTGTTCCTGCTTAGGGAGGAATAGCCACTAGAGCTGGGTAAGGCTTTCCCCAGGCACCTACACAAACACAAGCTGACTATCCTCTTGCATGCTCATCTTGTCAGGAAGAGAGGTCACAGCAGCCCTTGGGGAAGGGGCATGTGGCAACTCTAGGAGAAGACACGTACTTTACTTTCTCAGGGCTCTCTGTCCTGTGTACCCCTTGGCAGAGCAACTTCTGACAGCGGCTCCCTGCCCTGAGATATGGCAGTGAACCCATGGACGAGTGGCATGACTGTTACACACATGGATCCGAGTCCCGAGAGATGCCTGCTGAAGTATCTAGGTTCTTGTTTCCTGCTGCAAAGAAGCAGGGACACATGGTTAGAAATTAGAGATACTTTGTTAAGACAGGGAAAGATTCTCCCACGAGTGGGAGTGGGTTAGTGAGCTAAGGGAAAGCTTGTGCTCAAAAGTGCTGGAGGAGCCTCATGGCCCTTTGTAGGACATTTACACAGCACCTCCCTTTCCCTCATTTTGTATGCTAGTGAGCTTTTCTTGAGCATGCTGTTTGTTGTGTGAAGTCCGTGCAGGGAAGGGCTTCCATTCTTTTTTCTGCCAACTGGCTTTATCTGTATGTTAATCTTGATGTAGCTTTCTCTGTTCTCTATTTTCCTGCTATGTGACCATTGGAAGGGGCTCAGCACTGCCAACTGCCTGCTTCAAGGACTTGGTCCCTTCATGTCTTAGTGAGTCAGCCACACAGGGCAGGAATGGTAGACACGAGCATTCTTCAGTATTATATCCCAAGAATCTCGGAAGCATTTTAAAAGCAGCAACTTGGGCATTTGATCTGGAAAAGACACTCATAAAGATGGGGGACCCTTTGGCTCACAGAGATGGCTTAATGGCTTCAGTGTGTCTGCTCAGATCAACCTGTCACCATTTGCTGATGCCCTCACATGCTCACCAGGCTTAGTTCTTTGTCCTGGAGCCACAGATAAACAAGGTGCCCTGGTTGTCCAAGGAACTCAGAGATCTAGATGGAGGGAGTCAGAGGCAGGTGTGTAGCATCTCACTGTCCATCCTTCTCACTGAAGTAAGTTCTCTAGAAGCAGGGACCATTCCTGATGATTCCTAAATTGTCATCACCTGATATAAACCTGAGTCCCTTCATATAGCAGGTGCCCAGTCAGTGAATGTCTTCCTAGTCTGTTTTCTGTAGCTATAACTTGAATACCTCAGACAGGGAATTTTGTTTTATTATTTTTTTAAAAGGTCTATTTAGTACATGATTCTGAAGTCTAACTTGGAATTTATTGAGGGCCTTCCTACAGGATCACAGAGTGGTAGAGGATATCCTATGGCTGTCCAGAGCTAGCAAGCTGGCTTAGGTCTTGCTTTTTCTTATAAAGCCAGGAGTGCAGACATAGGACCTCATCATGACCTTATCTTATCCTAATTTACTTCTAAAGGCCATCTGAAAATACCATTTACATGTGACTTGGGGATTAGGTTTCTAACCCAGGAATTCTAGGGCACACAACTAAGCTATTACAGGTGTCTTGTCCCAAGATGTAGGCAATGGCTGTGCTATGTGCTCCCAGAAGAGGGTTACATCAGCTGAGCTGGGATAGCAAGAAAGACCGGAGGTGGGGGTGGTGGTGGTGGTGGTGAGAAAGGTGTAGTAGGAGAGAAGGGAGGTGAGTCTGCAAAAGAGCAAAGCCACTCCATCAAGAAAGGTCTTCTAGCAGAAAGGGTCTTGCTGAAGAGCTCAAATTTCACTTTGAAGGTACTGGGAGCTACTACAGGTTTTCATAGAGGAGAAACTGAGTCCAGGTTTCATTGTAATGGCAGACCTGTATGGCTATGGAGAAGACACTAGAAAAGAACAAGGGAGCTGTCCAATGACCAGCCAGGATGCCACTGCAGCATGGTACGTGCAAAGAGCCTTGGGTCTGGAATCAGATGTATCTCAGTTTACTTCTCTGCCCTACAATACCTCTGTGTTGCTTGCGCTAGACAGTGAGTTTCTGTCTTCTCTGAACACAGAGACTCCAATTCCTTACTTATGGATGGTACCACTGGTGTCAGGGTTTTGTATGATGAAATACATGAAATGTCTACTGTCGTATTTCATCCATAAGGGACTGATACTAGTGGCCAGTGTTAGTTTTAATATTGTTGCTCTTGTCCAGGTGAGAACTAATAAGGTTCTAACTAAGACACTGGAAGCAGGGGTGGAGAATTGGGCACAGACTCAAGAAATACTTGGCACTGAAGTCAACATGATCTGGTGACTGGTTGGATGGGGGAGTAGGGAAGGGCCGGGACTGATGATGACTAGATCATTTTGGCCTGGGCAACCAAAGGAAAGATAGTGGGACCATTCATTGGGAGAGGTGGTAGAGTCATTGGAAAGATAGTGGGGCTATTCATTGGAAGATCAGGAGAGGGGGAGGGTGCAAGCATGGCAGGAGAGCGATGAGCTCAGTTTCAGACAAGTCAAGTTGGAAGCTTCAAGGACAGGTGGGGAGAAGTGTCTGTGGGCAGATGGCTTCATGGGTTTGGCATTCAAGATGAGAGGTCTTAAAGAAGATTCGTGAACCAGCTTTTAACAAGAGACAGTGAAGTCATGGTATATATCGGTTAATCAGGGACAGTTATGGAGTGTGGGAAGAGGACCATAATGGGTAATGTTTACTTTTTACTATTTATTTATTTATTTACTTATTTATTTTGAGGCAGGATCTAATGTAGCCCAGGATGGCCTCACACTCACTGTTCGAGGATGATTTTTAACACTTAATTAATTAATTAATTTATTTATTTATTTTTATTTTATTTTATGCAATGCCCATGGAAGCCAAAAGAGAGCATGAGATCCCCTGGAACTGGGGTTAAGGATGGTTGTTAGCCATGTGGATGATGGGAATTGAACCTGGGTTCTCTGTAAGAACAGCCAGTGCTCTTAACTCAGCCATCTCTCCAGCCCCAAGGATGACCTTGAACTTCTGATCTTCCTGCCTCTGGGATTATAGGAGTGCACTACCTTGCCTGGTTTATGTGATGCATACTAGGCAAGCACTCTACGAACTGAGCTACATCCCCAGCCCGAGATAGTGCTTTTTAAGTGTGTGTTGAACATTCTAAACCCTGTATTAATCCTAATTAGGAACAAAGTTACTCCATTGGGAAGGGTCTTGCTGAAGAGTCTAAACTTCAGAGTACAACCAGTACCAGAGAGGACTCCTGTTAATGTATTGATTTTATAGCTGAGTAAACTGAGGTACAGAGATAATGAATGACCTGCCCATATAACTCTCAGTAATAGGCCTAGGATTTTCACCTGGCTTGTTGGGATCGAGGCCTATGCCAGCCTGCTCTGAGAGCAGGGGTTGCTGGGTGTGACACAACACTGGGGGACAGGAAGAGAAGACCCAGTGAAGACAGTATCAGAAGAGGACATGCAGAAAGGAAGGAGGAAATGGGAGTCTGGAATGTACGATGCGGTAGCCTGAGTCAGGTGCAAGTCCACATATGGTGAAGTGCCCGTCGACTGGGGCATTAGGAACTGGTGAGTGTTGATTGGTGAGAAGAATGGGTTAATGAAAAAGTGGAAGGTGAGGCAGTATAGGCAGGAAGCATAGATGACTATTTCTAGGGCTTGTGTAGATGCTAGGAGAGAAAGGATGGGAGCTACAAGTGTCAGCTAGAGTTCCAGTGCCAGAGGAGACCACATATATCCATGCAGAGGACTAGTCCAAGGAGGCCCTGAAGAGCAGCCACCAGGACATCATGTATGCTGGGAAAACATCTCCTTGCTCACATTCCTTTCCACAAAGATCTTTGCTATTTTGTCCTATATTCTGGACTGCAGCCGTGTGTACAGTGGCATATCATTAAAGAAGTTCTGGAGGGGTTGAGTAGACGTCTCAGTCAGTAAGATGCTTCTGTATAAGCATGAGGATCAGAGTTAGAAACCAGGACCCATGTAAAAGAGCCTCCTGTGGTGTTATGTGCAATTCCAGCAATGTTGGGTGGAAATAGGGATCCCTGGGACTCTCTAGCCAGCTGGCCTAGCCTACTTGGCAAGGCCCAGCCTGGTGAGAGATCCTGGCTCAGAAAGGAAGAAAAAGAAAAACCTTTTACCCCTGGCCTCTCACACACATGCATATGCACTCGTACCATCATACAAAGCAGTCTGTTCCAAACATTCCACCTTTCATAGGTGGAACACAGAAGCTTTCTTTCACAATACCCAGCAATGAGTCATCACTTGTCGAAGCCAGACACCATCAAGTTCATGGACAGTGTATCATCCCCTGGATTTGCCTTCAAAGGGGTCTTCCAGAAAGTGTAAAGTGCTGAGCACCACGTCGTCTGTGGGGAACAGGCATTTACTCTGTAGACACCAGGGACATGAGAGTGACAGCTGACACGAAGCTTTGAGGAGGAAAGAAAGGATTTGGTGCCCAGTGTGTGTGTGGAGCAGGTTGTGGGGGAGAGTAACGAGCTTTAGACTGAGTATAAGAATCTTGGCCCTTGGAGGTGAGGGGAGAGGTGGTGGGCATGAAGGGAATTCTGGTGTGCGCAGGAGTAACTGCATTGATACCATAGCTTATTCCACTTGTGTTTGATTCATCAGGAAAAGCAGTTTTTGTTATTTAGCCATTCAAAAACAAACAGGCTTTTTTCAAGATTGGGTCTTATTTATCCCAGTCACTTGCTCTGTGGCTGAAGATTACCTTAAAATTCTGATCCACCTCCTGCCTCTACCTCCTCAGTGTGGCTGAGTTAAAAAAAAAATTAATGTGTTGCTGGGGATTGAATGGAGGGCTTTGGGCATGTTAGGTAAGCACTCTACCAGCCCCTCATTAAAAAATCTGACCAGCTGCTACAAAGCTTGCTCCAGGATGGGTCATGATAAGGTTGTGGTGACTCCAACAGTCTTAGTTCTCACCTTCTTGGACCTCAGAGTTGTTGGAGGGATGGACATTGTTGGAGGATATAAATAAACACATAGGTAAATGCATGCTAGCAAACTCAGGAGGTTGCCTGTTTCTTGTGAGAAGGATCTCAGCTCGTCTGCTTCCAACGACCCTGGGTGATTTGGCTTCTGTCATTTAAGTTCTTCATCGTAAGAATGACTGGCCTGTCTCTGTGAATGCCTTGCTAACAGGCACAGGGAATGCAGGTCTAACAGGCTCTTGGGGATGATTTATCTAAAGGCAAAGACAGTCTCTGAGTTTTAGGGCCTAGGATTCTTTTCCTCAGAACTTAGGCAAGGGCTTGGGAAAGCTAAATCCAGATTTAAACAAGAAATGCAGCTTTTCCTTTGCTCCTGGTGCTGACATCCCTGAGGCTCCAGGCTAGAATTAGAATTTGGCTTCCAAACTTGTAAATATGCTGTGGTTGAAATTGCATCTCACTGAAATGTACACACTTTCACAGACGGCCTCTGTGGTTGGGCTCTCCCGGAGAGGCGCTGCCCTGAATCCCAAATGCCACAAGGAAAGGGCCATGGTGTGTGTGTGAGCTTTTGTGTGCTTGTGAGCTCATGTATACGTGGGTGTGAGTCTGTTTGTCTGTATGTGCCTGGGTGCCTGTCAGTGTCTGTGTCTATGTTGTTTATATGTGTGTGAGTCTGTATGTCTATATGTGCCTGTGTACATGTGTATATGTGTCTGTATCCATGTGTGTCTATGTATGTGTGTGTGAGCCTGTATGTATATATGCCTATGTGTGTCTGTCTGTGTGTCTCTGTGTGCTTATTTGTATGTTTATATGTGTCTATGTGTGGGTATATGTCGGTGTGTATGTATCTGTGTGTGTCCATGAATGTGTCTATTTGTGCTTGTGTGTGTCTGTATGTATGTCTCTGTGTACGTGTGCCTGTGTGTCTGTGCATCTGTGTGTGCATGTGTATATTTGTAGGTGTGTGTATGTATGTCTCTGTGTATGTATATGTGTCTGTGAATGTGTATGTGTGTATCTGTGTATGTATTTCCCCATACAAAGCAACAACTCAACTGAGTTGTTTACTTGATCTTCAGCCTTTGAGTGTCAGGAAATGTGAATCAGGAATATTTCAGAAGTCATATTTGAAGCTTGGACTTTCCCATGGTCCTGATATACTCCAGGAACCAAGGATGTACTAGGATGTGGGCATATGCAGAAGGCCTTTGACTGGGCATCAGTGGCATGCACAAACAAGACATGGGACCTGTGGAGAAGGAGCTGCAGGTGCCTTGCCCCATCCTTCCTTGGTAGACAAAGAGTAGCAGTCATCCTTCCCCAGGAGGACATGGCTGTGTTTCAGCAGAGATGTGGACTCTGAAGATTGGTAATTCTTCATGTGGTTTTAGTCCAATTCCATGGGTCTGAACGTTCTGTCAAGGGAAAGGGCTGAGTGTGTTCCACGGGATTCTAAGAGTGAGCACAGAGAATTACGTATGAGCTTCTGATACCACCACACAAACCACTGTTTGACTGTTATGGTAGGCCCTCTCAGCCTCCGGGAGTGAGGGGTGTTAGAAGAGCCTGGGAGGCAGTATCTGGTGTGCTCAGAAGTAACTGCATTGATACCATAGATTATTCCACTGTGTTTGATTCATCAGGAAAAGCAGTTTTTGTCATTCAGCAATTCAAAAACAGGTTTTGATTTTTGTTTTTTTTAGATCGGGTCTTATTTATCCTAGTCACTTGCTGTAGCTGAAGATTACCTTAAAATTCTGATCCACTTCCTGCCTCTACCTCCCCAGTGCTAGAGAGTGACTGAGTTTAAAAAAAAATATTAATGTGTTGCTGGGGATTGAATGGAGGGCTTTGGGCATGTTAGGTAAGCACTCTACCAGCCCCTCATTAAAAAATCTGACCAACTGCTACAAAGCTTGCTCCAGGATGGGTCATGATAAGGTTGTGGTGACTCCAACAGTCTTAATTCTCACCTTCTTGGACCTCACAGGGTGCCTGTGAAAGGAGACAGATGTACAGATCTCTATCCATTACAGACTTTTATCTGACAGAGTACCCGGTACCAAGGCAGCTCTGAGAAAGAAGTCCCTGGCTCTTAGGTAAGCTGGAAAGGGCAGTTCTAGAAGCTTCTGAAGGGAAGAGAAGTTGAGAAGGATCTTGAAGGACAGGTAGAAAGAGGAGTAGTGGCTAAGGAAGTATGGAGTGTTTGAAAGGATTCTTACCAGCAAGCATGAAGTTTGCACTACTCACTGGAGTGGAAAAAGATGGACCAAGCCAATTAACAGTTAACAATTTTCAGCCGCAAATCAAGTTACCAAGGGCTGGTGACTTTTCCCTGTGAAGTACCAGGAAAGACTGGAAGTAGGGAGCCTATTAGGGGGTACTTTAATTTAGGGTGAATAAGGAAGTGCCAAAGGGAGAAATGGTTGTTTCAACAGGGCTCTGTGGACTGACTGTTCCTGTGAAGGAAGAGAAAAAGAATCATGAATATTGTGGGCATGTGACTCAGAATCACACACACATCACCCGAGGAGGTCACCTGCTGGTCACCAGACCCTGTGCTTGCTGCAAGACAGAGATCATTTCATTTCTAGGCAGAGTTCTTAAGAACATTAAATTGTATTTTCTTTTTCCCGTTCAAAGTTCAAAAAATGATTTGTTGCTCAATCAAAGTCACATAGGAGGTAGATGGTTGAGCTGAGAGTAAACCCACACCTGGAAGATTCCTGAGCTGTCAGTCTCTTCTCCAGGCTGTGGTGTGCAGTGCCATCTGTGAGCTGGCCGGCTCCCTCCTCTCCTTTACTCTCTTTGTCCCTGTGACCCATACTGCCTCCTAAGGTTCTCAACCTCTGGTAGAACAAGAGTGGATCCGTGTTTTATCTGCAAAAACTGTTAGGTGTTTGCAACGACACTGAAAACTCATTTCTAGTGGTAACCCCACGAGGTGTACATCTTAAGTTATGGGGAAGACAGTGTGGTCTTGAATGGGCCATCCCCAACATCAGTTAAAACTCATTTCCCAATAAAGCCACATTTGAAGTTACTGAGGATGAAGACTCTGTTGGCTACCTTTCTCTTGTAACAAAACACCTGATGAGAAGCAACTTAAGGGAGGAAGAGGTTATTCTGACCCTCAGTTTGAAGGAATACAGTCCATCAGGGTGGGGATGGCATGGCCGTACTGGGAGTGTGTGGTCAAGACTTGTTCGTATCTTCAGCAGATCAGGAAGCAGAGTGGGGACAGGAGGCTCAGCTGGGTTGTAAATCTCAAGGCCTGTACCATACCAGGCCACTTCCTCTAGCAAGGCTTTGCCTCCTAAAGATTCCACAACCTTGCAAAACAGTGCCACCAGGTGGGGACCAAGTGGTTAAACACATGAGCCTGTAGGGGACATTTAACATTAAACTATAGCAAGGACTTTGCCATTTTGTCGTTCAAGTTGTTACATAGCTCTGTTCCGAGCAGTCAGGCGCTTCCTCACACCAAGGTGCCTGAGTGGGCCTCAGTCCAGTTCCCCCTTCGTTTTCTGTGCCCATTTTTCCATCTGTTTCCTTTCTGTGCTGCCTGGGATGTGGAGCCTCTCTCTGTGTTTGCTCAAAGTTCAGTCACTGTGTTTCCAAAGGTTTCCTCTCCTAATTCTCAGCCTTTGAGCCTGCCAGTGTTCTCAGTCCCGCTCGCTCTGCCTGCCTCCCCACATCTCCTTCCCTTTTGCGTTGCACTTGGCCCATTCATATAGTGGTTCATTTAACAGTAGATGTTTAGTTCCTTTGCCATTCTAGGCACTATGCTAAGCTCCTAGAATGGAAAGGCAAAAACATGAAAAAAGATACTTGCTGCTCCTGAGGGTTCTTATGGGAGCCGTAGGAGCAAACAGTTGAGTAGAGAAATGCAGACTCCTGCATACTGCTCCCAACATAGCATCCTCCAGGGCTCCCCAGTGCTATAGGACAATATCTGAGCTCATTGACGAGCACAGCAGCTTCCCCCGACCCATCATGCTCCCACCCATGACTTTGGCCCCGTTCCTCCAGCAATTTCATCTCTTACCATTTCTTCCCTTCGAGATGTACTTCACCCAGCTTGATCTGCTTGCTGGTCCCCAGCTCTGTGCTCTGTGGTCTGTCATCTCTTGTCTTGTCTCCATGAATAATGAGCTGTAGTTATTATTCTCCTGATTAACCCTACTAATTTTTCCATGTCCTGTGTGTATGTGTGTGTGTGTGTGTGTGTGTGTGTGTGTATGCATAAATACACATGCTTATCCATGTGGAGGCCAGAGGTCAACCATGAGTGTCTTTCTTAGTCTATCTCCACCTTGTTTTTTGAGACAGGGTCTCTACTGAACCTGGAGCTCACCAGTGCAGCAACACTGGCCAGCAAGTCCCTCCTGTCTCTGCCTCCCCAGCACTGGGATTATAATTCAGTATCATGCCTGGCTTCTACATGGGTGCTGGGAATCTCAACTGAGGTCTTCATGCATACACAGCACTTTACCCAGTGAACCATCTCCATGACCCTAGTTTTAACATTTAAGCTAAAACAGGCCTGCTTATTTTACTCTTTCCTACTTAATATATTAGGCAGAGAGATTTAAAAAACTTAGTATCAAAACTCTTCAAATAAATTATTGTATGAGTCATCAATGAATAAAACAGAAGAAATGAGCACTTTCTTATAGACATTGGTGTGCTAATTCTGGTTTACCGTGCAGAGTTCTTTAATGAGAATGGTGAGTGTCCTAGTGCATATAGAAGCTTGGAATTGAGGTCTGGGTTGCCAGCCACAGCTTCAGCATCCTCACTGTTAAACCCCCTTTCTGCAGTGCGGGGAAGATTGTGACACCAAGACTTTGGGAATGGCTGGCTACCTGGTGGATTCAGGCTATTCTGATTGCAAAGTCTTTGAAACTCCAAAGACGCGTATAGGAGAAAATAATTTTAATCTTCACACAAATACTATGTAACAATAGTTTGTGTTCCATAAATTTAAGGGATGTAACTGAAAGGAACAGACAAACAAATTCTAATTACAAGCACCCTTCCCGGTCCCTTTTGATGCAAGGCGTCATGTACCCCAGGCTGACCTCTAACATACTATGCAGCTGAAGATGACCTTGAACCTCTGACCCTCCTGCTTCCATTTCTCAAGAAATGGGACTGCTGTTTCCATCAATTTATGCCTTAATTTGGCAGAAAATGCTTAATTTTATATCATTATGAGATCCTAATTATGCTACTAGCACCCCCCACCTTCTTTTTCTCTTCAGTAATCACTTTAATGCCTTTTACATAGCAACATGTGCTTAATTTGGCATATTGGGCCCAAACCTCAGTTGTCAGTGTCACCCCTGCACCTCATCAGTCACACGAGGAGACTGAGCAGAGTGACCCCGTATGGCTCAGTTGGTCCTGCTCTGATTTTTAAGGTCAGTCAAACAGTGGAAGATTAAAACGAGCACTAAGGCAACTAGCTCTGCTTACAGCTGTGCAACCCCTTATGTGGTCATCTACTACTGTACAATACATTGTTATACTCTCTTCCTTTCCGTCTGGTTTTTGAGAGAGGGTCCTATACACAACTGAGGCTGGAATTTACTTTGCAGCCCAGGCTGTCCTCATATCCATTTACCATCATCCTTCCTCAGCCTCCAGAGGGCTGGGATTACAGGCATGCGCCACCATGCCCGGCACAGTTGTATCTTTATAAGAACATGTACTCAGTAGAAGCCTCTGAGCCTCTCCTGGCATTTTAACTGAACATGGCACTTAGAAACCTGGGTGGTGACAATGTGCTTGCATGTACAGTTTTACAGCATGAAAAGACTTGCATGGATTTGAATTATTCAACAACATTTTTGCAACTCCAGATTTCCTAATTGATGACACATCTACATGTGTGCTAACACAGTGATCGTTTTGGCAGGAGACCCTTCATCCTGAAGTGGGCACTAGTAAATCAGCTTGGGCTGGGTTTATAAACTCATGGGGCCTGTGATTGTTCACATTGGGTACCACACACTTGAGTGTGTCTGTTAATAGTTTTTAAAATATTTTCTTGATGTAACATGAATCAAACATCTGTAGAGCCCTTGAAACGACTAGGCTGAGCTCCATTGTGTTGAAGGGAAGAGTGTAAGCCAACCATGGTCTAAACTTGGCTGTTCAGCGGGGTTGGCTTAGAAGGACCTCTGTGCTCTAATCAAGGAAGCGCCCAGGTGGGCTCTGCACCCTCAGGTGCTCAGCAGTTTGTCTGACCAGCACTGAATTGAAGCTGCACAGAGCAGGCTCTGTGAGGCTGTGGCACTAGCTCCCTCTGGTGAGGAATGACCAGGAAGGTCTCAGGTAGAAGTTGTCCCTGTTTGCTTCACACCCAGGGTAACCAGGTCGGCCTGGGGCTTCCCATCTGGATCTTCCTGGGGCTGCATTGGGGTTCCAGGGTCCCCATAGTCAGGGTTTCTGAGCTCCGCTCCCCGTTGGCTTCTTCAAATTCCTTGTACTTATGCTCTCACTTTTCTTTTTTAAAGAAATTTATTTTTTAAAGAAATTATAATTTTTATTATAAGTAAGTGCACCACATGTGTGCACAGCCTGAAGAAGTCAGAAGAGGGCATCATATCCCCTGGAACTGGAGTTAGAGATCATTATTAGCCACCATGTGGGTTCTGGGAACCGAACCTAGGTTCTCTGCAAGAGCAGCTGGTGCTCTTAACCCCTGAGACGTCTCCCCAGCCCCTTTATTCTTTTATTTTATTTTTCATTATGTGTATGTGTGTCTCTGTGTGGGTATGTGAGTGTGAGTGCAGTGCCCAGGGAGGCCAGAGGCTTTGGCTTCCTGGGGCTGGAGTGACAGGCAGTTGTGACCCTACTGATGTGAATATTGGGAATGGAACTGGGGTCCTCTGCAAGAGCAATATGCACTCTTAACCACTGAGTCATCTCTCCAGCCTATATTCTGATTTTCCTAAAAAGTATTTTTATTTTTTTTCTTTGACAGTTTCAGACGTGCATATAATATATTTTGAATGTGTTCACACTCCATTCTCTTCCCCTCCCTCTATCCCCACCAAACCTCTTTTTCCCAACAAATCCCCTTCCAACTTTTAGGTTTTCTTTTGTAGTCTGCTGAATTTAATTAGGGTTGCTTGCCTGAGCATGGGTAGGGGGTTATTTACTGACATAAGAGCAACTTACCAGTTGTTACACAACTGAAGAAAATGACTGCCCTTCCCCCAGCAAGCATTAACTGCCAATAGCTTCCGTGTCGGAGGGGTGGGGCCTCATCTAAGTTATGCTCTGTTTTCAATCATTTTTATGTCTTTACAAGTCACTTTGGGAAGCGTGAGGTCAACATAACAAAGAAGGAGGCTGTTTCTGTCACTTCTCTTCACCTGCATACCTCAGGTTCACCCGGCTTGGGAGGCCTGCAGTAGTAGATAGGCGGAAAACGGCAGCTAGTGGATCACTTGTTTTAATGTCCTGAATTAAGGAGCCAAGTGTCTGCCAGTATACCCTGTGCCACCTACAGGGCTAAAGGAAAAGTTCAGGCACGGGTTGGTTTGAAATTTTCAGGCACATGTTGGTGAGGCTGGAATTCCTTTCCTGCCCAGGTATGGATTTTGTGGTTGCCTTCAAGTCTATACAACTGTTTCCTACTAGTCTGTGCAAATGTCTGTGTGTGTAGGCTGGAGGTCGAAGTTGAGTATCTTCCTTAGTATTTTGAGATAGGGGCTCTCACTGAACTGAAGTTTACTGATTCAGTTAGACTTGCTGGCTAGTGAACCCCAAGGATTCTCCTGCTTCCCCAATGCTGGGATCAAGGGTGCACTGCCATGCTGGGTTTTTTATGTGGGTTCTCGGGGATCAAAGCCAGGATCTCATGCTGCTGAGGCAAGTACTTTATCAACTGAGCCCTCCGCCCAAACAGAACAAATCCCAGAGGCACAGATGGTAGGAATTGTTAGGAAGAGAGAGTGAAGGCGTTTGCCTGAGGCTGGGCTGTGAGGCAGGGCGGCTTGGGACGAACTCATTCAGGGCTTTGATTTATAGGTTCACACTTGAATTTCACTCTAGGAGATACCAATTCATGGATGATTTTAGAACCGGAAAATGGCGTTTTTACTACATCATTTCCCAGAATTCAGCCTGGTACCACTCTTTGAGATGGAGGCGGGGGTGGGGGTGGATGGGGGGCGTTGCAGAAAAGTGTGGAATTCCCGAGTTTAGAGGAGCCACAGTGCAGGTGGAGTCGTAGTGGTGGGATATGAAGTAGTGTTTTCAGGGAGAGAGGGAGGAAGGGTCCAGGTGCCCCCAGTTTTGAACTAGGTGATTGGGAGGCTAAGAATATTGTGAACTCTACAGATAAAAGAATTGAGTGGGCTTGAGGAATGAACCTAGGACATGCTGAAATCCAGGAGGCTCTGGGAAATCCAGTAGAGACAACAACCGCACCCCAATATCAATGTCTTGTCTTCTTTTTCATGTCAACAGTCTGGCTTCTTTGCCGACCCCTCCCAGTCCAAACCAGCTTCCCCATTCTTATCAAGGTTCTTCTGACTCGAGACAGTCAGTACTTTAGAGGACCCCAATGCCATGGGCGTAGAGATGAGGGTGTCAAGAGCTCTGCTGCTGCCGCCTCCTCTTCCTCCTTTTCTTCCTCCTCCTTCTCCTCCTCCCTCTCCTCCACCTCCAAATGAGCAGCTTATGACCTTTGAGCATCTGATTCTCTTGCCTCCTCCTCCCAACTTCTGTACTGAGTGCACCACCTTGCCCATTTTGTATGGTTCTGGGGATTGAACCCAGGGCTTCGTGCATGCCAGGCAAGCACTGTACCAACTGAGCAGCACCTCGTTCCTCATGTCAGCATCTTGCCATCTATTTCTAACATGTGAATCTACTTCACAGGACTAGCTTTGATGATCTCTGAAAATTCTTACTCCCTTTCTGACATTCTGCCTCACATCAACCCACCTAGGAAGAATCTCCTACCTAGGGTGGTTCCTGGACCCTGATGTCCACTGACGGAGCCCAGAATGGAAAGCTTAGTGATAGTTTCCTGGGCTTTCTACCTATTTATTAGCCTAATAGACAATTTGTAGTTTCTGGTCTTCAGTCTTTTTTTCTGTTTTTGGATAGGGTCTTTTTAAAAAAAACTATTTTATTTATTATTTTTATTTTATGTGTATGTGCGTATTGCCTGCATGTAGGTAAGTGCACCTGTGTTGTGCAATGCCTGAGGAGGACAGAAGAGACTGTTGGATCCCCTGGAACTGGAGTTAGGGACAGTTGTTAGTTGCCATGTGGGTGCTGGGATTCAAACCCGGGTCTTCTTCAAGAACAGTCTGTGTTCTTAACCACTGCACCCTCTCTCCAGCCTTTGGATAGGGTCTTATGTAGCTCATATTGGTCTTAAACTCTGATCCTCCTACTTCTACCTCCTGAGTGCTAGGATTAGAGGCATGTACCAACTGAGTTTATGTAGTTCTTAGGATCAAACCTAGGGCTTTGTGCATGCTGGGCCAGTACTCTACCAATTAAGTTACATCCCCAGTCCTCGATCATTGTTTTAAAGTCCTGAGCAGTTAGCTCACTCGTCTGTCTGCAAGGCCCATTGTTCTGTTTCATCCTCATGGACAGGCCTTGGCACCCTCCCCACATTCCTTGCCAGAGACCTTAGGGAAATGTGAAGTGTCCAGGTGCACAACGCACCCTGTGCCTTGCATTCACTTGGCACCATTGACGAAAGCATCTCGCGTCTTGCCTCACAGGTTTTGAACATTCCTTTAGACTCTGCCCTCTGGTTATAGGGACCCATGACTAGATAGCCGATCTCCACACCACATTGGAGGCCTCTAGGCGGCTGGTTCTGGTGTCTCCTTGTAGGCTATTTTTGCCGATGGTTGCAGTTTGGGTTTGACAGTACCTTCATCTGTCCCATGCAAACTGCCTGTGTGTTTATGATTTGAGGACTGCAGAAATAAACTGAACTGGGGAGAAGGCTGGGAGCATCCAGGGCCTCCATGACGGGATTAGTCAAACATCTTCAATCACTTTCTTCCCATTCTGAAGACTTCATATAATTAAAACCATTCCCAGCCAAATGCTAAATAAATTTTGCACATGCTGCTTGAATTACTGTGCAGTTGTATCCCAGGGTGGCTTTCTTGGAGATTAATATTTCACTAAAACTATTCCTGGGGGTAGGCCGAAGCCAGCAGCTATGGAAACCCAGGATTTACTTTGTGCAGTGAAACTTTAGGACAGGCCTGCTTTTTGTATCCTTTTTAGATAGGCTGCTCATTTGAAAAAACAAAAAAAACGAAGCACATGTGGTAAGAGCCCTAGCTTGTGTTTGTATCTGCTCATGTATAACGTGGTGAGAAATGTGGTTCTGAATCCTATCACATAACTCAGGCATGCAGTGAGAGCTGGTGCTCATCGAACCCTGCTGTGGTTAGGATGTAGTGTGTCCCCTGAGCTCGCTTTGGAGCTTGGTCTCCAGCACTGCAATGTGGGAGGTGATGGAACCTTTGGGGGGTAGACCTCATGGGAGGTCTTTAGGTCATTGGGGGTGAATATCAATGATTTTTCTCATTGCTATGACAAAATACCTAACAAAAACAGCTTAAGGAAGGAAAAGTTTTATTCTGGCTCACAGTTTGAGGGTGAGGTCTACCATGGCAAGCTCATCACAGCAGCAGGAGCATGAAGTGGCTGGTCACATCACATCCACAGTCAGGAAGCACAGAGAGAAGAATGCTAGTGTTCAGCTCATTTTCTTCTTTTTATTCAGCCTGGGTTCCTGCTTATGAGATGGTGCTACTCACATGGAGGGTGGGTCTTCCTTTCTCAGACTTTTCTGCCAACAGTCTCATAGACACACCCAGAGATATGTCTTGTAGGTGACTCCAAGTCCAGCTGAGTCCAGTCAAGTTGACAGTGATTAATCATCACAAGATATGACCATAGCCAAGATTAATGTAGTTCTCACTGGGACCCAGTTAGTCCCAGAAGCTCTTTAGCTTTTTGTCTGACCATCGTTCCATTGTAGTGCCATCTTCCATGAGGTGACTCAGCCAAGGAGCCCCTCATCAGAGTTAGTGTCATGTTCGTTGGATTGTCAGTCTCCAGAAATATAAGCATCAATTCATGTGACTTTTGTTCTTTTGCTTATGAATATGGTAGATCATAGTTACTGAATTTTGAATAGTGAATAACTTTTACATCTTTAGAAGAAGCCCCATGCTATCATGTTATAAAAAGTCATGAGAAAACAATTCTTATCTGTTGTTGAATCCTGTTTGATGATGTTGTATTATGGATTTTTATGTCTGTATGCCCTGTGGTTTTGAGTTTTCTGTTTTTGTGTTATGTTTGTCTGGGATTGCTATCAAGATCATGTTAGTTTGATGGACTGTTGGAAAGTTGGACTTTTTGCTTTGATTTTCTGAAAGAGATTGCATAGATTGTATTAATTCTTCTTGAAGCAGTTGGTAGAATTTTCCAGCCAAAACAATATGAGTCTAAAGATTTGAGGGTGGGATCGATTAAGTTAGGGATTCTTTTTTTTCTCTCTCTTTTTCATGAGTGTGTGGATATCAGGGTATTGAACCTAGGGCCTCACACATACTAGGAACACACTGTACTACCAAACTGTATCTTTGTATTTTCACTTTTATTTTGAGATACGATGTCACTAAGGTGCCCCAAATGATCTTGAAGTCACTCTGTATCCCAGGAAGGTCTTGAACTGGCTATACTCCTGTCCTTAGCACCTCCAGTAGCTGGGTCACAGCCCTGCACCACCCAGCTTGAAATCTCTTTATAGTTACAGCGCTGCTTGAGTTATCTCTGTCTGACTGGATGTGTTAAGGTAGCACTTTGTGCTTTTCAAAGAACTCGTCCATTTTTACATAACTGTCAAATCTACATGTATTGAGTTTTCCCTAATATTTCCCTACTGTATTTTTGATATCTGCAGGGTCTGTGATAATCTGTTTTAATACTGATATTAGTAACTTGTGTCTTTTTTCTTCTTCTTTATTTAATTTTATAGATTTTTTTCCAAGAATCAATGATAATTTTCTTTGCTCTAGAGTCCTTACTTGACATTAATATAGCCTCCTAATTCCTTTTCACTAACTGTTGCACCATATAAAAATTTCATCCTTTCATTAAACTTGCCCATATTGTTAGACTCGAAGTTAGTTTCTTATAGAACATCGTTGGGTTGGGTCAGGTCTTTTTTTTTTTCCAAATCTACTTTGCTGATAGCTATCATTTTTATGTTTTAAAAAATTATATTTTATTTATGATTATTTGTGTATATCTATGTATGTGTATGCCATAGCATGCATATAGAGGTCAGAAGACAGCTTGTGAGAGTCACTTCTCTCCTACTATGTGGGTCCCAGGGATTGAACTCAAGTTGTTAGACTTGGCAGCAAAGCACCTTGACACTGAGCCATCTTGGTGGCCCTCAATAGCTACCTTTAACTGGTAAATTTGATCATTGGCATTTAATGTGATTATTTCTATTATTTATATAGTTGGGCTTAAGTCTACCATTTTGTTGTTTGTCATCTGCTTTTTTAATTTTGTTTTGGCCTGTCTCCCCTTTCCTTCCCCCTCCCCCTCCTTCTCCCCCTCCCCCTCTCCCTCTCCCTCTCCCTCTCCCTCCTTTTGCTTTTGGTTGACAAAGATCTCATGTAGCCCCAGCTAACCTGCACTCATTAGGCAGCTAAGGCCTCCTGCCTCCACACCAGAGTGCTCAGATTACTGGCATGCACCACCATGCTTTGGCTTGTCTGTAGTATTCTGGGTGCATCTCTTTACCTTGTTTCCTTAGGATCTGCTTTAGGCATTACATATGCTTAACTTGGTACTGCCTGCTGATGCCATTTTGCCAATTTGAGTGAAGCCTAAGTCTAAGAAACCATTCCCCATTTGTATCCTGATGTTCTCTTCCATTTATGATGAAATTGTCTCAGGTAGGTCCTTTACTTATAGCCACATCAGAAAGTATTAGAATATGTATCACACAGAAAGCTCATGAAGGAAACATTTGCCCATATTTCAGTTTCTTCCTTCTGATACTCCAGATTTTTAACACCCTTTTCTATTTAGAAAATTTCCTTTAGTGTAAGGCAGTGCCATTGGCCACAAATTAACATTGTTCTCCTTTGAGATGGTCTTGATGTCTCTGTCTCTCTGTCTCTGTCTCTGTCTCTCCTTTCTTCCTGCCTCCTTCCTGCCTCTTTCCTGCCTCCTTCCTACATTCGTGCCTTATGGCCTTTCTTTTTTGAGACAGGATCTTGTTATATATATGGCTTGGTACTGTCCCAGGGTGACCTTGAACTCAGAGTGATGCTCCTGCCTCAACCTCCTGAGTGCTGAGATTATAGAAGTGAGCAACCCCTTGTGTCTGCCACTTTCATTTCTGGATTGGTAACCCTTTTCGAGTATTGTGCCAAGTAGCACCTTTGGCCTCCCTAGTATCTCAAGCCCTCTGTCATTTGAACAGGCTTTTCCTCCTAGATCCCTGTAGCTCGGCAGTTTAGAGCACTGACTGCTCCTGCGGAGAACCTGTGTTTGCATCCCAGCACCTACATAGTAGCTAACAACCGTCCTCCAGTTCTAGGGGATCCTATGCCCTTTTCAGGTTTGTACGAGCAACTGCATGCACGTGGTGCACTTTATATGCAGGCAAAACACTCATATACATAAAATAAAAATAAAATCTTAACAAAAAAAGAATTTTTTCTTTGTCTTTAGTTTTCCTTAGTTTCTTGTGCTTTGTCATGTTGGTGACTTCCTGACTTTACCTGGGACTCTGGAGGCTTCTGTTTCTGTCCCAGTTTGGAAGTTTTAGGCTGGTTTTTCTTGATCCATTGCTCAGCCATTCCTCAGGCTTTCTTCCAATGGAGCACTGACGGCACAGTTAGATTCCTTTTGTCAAACTTCTACAGAGCCCCGAGAATGTTCTGCTTTTCTTCTTTCAGTCTGTTGCACTACTGAGTAGTCTCTATGGCTTTGCCTCTCAGAATGTCTCCTCCACTCTGCCGCTGTTATTACCGGTCATCTTATTTTTCAGTTCTGTAATTTCACTTTTTTTGTTCTATCTCCTATTTCTCTGACTTCTCCAACATGCCCTCTACATTTCTGCCAGCAGCTCCTTCCTAGAAATCAGAGATGACTATGTCAGTCTCCTGTTAAGATTATTGTCTATGAAATAAAGTTTCACAATTTGTACAAGATCCTGCTGATCCTCCCAGATCTGAGCCCAGCTTGATCTTTCCAGTTTTAACCTCTGTTGAGTCTTCTTGCCCACCACTGACATTCAGGCATGCTGCGCACTTAAGATCCTGTTAGGCCTTCTGGCTCACTGCCTTTCTTTGCTCTCAGGAAGGATAGTTTAGAAGTTCAGAGCAGTGCCGTTGAGCCGCCTATGTTTAAATTCCAGCCTCTGTTATTTTCCAACAGGGTGTCTTGGGGGAACTTTTCCTCTCCATACCTTAGTTTTCCCATTCGAAGAAAAAGTAAGCAACAATAACATCTACATCAGAGGCTTTTTATGAGGCTTAAATTAAATAATCTTCACTCAGCTAACTACCTGGACACAGGGCAAGGTCTTGATAAATGTATTCTGTGAATATAATTAGTAGTTAAATTAGCACCCTGAGTAGTTCACCATTCAATTTGAATGCTGCCTCTCTATGGAGTCTTTATGAGTTCTCCCTGTTGCTGCCCTGTGGTTAGAATTAATTACTCTTTCCCAATTGCCCTGTAACATTTAATTCACATTACTTTGTCACATTACTTACGTCTCCTTCTTCTTGTGTTGTAGGTAGCTTGACTACAAATCTCTCCCACTGGCCATGTTTGTTTATTCGTTTCTAGATTCATTCATTCATTCAAAGGAAGTACTTGGAGTTGAAGCACTGGGTACCTAGAGAGGTGAACAAGTATGAACCCTCCCTTGGGGCATTCTTAGTCCCTTGGCAGCAGCAAACCGCTTTACTAAATAAATTCTTCTAGTGGGGCTTCACCAGTGTTTACTGACCTAAAACAAGCAGGCTATCTACCTTGGGAAAGGAAGGCAGTCTGCTTCTAGACAGAGAGGTAGTCTGCCTCTAGGCCAAAAGGCCTAGGTTCTAATGGAAGAGTGGGATTCCCTGAAGGTGAGTTACTCCTTCCATGGTCACTGAGTGTCAGTCTACCCAATTATGGTAGGAGACTCTAGTAACAAATAGAGGAGCTAAGGCACTTCCCTTGTATCCTTAGTCAGGATCTTAGGTGGTTCATGGTGCAGAACTCAGAGGTGAAACAGCCTTTCTGGGTGCTGATGGGGTCTCGATATGTCTGGAAATGACTTGCTGCTGTGGGTTGGCAGGAGGAAAGTCAGTGGCTGGCAGGTAACATATTTCATGTGTCATCCCTGGGTGCTCATCAGTCCTGTAGAGGAAATTGGGTTTTTGAGTACCTGTCATTTCTCTGTGACCATGTGCATTCCCTCTGTAGCCTGTGTATAAGGACTGTCCGTTCTAGCCTTCTCAGGTTCCCCATGACTACCCTGGTCAGTGTGTCAGTTGGTTTTATCATCATGATGACCAAAATAACTGACACAAACAAGGGAGGAATTGCTTATTCCTGCTCAGAGTTCCAGAGGTTTCAGTCCAAGCTTAGTTGATATCATACACCTGGCAGGTGGGAGTCTGCCACTGAGCCACAAATGCAACAGCTCCATGCGCTCAGGCAGAGGAGTGTGTAGTGGAGGCTGCTCACTTCATGTTGGGCAGGAATCAGAGAAAGGGGAATATAGGAAGGATTAAGGCAAGCCATAACCCCCAAGAACATGCTACCTCCTTCTCCAACTAAACCCCACCCTCCACAGTTCCATCTTCTCCCAACAGTCTGTTCATTTTTTACTCCATCAGTGGATGAATCCACTCATGAATTCAGGGCTCGGATCATTTCCCAAAAGTCTATCAGTTGGCAACTAAGTACAGGAACCTATGGGACCTTTCGTATTTAAGCATAACTGTCAGTTCCTGATGAATGTGGTGGGTCAGTGAGCCTCAGCAACCTGCTTTTTCACACAGTTGTACAAATCTGTAAAGAAATATAGATCTGGGGCTGGAGAGATGGCTCAGCGGTTAAGAACACTGACTGTTCTTGCAGAGGACCTGGGTTCGATTCCCAGCACCCACATGGCAGCTACGAACCGTCCTTAACTCCAGTTCCAGGGGAATCCGAAGCCCTCTTCTGACCTCCGCGGCATTGCATGACACGGGTGTACTCACATACATGCAGGCAACACACTCGTACACATAAAATAAAAATAATAAAATATTTAAAAAAAGAAATATAGATCCAAAACATAAAAGAATCACAGATTTGTGGAAAAAAGGAAATTAATTTTTCTTTTTTTGGTCTTTTTGAGACAGGGTCTCCCTGTAGCCCCAGCTGTCCTGGATTCACTATGGAGACCAGGCTGGCCTCGAATTTACAGAGATCGGCCTGCCTCTGCCTCCACGTGCTGGGATTAAAGGCATGGGCCACCACGCCCAGCGGAAACTAATTTTTTTAAAAAGATGTATTTTTAATTTTTAATTGTCTGTGTGTGTTTCTGTGTTTGTGCACTGTGGTTCAGAGGGCCAGAGGCATTGAATCCCCTGGAGTTCAAGTTATAGGCAGCTGTGAGCCACTGGATGTGGGTGCCAGGAACCAAATTCAAGTTCCCTGCATGAACAGTAGGCACTCTTAACTGCTGAGCCGTTCGTTTCTCCAGCTCCAAAGGGAACTGTTATACTCTGCTGGTGGGAATGTAAACCAGTTCACCCGCTAAGGAAGTCAGTATGAAGGTTTCTCAAAAAACTAAACATACATCTACCCTATGACCGATTATACCACCCCTGCGTATTTATCTAAAGGATTCAAAGTCAACACATCACAGAGATACTCATAAATGTTTACTGCAGCACTGTTTACAATAGCTAAATTATATAACCAACTTAGATATCCAGTAACAGAGGAATGGATAAGGAATATGCAGTTTTTCAGCCATAAAGAAAAGGAAAGTTATGTCATTTGCAGAAAAATGGATGCAACTGGAGAGCATCAGATTCTGCGAATTCAGCCAGTCTTAGAAAGACAAATAGAGTATGTTTTCTCCTCTGCATTTCCTAGATTTATATGGATACATAAATCATGCATGTATATATGACATGAGAGTAGGAGCAAAACTGTCTAGGGGTCAAAGGGAAACTGGAGGGGAGGGGGAGAAAATGGAGGGTAGGGAGTTATTTGGCAGAATATGTTAAATAGACAAGATGTACATGTGCAAAAACTTAAAAAATTAAAGAAAAAGCAAAATAATAAAAGAATTGCAGATCTAAGCCAGGTGAACACCTATCTCAATGTTCTTGAGGCTCAGGAAGTACTAGAGTCTGAGGCTAGCCTGGGCTAAAAAATAAGACCCTCCTTGGGGCTGGAACGATGGCTGAGCAGTTAAGAGCACTGGTTGTTCTTGCAGAAGACCCAGGTTCGAATCTCAGCACCCACATGACAGCTAACAACTGTCCATAACTCCAGTTCCAGGGGCTCCGACAGCCTCTTCTGTCCTCCTCTGGGCATTGCATGACATGGGTCCACCTACCTACATTCAGGCAATAGACTCATACACATAAAATAAAAATAATAAATAAAATATAAATAAATGAAAAACATAAAATCATTAAAAAATAAAATCATTAAAATAAGACCCTCCTCAAAGAAACAAACAGGAAAAAAACAAAACAAAACAAAACAAAACAAAAAAAAAAAAAACAACTAAGGATCTTGTGCTTTGGTTCCCTTTTCTTCCTGGTCCTTACTTTCTTGTCAAGAGAAATAGAGACAGGAGGGTGCTGTGCATCCTGTGTGAAGCGAAGTGTTGTTGTAAGTATTGTAAGGACAGTAACAAGATTTGATGCTGCAGGGCTGGCAGTGTGAGTGTGGGCATGTGGAACGGGTTTCTCAGCACTCTGGAGCTATGCAAGTGATCCCTTGGTTCCCTTTTCTTCCTGGTCCTTACTTTCTTGTCAAGAGAAATAGAGACAGGAGGGTGCTGTGCATCCTGTGTGAAGCGAAGTGTTGTTGTAAGTATTGTAAGGACAGTAACAAGATTTGATGCTGCAGGGCTGGCAGTGTGAGTGTGGGCATGTGGAACGGGTTTCTCAGCACTCTGGAGCTATGCAAGTGATCCCATTTATTCTTCGTACACACTCGTAAATGAAGCCAGTGATAGAAACCGCCAGTTAGGCTGAAGAGAGAGGCTTCCTGTGTAGTACAGCAGGCTGTGAAAATAGGCACAGAATTTACAGGATTTTATGTCCACACAGAGCTGTGTGAGACTTTTATTTCATGATCCATTAGGGCATTGCTATCTAGAAATCTAATTCCCTTCCTTCCTGTACCAGGGAAGTTGGCCTGCAGATCTCACTAATGTGGGGCCAGACTGCTGTGTCCCCACTAGCTGGGGTGTGAGTTTTGGCTGGTGGGAAGGAAGAGGAAGCATGTGTCCTTGATCTTTTACCTCTTGCTTCCTTTCTACTGTGAACTTAGGAGGCTGGCTTCTCAGAATGTCTAGTCCAAATTCCAGATAAAAACCCTACCCATGGGGGCTGGAGATATGGCTCAGTGGTTTAAGAGGACTTGTTGCTCTTATAAAGGACTTGGATTTGGTTCTCAGCATCCACATGGCAGCTCACAACTGTTTCTAATTCCACTTCCAGGGAATCAGACACCCTCTTCTGGCCTTCTCAGGCACTGCACACACAATGCACTTAAATACCTGCTAGCAAACATACACACACAAAATAAAAATAAATCCTTAAAAAACACCTGCACTTACTCATGGGCTTTTTCTTCTGAGGATCTCTCCAAGGATCCAATGCACACCACCAAGCCTTCTCTGTTGGACTCATGATGACACCAGGTCTAAGGTATGAGGCAATCTCCTGGGTAGGTAATGATCTTTTAGTCATTTCTTTTTTCTTTTCAGTATCTGAGAAGTCAGCCAGGGCCAGCAAGTTCAGAGCCCTGACTTGCTGAAACCAACATCACCAAGGATGGCCTGTTCTTACCAGATACTTCTTTGTTCCTTACAGCCTACCTCTCCAGGTAGCAAAAATTACAGTGAGATTATCAACCTGAGAGTCACCTGCACAGGGCCTTACATACCAGGGAAGGCTGCCTGTGCTGCTGAAGTATAGGGTGCAATGTACCATCACCAGGTACGTACATTTTGTTGCACACTTTGTTGTTCAGTGATTACACTTGGTTTAAATGGGTAGACTTAGGCTGAAGGGAATGCAAATTTGTAAATGGGAATGAGGTTACCTGTAAAATGGAGGTCAGGGAAAATAGCATACCATGCATCCAATTAACCATTCAGTCTAGGAGATGGCACTCACAAGACAGGATGTGCTGTCATCTTTATCAGGAGAGTGGAGTGTGGTCAGGAAGACAGGGTTCTGGGATAGAAGTTATCTTGTAGTTTGTTAGTAATTAGGTAAAGGAGATTTTGGCTAATATATGAAAGAAAACTGTTGTAAAGTTAGGATAAGAATTGGGGAGCTAGGGAGGTGGTTCCCATGTGTGTAAGAACCCTTGATGCACAAGCATGAGGACCTGAGTTTGAATCCCCAGCACCCACTTATAAAAACAGGTGTAACCATATGCATGCCTGTAACCTCCTCTGGCGGGGTGGGGGGGGTCAGAGATAAGAAGATTGCTAGGTCTTGCTGGCTGCCAGCCTAGCTCCAGATTCAGTGAGTGTCAAGGCAATAGGTGGAGAGTAATAGAGCAGGACACCCAGCATCCTCTTCTGGCCACCACATGTGTTTATGGGTGCACACACCTACACACATGTGTGTGCATACACCACAAACATACACCACATTCTCTCTCTCTCCCTCCCTCCCTCCCTCCTGCTTTCTCTCCTTCACACACACACACACACACACACACACACACACACACACACATCTCTCTCTCTCTCCCTCCCTCCCTCCCTCCTGCTTTCTCTCCACACACACACACACACACACACACACGGATTAGTAGATGCTGAAATGCTGGTTGAGTGGTTCTACAGCACTCTCTAGAAATGACTTTTTTCTGGAAGGGTGTTTAGTTAACCCAATGAGTTATCATTTGCAGAAAGCCCTGGCTTTGAAAATATCCAGCTTCATTGTTCTCCCTCCCTCCCTCCCTCCTGCTTTCTCTCCACACACACACACACACACACACACACGGATTAGTAGATGCTGAAATGCTGGTTGAGTGGTTCTACAGCACTCTCTAGAAATGACTTTTTTCTGGAAGGGTGTTTAGTTAACCCAATGAGTTATCATTTGCAGAAAGCCCTGGCTTTGAAAATATCCAGCTTCATTGTATTTCTGCCCTCCCCAGCATAATTCCCAACATCAGTGTGTCTCCAAGACTGAATCTCAGGCTTGTGCCAGGGGTTCTCTGCTTACAAATTACTAAACCATTGTTGGCTTGTGGTATTTATTGTCTTTTGAGGACTTTGCTATTTTAACTTGTTCTCCACTAGGAACATTGAGTTTTGGGCCCAGGGTTTGGAGCTCTAATGCTCTAGTAGAGGCACTGGAAGCTTCCTGGCTGTTGGTGAGACACATGGGATCCCCAAACCCCAAGGACAGCTTAGGCTGGACTGTGAAGTAGTGATGTTTGCTCTAGAACAGGCTTCTTATGTTGGTGCTGTGAACACTTTTAAACCAGCTTATTCTTTGTGGCAGAAGGCTGTGGTGTTTATTATAGGATGTTTAGCAGCCCTTCCCCCCCCATACCAGTGTCACTTTTCATTGTAGCTATGACACCAGAAATGATCTTAAACACTTGTCAAATGTCTGCCAGAAGGCAAAACTGCTTGGGCTGAGAACCAGTGCTCCAGGAGCTGAGCAGGATGGAGAGCTTCCTGGGGGAGCACAGCACAATACTGCACTAAGATGTGGCTGAGCACTTGGGTCCTGTATCTTTATGCTGGTTGGTAGTGTCACAATGACCTGCCTGCACAGGCTCACAAGGGTCATGTAGGACAACACTTTTCAAACTCAGCTGGACATCATAGAAAATGAAATTTTGGGGCTGGAGAGATGGCTCAATGGTTAAGAACACTGACTGTTCTCTCAGAAGAGCCGGGTTCGAATCCCAGCACCCAGATGGCAGCTAACAACTGTCCGTAACTCCAGTTCCAGGGGATCTGATGGCCTCTTCTGTCTTCTGAGGGCATTGCACGGCATGGGTGCACTTACCTACATGCAGGCAATACACGCATATACATAAAATTGTAGAGGGATCTGGCCCCTGCTGGTGGCAGCTGGGTTATCTGGGTGGTAGTCCAACCCCATTGGCATGGGATAAGCAAAAGGCTCGAGGTACTGATCCACTGACCACTGTGGGCAACAGAGTAATTAAGAAGCCTTCAGTTGGGTCCTCTTCCACTGCTCAGGGGGACTATGGTGCTGCAAGCCCACAAGGGCCACATGGGCAAGAAGCAAGGAGCTCACATGTAGCTTCCCTCTGACGGGACAGAGATGTATGTACAAAGTCTCCTCTCAGCACTGCCAGGGCAGGTGTCAGCATTATTACTGTGAAGCTCCTGGGCATGTTCCGCCTTTGACAATGCAACACAATCTCGTTATCTACAAAGTTCACACTCAAGAATTGCAGAGTAGAATTACAAACAACAAGAACAAAATCCTAAAGCCCCTCAAATCCTCCATGTTTTAGGTAAGTTTAGGGAGGGCTTTGTATTGGGCTGTATGTATTGCCAGCCTTGGTCGCAGGCAGGTTAAATGTAGATCATCAGGTCAGAGGGTAGAAAAGGAGGTACAATGGTGAGAGTATCTTTGGCATCTCAGGGGCAACTAAGACCAATAGTTTGAAGAGATGTTGGGGCAGTGCCCTCAGTGTGATCTGAGATCTCAGCCTTCCCAGGGGTGCGATGTCAAAACTGTCTCCCCAATAGTGCCAAGGTCCTGTGCCCTTTTTGCTCTCTCTCTCACTGAATTTATGTACAGTGGGCTCTCTAAAGGCTTTGTGCCCTGTGATAGCATAAGAGATCACATGCAGAAGATGTCAACTGTCTCTAGTGAATCAACATAGAAGAGATCAGAAAAATGGACAATACCTATATTTTGTTTCAGAAAGCATAGTATGTTTTCATTTAAAAAGTTCTTTATGGGGATGGAGAGATGGCCTAATGGTTAAGAGCACTTGCTGCTCTTGCAGAGGACCCAGGTTCAGATCCCAGCTCCCACATGGCAGCCAACAACCATCCTTAACTCCAGGTACAGGGGAGCTAATGCTGCCTTCAGATGATGGTCTCTGTGGGCATTGCACACACAGGTGCACTTACATGCATGCAGGCTAAACACTCAAATACATAAAATAAAAATAAATACATAGAATTCTTTAAAAAAGAATAGGGATTTAATATCACAGTGATTGTTGAATACTACCACTTCATGTTAGTCTAATGAAGAGATGTAAGAATACTTGAGTAGGAAAAGAATTCAGGTTTGGAGCTGGAGAGATGGCTCAGAGGTTAAGAGCACTGACTGCTCTTGCAGAGGACCTGGGTTCGATTCCCAGCACCCACATCACAGCTATGAACCATCCTTAACTCCAGATTCCAGGGGAATCTGAAGCCCTCTTCTGACTTCTGCAGCATTGCATGACACGGGTACATTCACATACATGCAGGCAATACACGCATATACATAAAATAAAAATAAATAAAATATTTAAAAAAAAAGAAAATGAGATTTTGTTCATGAGGTCTGGGGTGATGCCTCAGATTACACCCATTCTAACAATCTATCAATTAATGTTGATGCTGCTCATCCTTGAATCGCCCTGGGGAGTAAGGATCTAGGTCAAGCATCTGTAAACTATGGCCATTGAGATTGTTCTGCATTTTGTGAGTAAATGTGTATTACGCAGCCACTCACTCATTGACATATTATCTGTGGTTACTTCTGTGTGTTTTTGTTTATGAGATATGGTCTCTTTGTAGCCCCAGTTGGCGTGGAACTCACTATGTAGACCAGGCTGGCCTCAGTCTCACAGAGATTCACCTGTCTCTGCCTCCCGAGTGCCGGGATTAAAGACATGTACCATCATGCCCAGCCTGTGGCTACTTTTGTACCACATGTCAAAGCTTTTGGGTAATATATGAAAGAAAAGTGTTGTAAAGTTAGGATAAGAATTGGGGAGCTAGGGAGGTGCTTCCCATGTGTATAAGAACCCTCAAGAGAGCCTAAAACATTTACATTTATGGAAAAGGCATGGACCTTGTAACATGTGATCCATGGAGGTATTCCAGTGGAGGTTCCTCTTTGGGATGATCCATCCTGAGCTTGTCCTTCCCCAGCTTGAACCTGTCTTATTTAACTGTCTTCCTCCTGCCCCTGGCTCCTGCCGTCCACCCACTGGCACTGGGCATAGGAGAGTTGTGGGAAACATCTCCCTGCTACAGCAAGGCTCTGTCTTACATGTGGTTACCTCAGAGTCCTAAGGAAGTATGCTGCTGAATGTTTGCCTTCATGTATATTTGTGTACCACATGTGCTCCTGGTTCCTGTGGAGGCCAGAAGAAAGCATCAGATTCCTTAGAAATGGAGTTACAGATAGTTGTAAGCCATCATGTGGGTGCTGGGAACTGAACCTGGATCCTCTTCAAGAGTAGCAAGTGCTCTTATCTACTGAGTCATTTCTTTAGCTCACCAGTACATTTTCACTTAGTCATGTGGCCTGTGTTTTTCTGAGAGTCTAGAAATGTGATAGATTACATTTATTTACTAGCCAAGCTTTGCTCATGCTAAGCAGGCGCTTTACCACTGAGCTACATCCCTAGCTCTCGCTGTTTTCTTTTATTAAAGTGAAATAAGATCTTTTACTGAAAGTTAAGCCCTATTCATAATGTGATATGAATGGGAACTTTCTTCAATTTTCATACCTCTAAAAGAGAACTACCAATGCTGTTAACAAAAAAATTAATGTTTGGTTTCAAGATTTTGTAAGTGAAGTATCCTTCATAATTCACTACTGTGCCTTACCAGCCCTTTACTATTATTGGATTTTAATATTATGGAAAGATATACATAAACCCGCAGTTCAGTGGCCTGAAGCACATTTGCTGTTTGTAATTTTCCCCACCATCCCAGACTCTTCATCTTGCCAAACTGAAACTTTGTACCCTGTACTCTTTGGCAACAACTCTGAGCCCTACCTCCTCTGATACCTGGTAACTATTGGGTCTACTTTCTGTCCTTATGACTTTGACACTGGTAGATAATGAGAAGTCATGCTGTTTGTATCCTTGTGACTACTCAGATAGCTTAGTATGATGTTTCAGAAGTTCCTTTATGCTGTAGCACGTGTCAGTTTCCTTCCTTGAACCACATTGCATTTGTAGGTCTGCGGGTGGACATCTGGACTCCTTCCACCTCTTGACTCTTGTGATAATGAGCCTGTAAACATTGGCCTTCAAATTCTGTTCAAGTCCCTGCCTTCATCTCCTTTGGGCAGATACCCAGAAATAGAAGTACTTGGTCATATGGTAATTCCATTTTAATGTTTTCAAGGAACTGACACATGATTTTTCCATAGCAGCTACACAATTTTACGTTGTCACCAATGCCAAGGGCTCTAATTTCTCATTTTTTCAAACATTGGTTTATTTTCTGGTGGTTGTATATGTCAGTGCATGCTGATGTGCATGTGTATTGAAGATTCATGGGGGGGTGCATATAAATGTTTGTGCATATGCATGTGGAGGCCAGAGATCAGCCTTGGGTGTTGTTCCTCAGGACAGCTATCCACCTTGATTTTTGAGACAAGGTCTCTCACTGGGACCTGAGACTTGCTATTTGGACAGACTGACTGGCTGCAAGCTCCAGGGATCGTCCTGTCTTTGCTTCCTTAGTGCTAGGATTATAAGCATGTACCAGCATACCTGGCTTTTTATATGAGAGTGTTACACAACCATTTTACTGATACAGCCATCTCCCCAGCCCTTGTCTAACAGTGTTCTAACAGCAGCCATTCTGAGGGCTGTGAGGAAAATCTCATTGTAGTTTTGATTGGCACCTTCTTAATGATTATTGATGATGAGCATCTTCCCCTATGCTTATTGATATATTTTGTGGAGGAATGTCTGTTCAAGTCCTTTGCCTGGTTTTCAGTTACTTTGTAACTTTGTCTTTTGTGTTCATTGTGGTTTTGCCTTTTGTCTTTGTTCGAGTTCTCTATGTAGTCTGGATATTAACTCCTTGTCAGATTTATGATTTACAAATAATCTTCTCCCATTGTGTGGATTGCTTTTTCAGCCGGTTTGTTGTATGATACATAGAAATATTTGATTCTAATGGTGCTCAAGTTATCTATTTTTACATTTATTGTTTGTACTTTGGTATCACATCTAAGAAATTAGTTTTGAAATTTAGTATCACGAAGCTTATTTCATTTCCTTCCAAGAGTTTAATAAAAGTTTTAGCTGCACATTTAGGACTTTTATCCATTTTTAATTTG
>NW_008345335.1:468996-537546 GCF_000622305.1 Nannospalax galili
TTCCTAACACTGTTCACTAAAAATATGGTCCTTTCCCCACTAAATGAGCTTGACAGTTATTTGAACACACACACACACACGTGTGTGTGTGTATATATATATGCTTTTATTTTTCGGTCTTTTTGAGACAGGGTCTCCCTGTAGCCCCAGCTGTCCTGGAACTCACTATATAGACCAGGCTGGCCTTGAACTCACAGAGATCTGCCTGCCTCTGCCTCCCAAGTGCTGGCATGTGCCACTAGGCTTATTTTTGGAGCTCTGTTCCATGGTCTGTTTGAGATCAATTCCACATTGTTTTGGATACTGTAGCTTTGTAATAAGTCTTTTTTTTAAAAAAAAAAATTATGTGTATGAATGTATTGCCTGCATGTATGTAAATGCACCTGTGTTTGTGCAAATGCCCACAGAGGTCAGAAGAGGGCATCGGATCCCCGGAACTGGAGTTACAGATGATTGTTTACCATCATGTGGGTGTTGGGAACTGAACCTGGGTCCTCTGCAAGAGCAGTCAGTGTTCTTAACTGCTGAGCCATCTCTCCAACCTCTGTAGCTCTGTAGTGAGTCTTTTTAACTCCAGTATTGGGAATTGAACGTAGGGCTTCATATGTGGTAGGCAAATGCTCTATCACTGACCTATATCTCCAGCCTGTTAGTAAGTTTTAAAGTCAGAAAGAGTTCTCCAACTTTATTTTTGTTTCTTTTAATTTTTCTAAGAAGATTCTCAAGGGTTTTTTTTTTTTTTAATTAGTTTCTATAATGGATTTTAGTGTGAAAAATTTCTGTTTCTGTCAGGAAAAAGCCAATGGGATTTTGAAACTGTCATAGAACTTTTGTATTCCCTCTTAATGGAAACATTTGCCAGACAGATGAGGGGAGGAAAGAGGTGTTTAGACCAAATGAAGACCACAGTCAAACACATGGAACGATGACAGAGCTTGCTGCACTTGAGGAATTGAAAACAATCTGGCAGTCCTGAGCACTAAGCTCATGTCTGTGTCTATGTGTGTGAGCTGGGCAAGACACATGTTAGACTCTGAAATTAGAGTCTGGATTGCGGAAGGGCCTGCCTTATGCTTAGAAAGTAAATGGAGACTGGTTAAAGGGCTGGGCTTGGGAGTGATGTGGTCATATTCGTACTGAAGAAAGATTCCCTTGTTGGTGTGTGTGAGATTAAGTAGGAACAAGCTCTCAGCAAAATGACTGTTGCAGGTTCTAAGAAATGAAGGATGAGGCATGCACTGTGAAGTTGTGTGGGGACAGGTGGGAGGGGATGGGTCTGAATGCCTCGTACCTTCTCTCACTACACATTCAGATTCTAGCAGCTTCCTTCTCTTCCTGGGTTCCAGGGTTATCACATTTGCTGAGCCCAGGATGATAAGCACTGGACACCCACTGGTGACCTGGCCTTTCACCTTTCAGCTGTATCCTCCAGTGGTCACCTCTTAGAGCTGCAAATAGCTATTGAAGGAGTGGCCTGCTGTGTCTCAGAAGCTGGGGCCTCCACAGCAGCCAGCCTCCTCTCAGAGCCCCACAGCTCCCCGCTTCATCATCCTGTCTCTCTGGGGGGCTCTGGCTGCTCCAAGAGCCTTGTGGTTGTTTCTGTCTTACTCCTGAGTTGGTCTTTTTTTTTTTTTTAATTTGCTGGCCTCAGATTGTATAAAGGATTTTATTTTTATTTCCCATTCCCTTGCCTGGACCATTTGGCTTCACCTGGATTTCCACGAGGCCAGTTCACATCATCCAGGCCTTTGGTTAAGACTGGGTACCTCTGGGTTGACAAGATGATTCAGTGGGTAAAAGCACTTGCTGCCAAGCCTGACCATCAGTGTGTATATGTGTGTATGCCTATGTGTATATATGTGGGCTGTGTATAGGTATGTGATATGCTGTGTGTATTTGTATTAACATGTATATTTATGTACGCATGGGGGTGTATATGGTGTGTTGCATGTGTATGCATGTGATACTTGTATGTGTCTATGTGTGTGCATGTATATATGTATGTGTCTATTGTGCATGTCTGTACATGTGCATGTATCATGTGTGCATAAGTGTGCATTCATATGTGTATATGCATGTGTTTTTATGTGTTTATGTGTGAGCATATGTTTATGTGCATGTATGAACATGTGTCTATGTATATAATGTATATATGTATACTGTATTTGTGTGTATATGTACATGTGCATTCATATGTGTGTGGTGTGTGTATTTGCATGTTTTTGTATATAGTGTACTGTGTATATGTGTGTATATGTACATGTCTATTCATGTGTGTGGTGTGTGTATTTGCATGTTTTTGTATGTATGAATATATTTATATGTATATATCATGTGTATGTATATGTGTATGTGTGTGTGTGTGTGGTATGTGTTAGTATGTGTCCATCCAGCATATCACTTTCATGAGGGAATCATGGAGCTCGGCTCAGGGAGCTGGCTGAGCTCCTGAGCTCTCTTGGGTGTTTTAGAACTGGATATATATTGGCAGCTCTGGGATGGGTGTCTCTGACCTATTACCAAGGGTGGCATATTTTGATTGGAGGGATGAGGCACCCGATCAAAGTCCAGACGTGTCATCAGTGCAGGCTCCTGGGAGATCAGAACAGGATCAGAGCACTAATTGAGGTGATCATTTGATTCCAATGGACTGTTCTTCAAAAATGAACCAGGGACAGTGCAATAAGGAGTTCCAGGAAAGGCCTGAGGGAGTGCTAAAGTAGGGAGTTAGGAGGAGATGGAGAGGGAAAAAAAAGGAAAAAAAAAAGCTGGGGGAAACATGAACTGTAGCTGCCTCTTGAAAGCCAGACACCTCACTTGAACAAAGGACAACACCCCAGATCTTTGTGGCTTCCTAGCTGGGGAAGGTGGCTGGTATTTGGGAGTCTGGGTGTTTGGTCCCAAGCAGAGGCTGCTGAGAACACATCAGGAAAGCAGGCTGTGCCTCACCATTCACTTTATGTCTCCAAACAGGAGAAGAGGGACAGAGGCCACACTGATTCAGCAGAAGTGTCTCCAGGTCTCCTCGGATGTCACATGAGGTTGCCTCTCAGCCCCAGCATGGAGCCAGTGACTGTGGAGCCATCAGAAATGGCTTTGCTCAGCAGTATCCTGGCCACCTGTTCCTTTGTCTCAGGTAGGTGCTAGTCTCTGCTGACTAGGACTGTGACCTGGGGCTAGGTCCTGGGCTGCTTTTTGGTGACTGGGATTAGTTGGCCATATTAGGAGAGATGTGGTGCATTAATCACAGTGAGGCTCTGTTCCATTGGGTTTGAGGTGGAAGTCCTTCAGGTTAGTATTTAAGTGTGACAGTCTCTAATTTGGCAGATAAGCCTTCTCACAGCCTTGTCTTGCTGGAGAAATGTTTGGTTTCCTTTTAGCCTTGGGCTACTGGTGGTTTCTGTCCTTACTATCAAATCTGATGAGGAAGGGACTGAGGAACACTTCACTCAGCCTGAAGATTTCTGTGTGGTTCTCAATCCCACACAGGTTGCTCTTTGTGTGTGTGTGGGGGGGTCTCATGTATTTCAGGTTAGCTTCAAACTTTCTATGTGTTTCTGCTACCCCTCCCGGTTTGTGCAGTGCTGGAGACTGAACCCAGGGCTTGTTGCAAGCTAGGCAAGCTCTCTACCCACTGAACTACATCCCCAGCCCCAGAGGACTTTTATTTTCACTCTTTCTTCAAGGTATATCAGGGATAAAAAGCACTGAAGCTAGAGTAGGGAGGTTTGGAGCTTGGACAACATGTTTGCAGGAGCTAGTGGGTGGCAATCTCCTGTCTCTAGCCTAAAGAATCCTCAGAGTGAAGTAGTGAGTAGCGGTGAGGGTCTGGAATTTCCACAGTCTCAAGGACACTAGAAAATCAGCTGTCCCAAGAAAATGTCTCTGATGAGAGCAAACAGAGTACTGGACTTTAGAGTTCTGCTCAGCACAAGCAGTACCTGGCAGTTTTCCATTTTGGCCAGCGTGACCCTTAGATGTGGCCACTGAATGGTAACTCACTGAATTGGCTTCTATTTACTGTGTGTCTGGCAATCTTGTTAAGGCTGAAAAAGTCCACGGCCCTGATTTTCTGTCTCCTCCCATCTTCCTTCTTCCTACCCTGTTACACTGTCATTAAACATTGATTGGTGCAGGAAAGCATTGCTTCTTTCAAATAAACATGTGTGTGTGTGTGTGTGTGTGTGTGTGTGTGTGTGTGTGTGTCTGTCTGTCTGTCTGTGTCTGTCTGTCTGTTATGGGGGGGATGCTGATGATGGTTCAGCAACTTAAGGTGCTTACCGTGAAGCCTGTATGACATGAATGCAATCCCAGAAACTCACATGGTGGAAAGAGAACTGACTCCCCCAAGTTTTTCTCTGACCCTACATGCATGCCGTGACACAAGCCCAATGCATATACACACATGCACGCACACAGAGTAAATTTAAATAAGCATAGACTGAGCACTAAAGTGGATGCCAAAAAAATGTGAAGTTGAGTCTCTAAAATAAAATTTGTTAGATGCAGTAAATAGACATGATGATTAAAAATTGATTGAGTGGCTGGTAAGAGCACGTACTGCTCTTGTAGAGGGCCCATATTGGGGTACTCACAACCACCTGTAACTCTAGCTCTAGGGAATCTGATGCCTTGTTCTGGCCCCCACAGGCATCTTCACACACAAGCACACGCCCTCACACAAACAACACACATACACATAATTTAAAAAATTATTCTGAAATTGAGAATACTAGGATTATAAAGGAAATGAATAAAGAGCATTTAAAACATTAAGGTGAATAGCCACTGTCTTTAAAGAAAATGGAACAAATGGATTGGAAGTACTGCTGGAAATCATGGCAGGAGAGACTTGTGGGAAAAAACTGGTCTTTTGTCATGTCCATTCTGCTGTGTCTGGCCTTTACCTCCTCAGGTCCCTCCTGTTTACTCTCAGTATCAGTTGTGTGGTGATTAATCTTTATTGTCAACATGAATGGACTGAGGGGTACCTAGAATATTGGTGCACATCTGGATGTGTCTATGAGGGTATTTCCAGAGGTTGATGTGGGTCAGAGGACCAAGCGGAAAACACTCATCTTGAAGGTGGCAGTAAGCTGGGGATCTAAGTGGAATGAAAAAGAAGCCGGGAGCTCCTACACAGGTGGTGCCTTTCTGCTTCTGTGATAAGATACCTGACAAAAGCAGCTTAGGGGAGAAAAGGTTTACTTTAGCTCACAATTCCAGGTTGCAGCCCAGAATTACAGGAAAGTGAAGGTGGGCATGGGCGTGGTGATGCACCCCTTTAATACCAGCCCTCTGGAGGCAGAGGTAGGTGGATCTCTGTGAGATGAGGCCAGCCTGGTCCATGTAGAGACTTCCAGGCAGGGCGGGACTAGGGAGACCCTGTTAAAAAAAAAAGAAAGTCAAAGTGGCAGGAACTTGAAGCAGCTGGTCACACCCTAAGTCAAGAGCAGAGAGAGTGAATGTTTGCATGATCAGCTCATTTCTTCATTCTCATACAGCTCAGAATCCCCTGCTTAAGGGTTACTGCTGCCCATATTCAGGCTGGGTCTGCCCACTTCAACCAACATAATCAAGACAGTCTCCTACAGACATGCCCACGTGATTTTGAGTCTCTTCCCAGGTGATTCTAGAGTGTGTCCAGTTGCTAATTAAAACCAATCACCCCGCAGGCACCACCCTCCTTGCTGGTATGTTTCTCTCTGCTGCCATTGCTCCTGGGCATCAGATTCCAGGTTAGTCAGTCCTTCAGCGGTGACTGGCACCCGAAGTTCTCCGGGAGGCTTTCAGGACTGATCAGCTGTTGGCTTCCTCAGCTGTCCAACCCACAGACTGTGGGAACTATGTCATAGCCTCTGATTATCTAAGCCCGTCTAATAAGTCCCTGCCCCCATTGATTGTGTTCCTCTGGAGAACCATAACACAAGTTGCCTCTTGTTCTATCCACGTGGTTCATTCTGTTAGCAGCATGCTTTTACTTGCTAATGCTCACAACTGCCTTATTCCTTTGTCAGACTTCTGATTAAACTGATAAATGAAACTCACGCTGAGTGAATCCTACTCACTTTGTGTCTGAATATATGTGTGAAATTGTGTGTGTGCGTGTGTGTGTGTGTGTGTGTGTGTTTCTGGGTCATCTGGTATGTTTGAGAGCCTTCTGGGAGAGAGGGAGATAGATGTGTGACTCTGAGAGACTGATATTTGCCTCTTCCTTGACTCAAAGTTGCACTTTTCAGCAAGATGGCTAACGTTCTTCTTAAGGTCATTTTGGGGAGCAGATGCTGTTTAAGCAAAAGGAGCTAGTTAGTAACACATGGAAATGCTCTCTGGAAACTGTTCCTCTGCTGTGCAAGTGTGTTTTTAATCTTTTGATAGTTGGCTTTTGTTTAGTTTGTTCCTTTTACCTGGCATTTCTGTGTGTTGTTTGAAGAGGAAGGGACTGAGGTTCTGATTAGATTTCCTTTGAGAAAGGGCTGGTTTTACTTTCAGATTGTCTAGATAGGGTTGATATGTAGTCTGCAACTATTATCTAGATAGAGTTGGTATGTGGTCTGCAACCAGACTACCAAATGTGCTCACTGTGCATGTAGAACCCAGCCCACACACATGTGCTCTAATACCAGATGAGCTGTTCACGTGGAGTTCTGGTCTCCCTATTTGCTTCCGGATATGTCTTGCCAATGTCTGTGTGCCACGAATCTTAAATCATAACTACATAAGACTGTTACCATTCTTCACAATAGCTACTTTGAACATTGACTATTCCAGTAATTAAAAATATCTGCTTAACAAAACCCACTGAAGAGAAATGACAAGCTATGTAGCCCAGGTTGGTCTTTAACTCACAGTGATCCTCCTCCTGCCTCAGCCTCACAAGTGCTGGGATTATAGGAATAATCAACCATGCTTGGCTGTCTTTTTCTTTGTAAGAAAAAAAGTAGTTGTTAATGCTGAAATGATGAAATTTATAACATAAATTTTCATGAATTAATAAAAATGTCCCAAGAGGAAACGTAATAAAGGATAAGAATTAGCAGTTTATGTAAGGAAAAATACTAATGGTCAATGCAACTAAACAGTTTAGAATTCTAGTAAATAAATGCAAAATGAGAACAGGGCAAAGTGTGGGGAGATGTGTATTGCTGATGAAATTACTTGACATAAGCTCTCTAGGGAATAATTTTATAATACCTATCAAAAGCTATCAAAAAGTGAATATATTATATAGTCAGGAATCTCACTGCTAAGGAATTTCTTTCAAGGGAATAGAGATGTAGACAGACACATTACAATGAGGTATCATTTTAATGGTGAATCATTTTAATGGTGGAAAATTGGTGAATATTAATTGAGATAGAAAGATGAAACAATATATTAATCAGATGCAGATCATGCATATTCACCACATACAGTGTACAGTGCATGTATACATATACATAACGTAACCCATTATTGGTGTCTATTTATACATAAATGTAACTCCATCCTACTGCAATTTATGTGGGTGCTAGGATTGTATGACTATATATGGTGGTTTGAATGAGAGTGCCCCCCCATAGGCCCAAATACTTGAATCCCAGTTGGTGGTGCTATGTGGGAGATTTAGGAGGTGTGGCCTTCCTACAGGAAGCACATCACTGGGCGTGAGAGTTCATACCCTTGCCCCACTTCCAGTTTGCCTTCTCTGCTTCCTGTTCTCCATTTAAGATGTGTTGCCATGCCTTCTCCGCCATGATGAGATCTTATCCTTCTGGAACCATAAACCCAAATAAACTCTTCCTTCTGTAAGTTGCCTTAGTCATGGTGTTTTATCACAGCAACAGAAAAGTAACCAATATAGTATGTCTGTATATTTTTTATTTTCTTTTGCTTAGCTATTTTCTTTTTGTGTGTGTTCCTGTGTGTGCAGGTATGTGTGTGTGTGTGTGTGTGTGTGCGCGCACGTGCATGTGGAGAGCAGAGAAAAACCTGAGCTGTCATTCTTCGGGCATCATTCACCTTGGTTTTTTGAGAGAGGGCATCTCACTGGTCTGGAACTCATGGCCACTGAGCCCCAGGGATCAGTCTGCCTTCACCTTCCCAGCCCTTGGATTACAAGCATGCTCCACCCTGCCTGGCTATTTTTAATTTGGGTTCTGAGGATTGAACAAGCCCTTTCCTGACTGAGCTCTCTCCCCAGCCTACTTAGCTGTATTCTTTACTCTTTGACACCACTTTGTAAGAAGTGATATTTGATCAGAATATTAATTTTTACTTATGTCATACATACATTAGACAATTCCCATTCCCCTCTTTTTGACTTCTTCAGCCACATAGCTAAATCTGAATATTACCACTGGGATGTGCTGTAAGCATTTCAAAATTCAGCTTGGTCTAGAGTAGAGTATTCTGTGTTCCTAACTGAGAAATAGAGTTTTAACCATTGACGCACTTTCTTCATGGAACACATGCAGTTGGCTAAGATCAGTCTGTTTAGCATCTTAGTCTCTTAGTTGTGTTCCCCCATCACTGACTTGGCTCAAGCTCATCATGCTGTTGCCTGAGTTGCCATAATGGCATTTCCAATCATCTTATTACCTCCAGCCTTGCTCCACAATCTATTCTGTAGCAAAATAATCTCTCCAAAGTACATGTGCAATGATACAGTTCTTTTCTTCTTTTTTAAGAACTCCTCAGGGCATTGTTGCTATCTCCTGGATTAAATGCAAATGAATGCTGGACTGGGGAAATGCTGGGTGTAAAGAGCTTTCATGGCAGTGGGAGGGCTGGAGGTCAGATCCCCAAGGCCGTGTAAATGCCAGTGGGCATGTAGCTTGCCTGTAATCCCAGTGCATGGGAGCTGGGATTCAAGTGAGAGACCCTGCCTTAATATGTAAGGTGGAGCAGGATCAAGGATCACCATCAATCTCTGGCCTCCACATGTATGTGTGTACACATGCATGTGCATCTGTACACACATGCATCCCCACTCACATGTAAACATTCATATACACATGCCTGTCACACACACATATATATACACATGCCGAAAATCCAAACTTTTTTTTAGGCTTTAACTACTAACATAATTTGTAGCTGCAGGTAGTACCAAATGTTAAGGTAGCAGCCTAAAGGAGCTCTCTTACCCATAGGAGGCTGTAGAGCTCTTTTTCCATCAGTTCCCCAAGTTTATGTTTTGTTCCTTTTATCTCTGCACTTGGTTTGAGGGAGTTAACATTTCCTGTTTTTAACAATTAGCAAGCAATCCACTGGAACCAGAATGTAACGCTTTATAGTGAGGATAACAATTTCATTAATAATGGCCTCATTAATAACTTCTAATAGGGTCTTTAGAAAGAGTAAATGGAATAATTACTCATTTTACTATCATTATTTGAATCCTTAGTGTGTGCTCCTGGCTCACTCCTCCCTTCTTTTAGGGATTTCCTTCAAGCTACCTCTTCAGTGAGTTTCCCACTGGCCACTCTGTCTGCCGGTGTCCACCAGCTCACACTGAGCACCTCATGTGCACCCCTGCGTTTCTCATATTTTTCTCCCCCTTATCATTCTGTTTCCCTCTAATATACTACACATTTTATTTGTTTTCTATTTCCCCTCCTAAAAAGAAAACCCCCAGGAACAGAGATTTCTTTCTTACCTGTTATCTGCTGTGTGTCCTCTTCATGTAGACTAGCGCTCAGAAGCCATCAGATGATCAACAAATCAATGCATGTAGCTGCATGGCTCAATGTGTGAAAGAGCGTGAAGAGACACAGAGGAAGAAGTCTCACCCTGGAGCTGCCCCTTCCACCCAGCTCTTGATTGGAAGCTGTCCCTAAGGGCTTGTGTATCCTGCTGGTCACCTCCTCTCCTATGTTGTACATGGGGAGCACATCAAATATGCTGTCTGCACTTTGCTTTTCCCAGTGAACAATATATCCTGGAGTCATCCCTCATTCTGTTAGACAGTTGCTTACTGCTCCATTGCACATATGAGCCATCCAGAGTTTAGCCAGTCCTGTGCCCATGGCCATGGGAATGGCTCAGATCTTTCTAAACAGAGCAACAAACAGAGCTGCAGTAAATAGCTATGATGTATCTGTTAAAGTGCATTTGCAGAATTTGTTTCCCAAAACACATCTGCTGGATCATAGCATATACACACATTCTAAGGAAAAATGTCATCAAGCTTCCTCTTAAAGAATCTTACCAATTCAGTCTTTTTAAAGAGATGTATGAAAAGCCTCAAAGCATTGTTTTAAATTGGGGGGATGCCAATCTGACAGATGAAAATATGATCCCTAAATGTCATTTAATTTTTGTTGGTCAGGTGTCAGCAAACTTTTTTTTTTAACCATAAAACACCAGAGAGTATTTTCAGTGTTGTGCTCCAGTCTGTGTTCTACCAGTTTCACTCTGTTGCAACACAAAGGCAGACACAGACTATGCATAAGAATTCTGTTTATGGGACCAGGGGCTCTCACCAGATATAGTTTGTGAGTCATGGTATTCTAGTCCGTTTGACAAGAACATGCTTTTGTGTGTTGATGAGCTATTTTCATGGCTTTTTCTGTGAACTGCTCAGATCTTTTCTCTATTTTCTTTATTAGTTGTTACTTATTTTCTTTTAAAAATTTTTTTTCTTTATTTTTACTTATGTGTATGTTTTGCCGACTTGTATATAAGTATACTACGTGTGTACAGTGCCCAAGGAGGTCAGAAGAGGGTGTTGGATGCCCTGGAACTGGAGTTACAGATGGTTGTTAGCCACCATATAGTTGTTGAGAACCGAACTGGGGTCCTTTGGAAGAGCAACCAGTGCTTATAACTGCTGAGCCATCTCTCCAGCCCCATTGTTACTTATTTTTTAAATGCTTTTTTAGGAATACACATTAGTCCTTTGTCTCTGTTATTATTACAAGTATTTCTCCAATTTGTCATTCGATTTATAGTAGTTTTTTAATGAAGAGGTTTTGAGAATCAGTAAACACACCACACACACACACACACACACACACACACACACACACACACACAATTTTTATTATTAGTGTCTTGTGTAGCCCTGGCTGCTCTTGAACTCTCTACTATCCTCCTGCTTCTACCTCCCATGTCCTAAGATTACAGGCAGACACACACACACACACACACACACACACACACCACAGTTGGCATGCATATATGAGTGTGTTCATTCATCTGTGTGTTGTATGTGTGTGTAGGACACAAGTCAACATCAGTTGTCTTCCTCTATTGCTCTCCACCTTATTTTTGAAACAAGTCTCACTAAACCTGGAGCTATCAATTTGACTGGTTGCCAGTGAGCTCCAGGATCTGCCTGCCTCCACTTCTCCAGCACTGAGGTTCTTTTTATTACATGGGTGCTGGGGAGGTCCACGCACTTTATCAACTGAGCCAATCCTCCAGCCCCCTGGTTTACAGTTTTTACTTAATCAATAAACTACAGGTACAGCTGACTATGTAGTAGCTGGCCAGAATCACGTTTCTTATGTGTTCTTTTGTATTTTCTTATGCTGGGTGTGAAGAGGGTGGTCTCTCAGCAATAAAGGGGCTTAGCCTTCCACAACTCAATGGACTGCAATCACAGATTTGAACATTTGTGAAAGTGATGTAGTTGTTGGTATTTGTTATTCCTGTCTATACTGGGGATCCTGTGAGAGCTGAGAACTTTGTCCCCTTAGTGACAAGAGCACAGTCCAAGACACTGTAGGCTCACAGTAAGACTTGTAGATTAAAAAAGTAACCTCTTATTGAGTATAAGACTTATAAAAAATTCTAAGAGTTGGAATTATCTGTTGCTAGAGGAGACAGTTTGATGAAAGAGAATTTGATGAAAGTCATACTTTCATGTGCTGCTGATGGCAAAGGGATGTGCCAACTTTGAAGGCCACTTGGCAACATATGAAGAGCTGTAATGATGGATATCTATTTAACACAGATTCTTGTTTGAGAATCCCTGCAAGGCAGTAAACAATAAATAAGCCAAAAAGGAAGTAGTATTAGGCACAAAATATTCCTGCCATCATTATTTTTGTATTTTCCAATCAACTAAATGAAGGCAAGAAAACATTTTTATATTCTAAAAAATTTATAAATATTAATGTGTATGAGTGTTTGCCTACAGGTATGTAAGTACACCACATGTGGGCCTGGTGCCTGTGGAGACCAGAGGAGGGTGTGGGGTTCTCTGGAACTTGAGTTACAGATGGTCATTAGCTGCCATGTGGGTGTTGGGAACCAAACCTGGGTCCCTACAAGAGCAGCCAGTGTTTACTACTGAGCCATCTCTCCAGCCCCAAGAGACCATTTTTGTAAATGTGGTTCATCATTGTCTCTGGATAAGCTAGTCTAGGTGGGGTTGAGGAAGAGGAACAACGCAGAGCAGTGCTATCACTGTATGAGTATGCCCCGAGGAAACGATGTGGTGATAAATCTGGTGTGAATATTTTGACTGTAACAAATAAATACAAATAAATGTGTACATGTTATTATGACACAGAGAGAAGACAAAAATCCATTTCACTACACTACGTACTGCATAATGATGTTCAAGTTGTGAGTTATGGTGATTTTTACATATTTTTCCATTTTCTGCTCTGTTTTAAATTACATTTTTTATTTACTTATTTATTTACTTATTAGTGTGTGTGTGTGTGTGTGTGTGTGTGTGTGTGTGCACATACTATGGCATGCATATAGAGGCCTAAGAACAACTTGCAGGAATTGGTTCTCCTTCTCATGTGAGTCCTGGGGTTCAAACTCAGGTTGTCAGGCTAGACAGCAAGTACTTTTTACCCACTGAGCCATCTCACTGGCCCCATCCCCTATTCTTCTAATGATATTTTATTTTATATATATGCACACATACACACATGTATATGATGATTTCACACACACACACACACACACACAGGATGTAAAGTGTATCTCAAGTGACATGTGTTGGAGACTTAGTCACCTGCTGGTGGCACTATTTTGGTGGTTTCTGGAAATTTTAGGATGGGGGGCTGTTGCACTAAATTTTTCCCACCCCTCCTCCTTGGGAGACCCACAAGCATGTGCCCTCTGAGGTCCCAGGGCTGACAAAACTGACAGAATACCTTCTATTTGGGTTCTGCATAGTTTATGACATCTGGGAGGGAGTGATTACAAAGACATGAATTCTCATAGGCTTTTTCTTTCCCATATTTGAAACACCATCAGCGAGTCCTGCCCAAGGTCTCTGCCAATTTTTCAACTGCAGTTCAGAGCATTATGTTTCCAAAATGGCCACAGCTCCTCCCTTTTTTTCCCAGCGTGCTCAGCGTCTCTCAGCTTCGGTCTCTAGACCCACCCTAGTTCAGTTCTAGCTTTTCGGAGGACACCTACCCAACAGGGGCCTAGTTGAAGGAGTAGGTCACTGGGGGTACATTGCCCCCACTCTTCCTATCTCCTGTCTCCTGTCTACTTCTGTCAGCCATAAAATGAGATGACCGTGGATTAACCCTTTGTGTCCTAGCTTCACTTCTCTTGCTTTGATAAAATACCCTAACTAAAGGCAATAACTTGAAGCTGCTGGTCACATCACATCTATAGTCAAGAGCAGAGAGAAAATCATTGTGTCCCTGCCACCTGCTGTGCTTAGCTGATACAGCCCAGGACCCGAACCCAAGGAATGTTGCTGTCCACAGAGGGCTGAATCTTCCCATATCAATTGGCTTGTAATCAAGTCAATCCCTTAGAGACATACCTGATCTAGACAAGTGCTCACTGATTCTACATTGTGTCAAGTTGACAATTAGAACTAACCACCACGCGCTGGAACTGCCAGACAAAATAAAATGTTAAATTGTTTATGTTAGGTACTTTGGTGATAGGGACAAAAAGTTGACTAATAACATACAATTCCATTTATACGTTTATATACTCATAAATGTATTTACATATAATGACGTTATTAACCGAACTTTTAGAATTTGTATATGCATGGTTAATTTAAATGTAATTCATGATTTGACAACAACACATATTTGTGAGGAAGTCACCTTGAGCAATTCACTGTACTGCATTCTGAGAATCCAAAGTGACTTAGATTTCTGCACCCAAATTTCTCACTGTCCTGTGGGAAAGATAATGGCTATATAGTTAATTATAACACAACTACATAAAGTGTGACCTAGACGAGGTGGGGGAGGGGCTAATTAATCACATGCTTCTTCCCTTTCAAACTCAAGAACCCAGACAAGCATCAAACCAGTCTGCAGCAGGGGGGAAGCCCCAGCAAAGAATGAATGGGAGTCTTTCCCTACCTCCCTTGAGCCACAGAGAAGGTATAGAACTGCAGCTATTTTCCAAGATGGGAGAAAAGTGAGCAGTCTATAGGGTGAGGACTAGGGAAATGGAGGCTTCCCTGTGGGGTACCTACTGCCCAGGAGGTAGGGAGGAAAAGATGAGAGAGGGAGACACAAAGCACACATCTGAGCTGGCCTGGCAGGGACAGAGCTTCTGCAGTATTCTTTTTTCCCAAGGAGAACAAGTCAGGGGCAGAAGAGGGGAGCTTCCTCCAGCATCAGAGTAGACAGAAGAACTGGGGAGGGGCAGGGGGCGATGCCACAAAGATCTCTCTGTACAATGATGGAGAACTCAGTGAAGACATTGTACTGAGCCCTCCCTGAATCCACACAGCTCTGTTACTCTCTTTAAAGCCCATTTAAAAACCTCAATCCCTTCCACTCAAAAGGCTGAGAGCTTTGAGGTCAACAGAAAAGCTCAGGCAGAGAACATGGTACCTGTGCTTGGAGACCAGCTGATCTGGCCTGGTGGGATGTGGCTGCTTTTTCCTGAAGTCTCCTGGGCATGATCTGACCTCCCAGGATGCAAATGAAATTAGCCTTGAGACCTCCACAATAGGCCTCTTCCTGCCTATGAAAACAATGATCCTGCAGGAAACAAGATATAGCAATACATTTATTTTTATTTATTAAGGGAAAACAACCAACAATGGCCCTCCTCACCCTGCTTCCTGGATAATTACCAGCTGTCTGGATGTAGTCAAGACCAGGGTAGATCATTGGCCAAGAGGAAGTGACCTGGAGCAGGAAGTATTAGAGGAGAGAAAAACAATCACTTTAGAGCTCTAGTTCTGATGTATATAGAAAATGAGGAAGCATGACTCAAAATTATGCCAGCTGTGAAAATCTGCCCTGAAGCGCTAGCTTTGTGCCCAGTGAGTCCCAATAAGCTCGTTCGCTCTGCCTAGTTGCTTTGGTTCTGCTTCTCTGGGAATCTGTATCTCCAGATGATAATGCTGTAGGCAAAAATGATGTTTTCTTATCTGGGAAGCAGGATGAGAAAAACTAGTTAAGCTAGAATGAGAACAGCAGTTTCCAAAATTAGGCCCGTGAGCTGGGCCTGGTGGCCCATGACTCCCGGCACTAAGGAACTGGACACAGGAGGAACAAGAACTTAAGGCCAGCCTAGGCTACACAATCAAATCCTGTCTTATAAAACAAAGCAATAATGCCAACAATAAAAGTTATCCCTACGTAATAGGTTGGGTAAGGGCAGGCTACGAAAGTCAGAATTATTCATTTTCTACCTTTAGTCTCATGTGTAGCTTTCCACCTTGATGAAACTAATGACATAGGTCACCTCAGCCTCATGGCTTAATCATGGTTATCAGTAATTTCCCATGGTGCTAAATTGTGATGGCTAAAGACAGAAAACTAGCACATAGAGATTGCCCCAATCCTGGCAGATTCAGTAAATGACAGACCCCTCTGTCTGTCTGTTTGGATATCTATCATCTATCTATCTATCTATCTATCTATCTATCTATCTATCTATCTATCTATCTATCATCTATCTATCATCAATCAATCATCTATCTATCATGTAACCTTTAAATCCTATAGGAGAAATGGACACATGATAAAAGATAGTTGGAGAGGGTTGGGGAGAGAGTTCAATGGGTCAAGTGTCTTTTGCACAAGTGTGAAGATCTGAGTTTGTATCCCAGCAACCATGTAAAAAAAGCTGGGTGTGGTGACATATGTCTATAACCCCAGCACTAAGGAGGCAGAAACAGGCAGATTTCAGGGGCTCACTAGCCAACTTCATGGATGTTACGTAGAAGTCAGCTGATCTCTCTCTTTAGCACATTTCATTTGAACTTAGAAAAGCTATATATTTTTGAAAAATATGCATGGGTATATGCACATGAGTGTGGATGCCCATGGAGGCCAGAAGATGGCATCAGGTTCCCTGAAACTGTAGTTACAAGTGGTCATGAACTCTCCAACATAGGTACTGGGAACTCAACTCTGGTCCTCTGGAAAAGCAACAAGCACTCTTAACTGTTGAGCCATCTCTTCAGTTCCTAAAAAGCTGTATTTGAATTATAATAGGCTCATCATTTTTTTAGCATGATGAAAAAGCCTGCCCTATGCTAGAAATAATTTTTTTTTTTTTCTGTTAGGGTCTACTGAAGCATACATACTTATCTCAGAGCTATATCTCCTAAACCAAAGTATGTTCAGGATGATCTTAAATTCTTTTCCCAGGAGCAAATTTTCACAATAACTCTGTAGACTATTTGCTCTGTTCATAATGAAGTGATCCTTAATAGAATTTTAGAAAAACTTGTTAGAACGTTCCTTACTGCCAAAAGGGAGAATTCAGTGTGTGTGGAGTTCCAGGCAGAGACCTTATATCAGTTCTGCATTAATGAAAAAGAGGAGGGCTCACTGTAACTGAAGTTTGATGGAGAAAAGCAGAGAGAAGTAGCCAAGAAGGAGGGAAAGAAGGAAAGAGGAGACATTGAATATTCAGAAGTAAAAGAAGGTGATTTTGTGTGAGATATATTTTGTATGAGGCTAAGGTAAAAGGGAGTTTTTATACATAAAAATTAAAATTTATAGGTAACCTTGTCTCTTAAAGCTGTAGATCAGGAGTCTGGGAAGATGGCCTAGTCTGTTAAGTCTTGCAAACATGAAGACCTGAGTTTGATCCCCCGGTGCCCATGTAAGATGCTAGGCATGGTGTTGCCCTCTTGTAAGTTTAGTGCCTGACAGGCAGAGACAAGAGATCCCTGGGGTTCACTGGCTAGCCACTGTAGCCTGCTTGGGGAGCTGTAGGCTAGTGGAAGACCCTGTCTCAAAAAATCAGTGTAGACGGCTCCTTAGGAATTGCACTCAAGGTTGTCCTCTGGCTTCCACACACGAGCACATGCACCTCCTACACTCATGCATCCGCCCTCCACCTCCACATTCACACACACACACACACACACACACACACACACACACACATACACGAACACACGAGATGGATCAGCTTTCCCATTAATTTATGTATTTGTGTATAAATATCATTTATTGCATCTGGGTGTGGGGGTCTTGCCCAAAATTTCAGCCCCTGGGAAACTGAGGCAGGAGGATCTCAAATTCCAGTCCAATATGGGCTACATAGAAAGATTCTCTCAAGGAGGAAAAAGGGAACAGTTTTTGTAAGAATGAGGCCTGATTCAATGAATATATTGTTTCTAGTTTCATTTTTATAGGTATAGTTGTTGAAAAAATTGTTCACATAAATATATAAATGGGATAAAATGAGTTTTGTTGTAATGACATCACTGAAATCTTAGAATTAAATTTGTGTTGTCTACCAAAAGCAAAGTCATCTGTCATCAAGAATAATTTGTAATGATCCATCAGTTGATTACTTGCTAGTCCCTCTGTTTTGTTGATAGTCAAAACATGGAGCTGGGGAGATGGTTCAGTGGGTAAAGATTTTGCCTTGCAAGTGTGAGGAATTCAAACATGCAGAGCTTGGAGTTCAGATCCCCAATATCATATCTCTCTCTCTCTCTCTCTCTCTCTCTCTCTCTCTCTCTCTCACACACACACACACACACACACACACAGAGGCTTCCACACACATGCAAACACAGAAAAGAACCAAGAAACATGCATTGAAGGTGTGGAAATCATTTTCTTTAAAGCCATCTGTGAGCCTGGCATTGTGGAGCATAACTATAATCTCAGCACTTGGGAGTGACGGCAAGAGGATCAGAAGTTCAAGGCCAGCCTGGAATGAATAAGAGCCTGACTCAAAAATACAAAATAATAAATAAATAAATGAACAAGTCGGCCATCTATTCCTACTTTCCCCTTGAGCACATTTCCCCAGTGTGAAGATGGCCTAACCTAGAGAAAAAGCACACAGAGCCCAGACTGTCTTAAACTCACAGAGATGCAGGCAGGCTTAGTGACCTAATGGGCTACCATGGGTGTGTGGATAGAGGAATGGCCCTGGGCTTTCTGACAAGCTGTCGCCTCAGGTACAGTGACCTTATTTCTGCCCTGTGTAGCTGGTGGCAGAAGATCAATTCTGGTAGCACTTAGGGCAGATTTCTGAGGCTGAGTCAAGCCTGCTTTGGAGAGAAGAGGCTGCTGGAGTGCTCTGCACAGAGCAGCCAAGTCAGGACACAGCCCCTGGGAAAGGTTTGATTCTGGAAAACAGCAGAACCCGTTTTCCCAGCAAACGGACTTTCATTTTGCTCTATTCCTGCAATACTCCTTTTGACTTAACACTAGAATGGCATTTGGTGGAGGCCACCTAGACTGAAGCTTTCTTGCTCTGTTTCCTGAGCCCTGTGGTGTCCTACGAGTCTGTCTCTCTGAGGCTGTTCCATTAGTGCCTCACTTCTCTCTACTTCAGTTATTTTATTGTGTGTCTATGTGTGCGTGCCTATTTTTGTGTGCACGTGCAGTATACTCACCCATGCATACATGGAGGCTAGAGGCTGAAGTTAGGTGTCTTCCTCTATCATTCTCCACCTCATTTTTTGAGACAGGGTCTCTCACTGAACCTGGAGCTCGCTATTCGGATTATCTGGTTGGCTAGTGGGCTCCTGAAGTCTGCCTGTTTCTGCCTCCTCAGTGCTGGGGTTATAGACATGTGTTACCACACTCAACTTTTTTTACATGGTCTCTGGGATACAAACTCAGGTCCTCACAGTTGCACAAAAGACACTTGACCCATTGAACTCTCTCCCCAACCCTCTCCAACTATGTTTATCACGTGCCCATTTCTCTGATGGGATTTAAAGGTTCCACGAAGCTGAGATCTAACCAGGCCGATTTGACTAATCAGTGGTAGAGCTCCCCTCCCCATTATACAAAGGAAAGACTAATCTTGGGATTTAACCAGTCACAGGAGGATATATCCAGGACTCCAGTTTTTCTAAGACATGTCCATGTATCAGAAAGCTTAAGGAATTTCTGAGCTTGTTCCAGATTCTACATGAGAGTCAGGCCTATTCCAAGCTGAAGTGATTAGATAGCATTATGTGGTTAATTGCCTTCAGGTGAACACAAGTTAATCATGGATGAATGCAGGCTGCCATGCAGTGTGTGGCTCTCCATATGGTTAGCTCCTCAGAGAAGCTACAAAGCTGAGGTACAGTTGGAGCTCCACAGTGCTTGGCAGAGGGCTATGAGATGGGTGCTGAGAATACCACCTTTTATTTACCCAGAAATGAGTGTTTTCCGGGCCCTTCCCCACACATCATCTCCAGTGGGCCTCCCAGTGTCTATGAGTAGTGGGACACTCAGTGTTGCTCCTGACCCCATACACATTGCAGGAAGCAATGAGACACTGGGCTTCCAAATTGGGCCGATTGGGCTTATTTGTTTGGTCTTTATAATGGTTTGTGGCCTAAGGGAGTTACACATCTCTCCCTGCCTCTGCTTTTCATGTCATTAGACACAACTAAAGCAGAAAGAGAGGAGGAAGAGGGAAGCAGGAAGGAGGACAGGATAAGAGGGTGTGTTGTATTCCCTGAAACTGTAGCAATGGGTTTGGATACTCTGTAGGTTCTGGAAATTCAGAGATATAAATGCCTTCAGAAAGAATCCAGTCTTGTGAGACATCTCTGGGTATAAATGATTGGCAGAAGTAAAGCAGGGGCTGTTTGTGCTTCAGGGCACAGTGATAGAGTAAGCATCCCTGGGAGGCGGGGGGATCATAGGCATTTTGTGAGCTGGAGGATCTAGTGGAGACCATGTCTCCTGAAGACTGCCAGACTCCCCTTATGCAGCAGGTCTGTACCCACATGAAGGCTGGGCTTGTGGCCTATTACAAATCATAGTCTTCATCAATATCTCTATATTACTATATTAGGTTTTTTGTTGTTGTTGTTGTTTTCTTTTTTCCTGAGACAGAGTCTCCCTGTAGCCCCAGCTGGCCTGGAACTCACTATGTAGACCAGGTGGTCTTGATCTCACAGATCCACCTGCCTCTGCCTCACGAGTGCTGGGATTAAAGGTCTGTGCCACCATACTCAGGTATTATTTCTCTTGTTGCACTGACCAAATACCTGACAAGAACCAACTTATGGGAGGAAGGATTGATCTGGGTTCATGGTTTGAGGGGGTGGAGCCCATCATAGCAGGGAGGGAATGGCTGTGGGAGCAGGAGGTGGCTGGTTATATCACACCTACATTCGGGAAGCAGAGAGAGATGAATGCTGGTGCTCAGCTTACTTCCCCTACTTTTCTCTTTTACATTAGTCCAGGACTCCAACTCATGGGATGGTGTCGGTCACATTTCCCTCTCAGTTAAACCTCACTGGAAATGACCTCACAGACACACCCAAAAGGATGCTTCCTTAATGTCCTAGGTATTTCTTAATCCAGTAAAAGTGACAAAATCATCACAGTTATCTTGGATGGAGTTACACATGTTGATTTGCGTAGATAATGGTAGGCTCCAAAAGATTATTTCAAATGACAGTAAAAAAATTATTTTTAAAAATCTCACTACAGGGAGACCCTGTCTCAAAAAGACTAAAAAAAATTTTAAAAAAACTCAATGGACACCTTTTTCTAAAATGGAGAAGGGGCTGGAGAGATGGTCAATGGGTTAGAGCACCTGCTGTATAAGCAGGAAGATCTGAGTTTGTATCCCCAGCACCCAGGTAAAAAGCTGGGTGTGGTGACACAGGGCTATAATCCCAGCACTGTGTTGGGGCAGAGACAGGAGGATTATTTGGACATATTGGCTGTCAGCCTAGCTCCAGGGTCAGTGAGAGACCTTGTCTCAAGGGAATAGGAAGAGAGTAATAATTTAGCAGTACATTCAATATCCTCCTCAGGTCTCTGGGTGCACACACAATACACAAAGAGGAGAAATGGCCTTAATGCTGTCTGTCACCTTTGTGAAAGACATGGTTCACCTTTTAGTAAGTTCACTATGTGGCATTTTTTTTTAAGTTTATTTTTATGTGTATGAATGTTTTGCCTGCATGTATGCAAGCATACCTGTGTTATGCAATGCCCCTAGAGGCCAGAAGAGGGGTGTCAGATCCCCTGGAATTGGAGTTAAGGACAGTTAGCTACCATGTGGGTGCTAGGAACTGAACTCAGGTCCTCCGGTAGAGCATCCAGTACTCTAAACCACTGAACCATCTCTCCAGCCCCATTATGTGAGAGGGTTTTACATGATGATAAAGGTATCATCTTTTGATTGACGATGAAGGTATGACTTAGGGTCAGATGATTAGGAATGTAGTTTCTACAGTGGAGGGGTTATGGTCCCCCTTTTTTCTCCCATCAGTACAGGGCCTTGCTATGTGGTCCTGGCTGGCCTGGAACTTACAACAGTCTTCTTGTCTGTGCCTCCCCCAGTGCCGGGGTTACCACAACAATTCCAGCACTCTTATTTTCTATGCTAAACTCAGAGAATGACAGGAAAGTCAGTTAGTGTTCTTTGAAATCTAGCTATATGGCAGTTATTTCAAAATATTTAAAGGGGTGTTGTAGAAAACAGGAATTTAACATCTTTGTAGAAAGCAAGAATTTAACATCTTATGCTTTCCAGCATAGCTATGATTCTTTCACACCTCCAGACCTTTATTCGTGCTGTTCCCTCTGTCTGGAATACTCTTCCTCATCCTCCATATGGATCCCATCTTGGGCTTCAATTCCTGCTCAGAAATGATCTTTTCTAGAAAGCTTTCTCAGTTTTTCATTGCTGTGACCAAATCCAAGAAACACTTTCAAGGTGGAAGGCTTTATTTTGGCTCAAGGTTTCTGGGGTTGCAGTGTGTCGTGATGGGGAGGGTGTGCAGAGCAGAGCAGCTCACCTAGGGAAGGCGAGGGGGAGGAAGGAGAGAACAGCTGCCCTCAAGGCTTTTGTCTTTCCCTCTTCTATCCCTTTTGTGCCCCAGTCCATGGGGCAGTACCACCTACATTCATGGACGGTCTTCCCCCTTTGGTCAGTCCTCTGTGGAAGCATCCTCTCAGATACACCAGAGCTATGCTTTATAATCTCCTAGATGTTTCTTTAAAAAATCAAGTTAACAAGATGAACCATCACAGACTCCCATGCCCAACCTTAGGAACTCACTTGACTCGTGTTCCAGAGTGCCCTCCTCTTCTTCGGGGAACAGGCTGTTTTTGTGGTGGCTGGTGTGTTGACATAGCTTCTCTCAGCTCTCCCAGCATTCGCTGGTCTTAGCTGGAAAGAATCAGCTGAGCCTTCTGTACTCTGCCCTCCAGTCTGCCTGCTCACCTCTTTATCCACCTGTTCTGCTTTCTGTTTCCTTTTCCACTCTTTGTTCTTGTGACTGACATCTGTTTTCTTCACGTTACCATCATTTCAATGAGGATTTCAGAGGCAGGGATATCAACACATGGGTTCAATATGTGACTTTTAGACTGATAAAGCCTTTTATAGGATACAATCTACAATGCATAAAATCTCAAAAGAATATGTTCTGTGATACAGCTGCTAAATTTCTTTAATAATTTTTATTAGTTCTTTGAGAATTTCATACAGTGTATTTTGATCATATTCACTGCCTCTCCAACTCCTCCCATATCCATCCACTGTTCCTAGTCACTGAATGTTGTGTCCTCTTTATTTTAATAAAAAAAAACAAATGAGTCCAATTTGTGCTGCCTATATACTCTTGGGTGTATGACTATCCACTGGAGCACGGTCCTCATACCAAGTGGCAGACTATCTTAAAGAAGATCCACTCTCCCTCTCCCAGTGGTTGTCAATTGTCAATGCCTCCTCAGCTAAGGATGGGACATCTTGCCTGCCTCCCCTCTCCATACTGGGATTTTGTCTGGCTTGAGCTTGAACAGGTCTTTCACATGCTGTCACAACTGCTATGAGTTCATATGTGCACCTGTCCTGCTGTGTCTGGAAAACATGGTTTCCATTTAGTCATCCTCTGCCTCTGGCTCTTAGAATCTTTCTGCCCTGCTCCCCCTTCACAATAATCCCTTGGGAGGAGACAATGTGCTATAGATAGCCTATTTAGGGCCGAGCACTCAACAATCTCTTATTTTCTGCATGTTGACCAGTTGTGAGTCTCTGTGTCAATCATCCCCTGCTGCCAAAAGAAGCTTTTCTGATGAGGGTTCAATGGGTCTAAGTCATTAGGACTCAGTTTAATACTATGTCGATTTAGCAGAATAATAGCAGTAGGCTTTCCCATAGGGCCTGTTGAACCCAAAGGTCCTTTGTACCCATAATGGTGCCAGGTACAGGTTTCATTTGTGGATAAAAATTTTTCTAATTGTTTTGTGTGTGTGTGTGTGTGTGTGTGTGTGTGTGTCCACAATGTGTGGGTGAGTGTGCATGCCATGGTGCACATGCTGAGGATGGATGGGGAAGGGCACCTTGTAAAGTTGGTTCTCTTCTTCCATTTTTATATGGGTCTTGGGGATCAAACTCAGGTCACCATCCTTGCTCAGCAAATATGTTTACCTGCTGAGCCATTTGCTAACCAACTGTTAAATGCCTAGATCAAAAACACATAGAAATAATTCATATGCTTAAGGAGTAGTAAAGACATTGCCTTATAGCACTGATCACAATTGTGAAAAACAAGAAACAATTTATAGGCTATTAGTAAATGACTCAATGAACTTTTATAGATCTATACTATAGAACACACAAACACACAGATCTGAAAATATAAGTTTTTTTTTCTCCAGACACGGTTTCTTGTAGCCCAGGCTGGCCTTGAACTCAGTGTGTAGCCGAGGATGACCTTAAACTTCTGATCCTTCTGCCTCCACCTCCAGAGTGCTAGGATTAAAGGATGACCCACCATGCCCAGCTTTAAATTTAAAACGTAACTATGTATCATCTCTGAACCCTCTTGTATTATCTGATACCACAAAAGAATATATTGATTTATTTTCCAAGTGACTACAGAGTAAGGAAAACAAATTTTCTAATGTACATATGAGTGCTGTCAGCTTGATCATGCCCTGTGATCAGGCTAGTGAGTGCTGTCAGCTTGATCATGCCCTGTGATCAGGCTAGTGAGTGCTGTCAGCTTGATCATGCCCTGTGATCAGGCTAGTGAGTGCTGTCAGCTTGATCATGCCCTGTGATCGGCTAGTGAGTGCTGTCAGCTTGATCATCCCCTGTGATCGGCTAGTGAGTGCTGTCAGCTTGATCATCCCCTGTGATCGGCTAGTGAGTGCTGTCAGCTTGATCATCCCCTGTGATCGGCTAGTGAGTGCTGTCAGCTTGATCATCCCCTGTGATCGGCTAGTGAGTGCTGTCAGCTTGATCATCCCCTGTGATCGGCTAGTGAGTGCTGTCAGCTTGATCATCCCCTGTGATCGGCTAGTGAGTGCTGTCAGCTTGATCATCCCCTGTGATCGGCTAGTGAGTGCTGTCAGCTTGATCATCCCCTGTGATCGGCTAGTGAGTGCTGTCAGCTTGATCATCCCCTGTGATCGGCTAGTGAGTGCTGTCAGCTTGATCATCCCCTGTGATCGGCTAGTGAGTGCTGTCAGCTTGATCATCCCCTGTGATCGGCTAGTGAGTGCTGTCAGCTTGATCATCCCCTGTGATCGGCTAGTGAGTGCTGTCAGCTTGATCATCCCCTGTGATCGGCTAGTGAGTGCTGTCAGCTTGATCATCCCCTGTGATCGGCTAGTGAGTGCTGTCAGCTTGATCATCCCCTGTGATCGGCTAGTGAGTGCTGTCAGCTTGATCATCCCCTGTGATCGGCTAGTGAGTGCTGTCAGTTGACCATGCCCTGTGACCAGGCCAGGCATGTCTTTATGTTCTCATTTGTACCTAGAAAGGGATAGTTGCTCACCCAAAGTCTCCCACAGGGAGGGCATCCCACAGGGTCCACCATGGACTCCACTAAGCATATACCTCATCCACAGAACAATGACACCCTTCTCTTAACCAAGAAGAGCTCCAGTTCCTCCTCTTTTGGTGAACTTGATGAAATAATTCCTAAACGGCTGCACTGCTAGTAGACAAGTGACCGATGAGTTAACTGTCGCTATGTAGTAATGACCCCAAAACATAGTGGCTTAAAACAACACATACACTTACCTCCTAGTTCCTGTGGTTCAGAAGGCAGGATGTGGCTTAGCTGGCCCTCTGGTTCAAGGCCTTTCAGGAGACTGTTGTGAAGCCAGGCATGAGCCACTCCAACTCCTTTACTCTGAGGGTGATTCACTTCCAAGCTCATGCACATGGCTGTTGGCTGTATTCAGTCCTTTGAAGGTCATTAGCTGGAGGCCACTTTTGGTTCCTTGACATTTGGACCTCTATGTAGGACAGCTCACACATGGCAGCTGACTTAGTCTCAGTGATCAATGGGAAAAACAGGGGGATGGAGAATGTAGAAGTCATAGCCACCACCCATTACCTTTGTAGTATTGTTTAGAAGTAAGTTGCTATGGGGAGGGGAGAGGGTGGGAGAAGTAGCTCAAGGTCATTTGGTAAAGGACTTGCCTTCTAAGCATGAGGACCTGAGTTTGAGCCCTAGAACCAACATAAAAATTGCCAAGCATTTGTAATCCCAGCGCAGGGAGGCAGAAGCAGGCAGATCTCTAGGACTTGCTAGCTAACCTGCTTAGCCTACTTGGTGAATTCCAGGCCAGTGAGAGACCCTGTCCAAAAAAAACAGGTGGGTAGCACTGATAAAGGACACTGGAGATTGACCTCTGTCTTCCACATGCACACATCCATATGCACCCCAACACAGGAACATATAAATACACACACACACACACACATACATACATACATACATACGTACATACATACATACACAAGAAGGAACTGATGGCCCAAGGGCCTGGATACCAGGAAGTGGAGTATCCCACAAACTGCCTGTCACAGTGAGTAAAAATAACTCAGAGGCTGCATGAGTAAGTTTGCATATGTAGAATTCTTTTGATACTCCTGAACTGAATCTTTATAGACAGGTATGTCAAACTAAACACAGTTGCTTCCCTGCAGGAGGTGGTAAATAATGTTTATCTGCCTTTTCTCACTTATTTCTTTTGATTTTCATTTGGAAGTTCTTTCTAAGTTGAAGTTGAAGAGTAATGTGTCATGTACTCTTTCCCCTTACAGATGTGGTGTTGGCCAGCTGTCAGTGCTGTTTTCATTTTTCTTTCTCTTCCTCTCTCATTCCCTCCTTCCATTCCTCCCTTCCTTCTATTTCCTTCCCTCCTTTCCCTCCTTTAATTAAAATGTGTGTGTGTGTGTGTGTGTGTGTGTGTGTGTGTATTGCATGTGGAGATCAGAAGACAACTTGCAGGAATCAGTTTTCTCCTTCCACCACGTGGGTTCCAGGGATCGAACTCAGGTCCTTAAGGCTTAATGGCAAGCGCCTTTATCCACTGAGGCAGGCTTGCCGGCCCTCTTTTCTGAGACAGTGTCTCACTCTAGCCCCAATCTCCCAGCAACCCTCCTGCCTCCCAAATTCAGGATTCTAGGCATGAGCCACCACATCCGACTTTAGAATGATATTTTGGACACGTTATGAAATTTGTCACAGGGGAGGGAGGGTACTGGTTGCCATGCAGGCGAGGAGCCTGTGAGAGGGCGGGTTGGCATCCCTGGGCTCTGCATGAGGACGTGCCTCTATCCAACAAGTTCTCCTCGCTCCTCTCCCCGCAGAAAACCCTGAGCGGGCGGCTCTGTACTTCGTCTCTGGCGTATGCATCGGACTGCTGCTGACCTTGGCGGCAGTGGTGATGAGGATCTCTTGCCACACAGACTGCCGGCGGGGTCCCAGGAGGAAGTGTTTGCAGAATCGAGAGCTCAGCAGCGAGAGCAGCGACAGCGAGGACGGCAGCGAGGACACGGCGTCTGACCTGTCGGTGCGGAGACACCGCCGCTTCGAGAGGACTTTGAACAAGAACGTGTTCACCTCTGCAGAGGAGTTGGAGCGTGCGCAGAGACTGGAGGAGCGCGAGCGCATCATCAGGGAGATCTGGATGAACGGCCAGCCGGAGGTGCCCGGCACCCGCAGCCTCAACCGCTATTACTAGCTGTGCAGCCGGAACCCCGGAATCTCTGGAGGTCGCCTGGAAGGGAGAGAGGCTCTGCACCGTCAGTGGGCACAAGGCACATGAACTGCTCATGTGGTGCCAGAGAAACGCGGGGCATGCCCACTTCCCAGCAGAACAATGAGTCCTGCTTTGGGACTCTTGCCTCTGGAGAAATAGAAAACTGAAGCAAGCACAGCCTCCCTTCCTGGTCTTGAAACCCACGTGCGTGCTCCAACTCTTCCAGGTCTTGGAATAGTACTGAAACTCCCTCTCCAACCATGTGATGGCAATGTGAGAACCGAAAATATGGTTCCTCTTAATTTCTGAGGGTCTCAGAAGTTTGCATAGACTTATGGCTGTTAACTCCTTTACAAAAGGAGAGAGCCTTGTAGCTTGAGAGCTGGGGGTATCAGGGTAAACTTAACCCAGGAAAGGCAATTTTCTGAATGACTCCATGCTGTGGAGATTATTTTGATGGAGATAGCGTGATCTATGCTAATTATTTAAGGCTAATTTTTTAAAAAATCTTGTGTTGCAATGACAACCTCTGCATTTTAACTGACACCTCAGGGATTAAAATCCTATTTTTTTAGTATAGTTCCCACCTCATTCATGAAAATTAATAGAATTTACTGTATCATGAGAGGTGTGTCAGTGATCAATAACCTCAAAGGATAAAGCATTTATTTTTAGTAGCTTATAAAATATATACTGACATGGGTATTTGAAAATGCTGCATGAAAATACATCTCCCCTTTTGGAGAACTGTCTCTCATGACTTCAGAGAATCTTGGTGTTTAAATATTTTGTTTAAGAAAAAACAGTTTGGATTTCCGAGAAAAGAATGGAAATCAGAGCTAAGAATTAAGGCCAAACTTAGAATGGAATCTAAAATAAACATTCCATAAAAATCTTTTTGTTTCCTGTCTGTCTCTGGTCACACACCATCTCTGTCTATAGGACCTCCCTTGTTTCTGCATGCAGCCTCTGCAGGACTGCTCAAGGACTTAGAATGAAAGAAATGACCCTGAGTGATTCAAGGCTCTGAATTTTCTGTAGGCCGTTGTGGTTGCCATTTGAGTTATGGTTACGCAGACAGAAGAACAGAAGACTTATCTAAGGCCAGAAATCAGATAGTGATCCCTTCATGGAGTGAGGAAGTTGGTAGGGAAGGAAGGGAGGCAGTCCTAAGGAGGGAAGAATTAAAGCCCCTGCCTCTTTTAGAATTGGATCACAGGATGAAGCAGTGTCCTCTAGTGGGTAAAAGGGGACAGTGAGCTCTGTCTGTGGGCTTCCCTCTCTCACCATGGACTGATGACTTTCCTTATTTAGCCTATTTTCATGCTCTAGAGCCTTTGTTACCCTAAGAGGATGAATAGGAGATTCCACCATAGAGTCTATAGCATTTTGGAAATTCACTCACAGTTCCAGGGGCTGAGAGAACTGCAACCTCATCATCTCCAGCTGCCAAGGGACCAGTACAGTTTGCTTGAAGCCCTCAGTGGCTGGTCTGATTATACCATTGGAGTAGCATCATTTTGGGCAATGAGTGCCAAACATCCCAGTAAGTCAGCATCTCCAAATCAAGATGCCCACCCTTGTCATTTGAGACCCTTGGGAACCATCCTGTTTTCCCAGGCTTTAGATTGGCATCATCTGTCTTGGCTGCCTCTTAGAAGAGTAGTGGTAGCTGCTTTCATCTCTGGAAGGCACCCCAGGCTGACTACAGGGAAGAGTTATGACCCTTGCTAGGCAGGGGCTGCAGTAATGGAGGTGCTTATGGGACACATGGCTGGCCCAGGTCTCTCTATATCATCTTGATATCTTTTGTCAAGTCCATGTTTCCCTTATTAGGGTGGTGGATACATTGTCTAAGGCACAAAGTCACTGGTTAGTAGTTTAACCAGCTGTTTCACTTCCCTATAACAAGGATTCCAGTCACATTTTAGGTTATAACCCTACTTCTGGTTCCAGTTTCTGTACAGACTACTTGGATTTGCAACAGAAAGATATCAAACTTAAGAGAATTTATTGGCTTACATAACTCAAAGGGCAGCTTTGGATCTAGCTTCAGGGATGACTGGGTTTAAAAAAAAAGAACTGGAGCCCTGTTGTATGGAAGCAAAGCAGCTGGTTGTCTGTGACCCAGTTCTAAATGTTGCAGGGTCATCCTCTCTTTCGGGGCTGGAGAGATTGGCCCCGTGGTTAAGAACACTGGTTGTTCTTGCAGAAGACCAGGGTTTGAATCCCGGCAGCCAACAACTGTCCGTAACTCCAGTTCCAGGGGATCCGACAGCCTCTTCTGTCTTCCGCAGGCATTGCACGACACAGGTGCACTTTCCTGCACTCAGGCAATACATGCATACACATAAAATAAAAATAATATCTTTTTAAAATGTGGCAGGGTGGTTGTGTCTTCCTTAGGCCTCCTACCTTCCTTTCCCACCAACTTCCTCTCTCCATGTAGGGGTCACTATTTATTTCTTGCCCTGTCCTTATGAATGGATTAGTACCCTTATTGAGGCACTGAATTCCTGTTAAAAAGTCATCAAGTCAACCCTGAATTTTCCTCTTTGTAGTACTTACCTCTCTACCATGTTGCAGTGTTGCAGGAAGGCCTCACCAGATGTAGCCTCTCAATTGATAAATAGCCAAGAGACTCCCCATAGCACATTCAACTTCTCTTGGAGCTAAACCCCAACCATATTTCCTGTCAATGTGTAAACTAAAAGGGTAATACTTATCCAGGCCTAAGAAGTTTTGGAAGTCTTCCTGGGAGAGGAAGCATATCTTGTGTGAGTCTTAAGGATAGGTATGAGTGTGGGAGAAAAAAACCCTAACTTTATTTTGGTATCCATTTCTCTTTACCACTGTGTGTGTGTGTGTGTGTGTGTGAATGTGTATGTGCTTGTGTGTGAATGCACATGAGTGTATGAGTGTGGAGGGCCAGAGGTCAATTCAAGGTATCTTCTTCTCTGGTTCTCTACCTTATCTTTTGAGACAGGGTGTAAGTCAAATTCACTGCTGGGTGGTGCACGTGGCATCCAATCCCCTCCTCCCACCGTCCTTGCTACAGCCTGAGGAAAGAATTCTCCAAACCCTTGTTCAAAGAATCTTAAGGAGTTCATTGAACTTGCTAACTGAACTCAGGGTGCTGGTTTACTTACAGACAAGTGGGCACCCCCTCCCCATTCATGCTGTATTGGAAAGTCCACCCAGACATAAATCCTGTGGCTCTGGACAGTCTTACAAAATGGCAAGAGACTAGCTTGTTTTCCCACATTTTATACCCTTAGCCCCTCCCGGGCAAGCGGCTATGGTCAACAGATTGGCTGGAAGAGGGAAGGGGAGTGGCTTCTTTGCAGAGTGTGGGATGGAGGTAGGTCCCTGGCTTGTCATCACAGGGTCAGAGGAACATAGGTGTCACATAGGGTCTCTCATGGAACTTGGAGCTCACCAATTTGGCAAGATTATCTGGTGAGCTCCAGGGATCTTCCCGTCCACGTTTTTTATGTGGTTTCTAGGAATCTGACTTCAAGTCCTCATGCCTGTGCGGCAAGCACCTTACCTACTGAGCCATCTCCTCAGCCCCAACTTTTATGCTCTGATGCTTCAATTGAAGTTACCTGATGTTCATAAGAGATTTCCATCCATCTTTCTTTACAGTTCACTTTCAATTTCAAAGTCAGCTTGTTTTTTGACTGTCCTCTCTGTCTGAATATTTTCTGATTCATTTCTGTCACTGTGGCACCCTCTGTCTTTGCATTCTGTCATTTATTTGCATGTACACACACAATGAATTCAACTGTGTTGATGTGATTGTGTCTGGCTGCCCCAGTGTCTCAGCGTCATTTAGCCGGCTCATCATAGTGGTGGTGCAGAGCCGCTCAACTCGCCCTTCTTAATTTGCCTTGGGCCAAGCAAAACTAGCCTCCTTTCTCCTGTCTTTCTTCATCTTCTCAATCCATGCTGTGATTACATAAATTGAAAAACAAACTCCTCTGAAAAATTCTGATCAAAGGGCTCATCTTGTCTGCGAGCCCAACTCAGCCTTTCTGGATCAGAATACATGATTTTCCCTGCTGTGACTATTGGGTTTAACATTTTAAAATTCAGCACCAAGAGTATCAGCCTTTATGGGAATAAATGATCTTCCCAAGTCTTCTTGAAAATTTATATCATAGCTTTACTTTATCACTAATTGTAGATTTGAACATTGACAACTGTAAGTTTAAAAGTATAAATTGCTTTCACCTTTTAACTCTGGATGAGAAAATTTTCCCTTCCTTCCTTCCTTCCTTCTTTCCTTCCTTCCTTCCTTCCTCCCTGCTTCCTTCCTTCTTTCCCCCTCCTTCCTCCCTCCCTCCTCCTCCTTCCTTCCTTCCTTCCTCCCTCCCTCCTCCTCCTCTTCCTTCCTTCCTCCCTCCCTACCTCTCATAAACCCACCAGAATTCAGTCATTGTATTTCAACTCCAATGCCTCTACCTAATCCTAATCACTTCCCAAAGACGCAACCTCTACACATCATAGTTGGGTTAAGTTTCCATCTTCGTAACATATTTAATCCTTCTTAGTACAGGTTACATTTCAACACATGAACTTAATATCCCCCTTATTTCTAGAACATCCTGACTTTATGTGATTTTTCTGAATCTGTCTTTGAATTCTGCACTCTGAGCTCCTGAAAATGATCTGTATTTCATTCGCCTCTGTGTTTTCCATGTACACACAGGACATGCCTTAGAGAAGTACTTCCTTTAATATTTTTAGTGTGTGTGTGTGTGTGTGTGTGTGTGTATGTGTATGTGTGTGTGTCTGTTGAGCATGGTATCCTTATGTTGTCCAGGTTGGCCTTGCACTTCCTAGTAGCTGGAAACAGAGGTAAACAGCATTGCAACTGACTATTTTGAGCTCTAAAGTGATGAACAAAATCTCCAAGAATGTGAACAACACACTTCTGCAGGTACTGTGCTACAGAGTCCCACCCTGGCTGTGACAATGATGCTTTCTCAAATTCATGAACATCTATCTATCTTTATTTTTTCTCTTACTGATAACCATTTCCTTGTGCTTTTCCATTTCAGGGTCTCTGTCTACATTAACTGAGATGCCCATGTGATGGAGCTGTGAGCTGAAATCATCTTCTAATTTCAATTCTGCATAGTCTTCAAAAATTCTTCAAGGCTTAATTAATAATCCATGAGTCCAATTAGTGCTGACCATATGCACATGGGTGTGGGACTGTCCACTATGGTATGCATGGACAGACTAACAACAGCCACACCCCAAAGAAAAGCAACTCTCCCACAGCAGTCATCAAGGCCAATAACCCCTTAGCAGGGGGTGGGGCCCCAGGAGCCAGTCCCCTATCTATGCTGGAATTTTAAATGGTTTGATCTTGGGCAGATGACCACAGCTGCTGTGAGTTCACGAATGCGATGGCCATTCATGTCCTGAAGACAGCGTTTCCCAGAGGCTGCCCCCCACATTCCTCAGCTCTTAAATTCTTTCTGTCCCCTCTTCCTTGAAGTTCTCTGGGCCTTGGGTGGGGTTTGTGTTTACGTGCCTCTCCAGCACACTGGACACCACATCAGCATCATAATCAGAGGATGGAAGCCATCCTTTAATTACAACAGTTTCTGTGTAAACTCATCGATGACCAATATTTCAATCCTTTAAGATGGGAATTTCTAAAGCTGAACCTCTGGGAGTATGCTGCGTGCGTCTCCATAATAGTCCTGCCTCCATCCTCAGATCCTCCTGCTTCAAGAACGCCTCAGTCTTACTAGTCTAGTCTGAGACATTTGACCCTCAGACACATTTACCTAATTTTTAACAGGAAACAAAAGTCATTCGGTCCCCTAAAGAAACCCTGATTTTGAAATCTTCTTTTCTAGCCGCCTGTTCACTTTTGTTTTCTTGTGTTCGGTCCTAGACAGACACTTTGGACCTCCTGGTGGTACAGAGAAATGAGATGCAACACATACTATGTATGACACACATTAGGCAGCCTGTTCAGAATCAAAGTCATAACACCATCTCCACAGTCAAAAAAGACCAGGTGATTAACAAAAACTTCCCTTTATAGCCTTAAAAATGTGCACTTGTGGCCAGTGTTTTCATGGATTACATCTGTTGCTATATATACTGTTATGTCACCAAATCAGATACATGCTGTAGAAAGCAAAATGATGGGCACTCCCATGGTAGGGATGACACCACAGCTATGAGTATATGGGGAGGACAAATTAGACTCAGTGGGTTTTTAGAGGACAGAGAAAGAGAACACAAAGTTGTGGGGGGAGTCCCTGGGGAGGTGGATCTAGGAGAAGTTAGGGGAAGAAGTGGGGATGAATATGATCAAAACATTATTTATTATTGTTATAGTTTATGTACGTGAGTTTATTGCCTCCATGTGTGCAAGTGTACCCAGATCGTGCAATGCCCGTGGAGGTCAGAAAATGGCATTGAATCCCCTGGAACTGCAGTTAGGATAGTGGTTAGCTGCCATGTGGGTACTGGGATTGATTTGAATCTGGGTCCTCTGCAAGAGCAGCCAGTGCTCTTAACTGATGAACCATCTCTCTTCAAAGAATTAATAAAAATATATTTTAAAAAATAGGAGCTGATATCCTTCAAAAACAAAACAAACAAAAAACAGTGACCACTGATGACAGGATCCTCGGAGGACAGGATCTGGGTATACCCCAGTGAGTTTCTGGGCTGGGAAGGTCATTGGAAGGTGACAGAGGCAAGGAGCCAATGCTCTTGTAGAGGACCTGGGTTCAGTTCCCAGCACTTGCATAGCTGATAACAGTGGTCACAAACTCCAGATCTGGGGAATTCCATGTCTTCTTCTGGCTTCTATGAGCCTGCACTTACATACCTATAAGCAAAACACTCATACACATAAAAGGTAAACGTAAGTTAAAATAGATTTTAAATGTTTGTGTAAGGACCTAAATTTTACTTCTTGTTCCACCAAGCCTAAAAGATCTACTATTTAGACATATATAGAAAAAGTTGGGGGCCAGTAGGATGGCTCATCATGTAAAGGTCCTTGCTGGGTAAACCTGACATCCAGAGTTTGATTCCCAAACTCTTATAAAGGTAGAAGGAGAGAACTGACTCCACAAAGTTGCCCTTTGATCTCCTCATTTGCTGTGACAAGTGTACTCTCCACCCCATCATGTACACACACGCACACACACACACACACACACACACACACACTAACAGATTTTAATTTTTTAAAAAGTTAATGTTTGCTGACAGCCATTGTAGAGTAAAGGTCCAGGGAGACTGATAGGGAATAAGACCAAGGCAGAGCCCCACACCCCCCACATCCCACACACAATTGCTGTGACTGAAGACCTCCACATACCATGTTCATGGTGGAATCTTTGACTCTGTCAACTATTTAGACCAAGTGGTTTCCTTTCCAGTCAGAGTCCTGATCTTCTCCTGTTGGCTAGAGGAAAAAAGACAAATTTTTCTGCAGCCAACAAAGAAACCACCTGCTCATCACATTTTCTGATATTTTCATACTGTAGTATCTTTGGCAACAGGGACCTTTGCAGATGTGATGAAATTAAGGATCTTCAGATGAGGAGATGATACTGGATTACCTGGTAGTGCCAGGGCAGTCCCAAGAGTCCTTCTAAGAAGGTGGCAGGAGGCTCAGGGTCAAAGAAGGACTCTGCAGAAGCAGAGGTTGGAATGATGCAGCCATGAGCCAAGAAATGCGGGAGCCATGGAGGCTGTAGAAGAAATTCCCCTCTGGTGTCTCTAGAAATAATGCAACTGTGAACATCTTTATTTTAGCCTCTAAGACTCATTGCAGACCCCGATCTTCAGAATGGTAAAACAACAATTTATTTTAAGCCATTAAATGTGTGGTAATTTGGGGCTGGAGAGATGGCTCAGCGGTTAAGAACACTGGTTGTTCTGGCAGAAGACCCAGGTTCAAATCCCAGCACCCATATGGCAGCTAACAACTGTCTGTAACTCCAAATCCAGGGGATCTGACAGCCTCTTCTGACCTCTGCAGGCATTGCACGACACGGGTGCACTTACCAACATGCAGGTAATATACACATACACATAAAACAAAAATAATAAAAATTAAAAAAAATAAAAAGCAATAATAATAAATAAAATATTTTAAATGTGTGGTAATTTATTGCGGAAGCAATATGAATCTAGTACTTTATTAGCTCTGTGCTTCTAATCTAACAAAGTACAGTGAGTTTTTATAGGGAAGCTGGATTAGGCAGAGTCAAAACTGCAAGAAGAAGCTCGGGCTAATCACAGAATGGTGGTTGAGAGGGAGCTTAGAAAAGTTACACAATGGGTAGGGGGGTATAGCTCAGTTGGTAGAGTGCTGTCTACTATGCACTACACAAAGCCCTGAGTTCAGTCTCCAATACCACATAAACCAGGCATAGGCAAGGTGATGCATATCTGTAATCCCCGTACAATGGAGGTAGGAAAATCAGAAACTCAAGGTCATTTGGGGGTATGTAACCAGTTTGAGGCCAGCCTAGGCTACCTGAGACCGAGAGAGAGAGAGAGAGAGAGAGAGAGAGAGAGAGGTGTTGGGCCCCCGGTCTGGGGTAGAGAGAGGGAGGAGAGAGAGAGAGAGGAGAGAGAGAATGTGCTAAGGAAACCTCATGTGCAAGGTGAGTAACATAGACAAAATCCTGCAGAGAAAAAAGTATCTTTGGGACTGGAGAGATGGCTCAGTGGTTAAGAGCACTGGCTGCTCTTGCAGAGGACCTGGGTTCAATTCCCAGCACCCACATAGCACCTGACAACTGTCTGTAATGCTGGTTCCAGGGGATTGGAGCCCTCTTCTGACCTCTTCAGGCATTGCATGACACAGGTGCACCTACCTATATGTAGGCATTACAGTTATATGCATAAAATAAAATAAATAAAATATTCAATATTTAAAATAATATTTAACTTTAAAAGTATATGAAAGTCAAGGGCACTGTCATAGATAGCTTCAACGTGACACACCCGGGAAGAGGGAGCCTCAACTGGGGAAACTGGGGAATTTCCTCTATCAGATTGGCCTGTGGGAGTGTCTGTGGGGCATCTTCTTGATTGTTGAATGACATGGGAGGGCCCAGCCCACTGTGGGCAGTGCCACTCCCGGGCAGGTGGTCCTGGGTTGTTTAAGAAAGCAGGCTGACCACAGGCCAGGGGAACAATCCAGTAAGTAAGGCTCTTCTATGGCCTGTGCCTCAGTTCCTGTCTCCAGGTTCCTGCCTGACTTCCCTCAAGGATGGACTGTGCCGTGGAAGTGTAAGATGAAATAAATCCTTTCCTCTCCAAGTTGGTTTTGGTCACCATTTTATCACAGCAACAGAGACACAAACTAAGACATGCAGGTAGACAGGCAGGTAGATGACCAGAGATCCTGGGAGCTGAGACACTGTTGCAGTAGATAGCCTCGGGTCCCAAAAGGCCTCCACCCAGGTATCCAGTGAAGTTTAATAGCCTCTTCACTGGCAGAAGAACAGGAATCAGAGAACACTCAAATCATAAGGGTATGTGCATATGGCAGCTATATAAACCGTGTTGCTTCCTTTCTGATCAGAGTTCTTATCTTCTCTTGCTTCTTAAGTTCAGACAAGTTTTCCTCCCTCCAACCAAGAATCCATCTGCTCATTACATTTTTTAAAATTTGCACACAGAGGTATTCTTGGCAACCGGTGCTTTGCCACAAATGCAGCACTTAGAATTCAAAATCGTGTCCTTTTCTCGGAATTATTCACTGTGCAGTCTGGTTCCCCTTTATACGTTTCTCAAATTATGTTCTGGGATCACCACTACCGCCCTCCCCACCCCTGTGGAATAATTGAGAACCTGTAAAACCATTTGGTGAATACCTCTCCCAAATCATTTAAACTACATACACTCAAACTGATTAAAATGGAAATTTGGAGTGAATTCTTATTTGTGTTCTAAGCCTTGGAAGAGATTCCACTACATCAAATTACCAAGCCTTTCAAAGAAGTTTAGGTCCATAATAGTACAGGTGCTCAAATTATTTATGAACAATATGAATATAAAAGCATGAAATACAAAGCTACTTTCAGAAGTTCTTTCCAAACCGGTGAGTGGTTGTGTGTGTGTGTGTGTGTGTGTGTGTGTGTGTGTGTGTGTGTGTGTGTGTGTGCAGGTGCATGTACACATGTGTACATATATGTGTGGAGGCCAGAGGCCAACATTGAATGTCTTTGCCCAATCACTTCTCCTCTCCCCTCCTCTCCCTCTCCTCTCTCTCTCTCTCTCTCTCTCTCTCTCTCTCTCTCACACGCACACACACACACACACACACACACACACAAAGACACACACACACACACACACACATATTTGAGGCAGGTCTCTCACTGAACCTGAGCACTATAATTTGGCCAGACTGGCTGGCCAACAAGCCCTAGGGATCCTCCTGTTTGCACCATAGTGTTGGGTTCTTTGTGTGCTGGAGGTCCTAACCCAGGTCCTAATATTTGCATAGCAAGCACTTTGTCAACTGAACCATCTCCCCAGCCTTCTTGGCTAGTTTTTGAACATTAAATTTCATATTAATTAAATTACATATGGATGCAATGACCCTCAATGTTGCAGCCACCAACACCAGCTCCTAGGTTATGAGGACATGGACTTGGCTTCTTTAGGGACCAGGAAGGGAGTAGGCATGGCTAAAGGCTTCCCTGGCATATAGGATGCCTTATCTCTGCATCCAGAAGTGTGAAGGACTGCAGGATTTCTGGTAAGCCCTGCATAAATGGAAAGCAGACCCTTGAGAATCAATCCTGGCAGTTTGTAAATGGAGAGGCAGATAATTTATTAACTGAGCTCCCCTTTTCCTGCTTTCTGAGTGCCTAAAGGATGCTTGAGCAAATAACATCTTGTTTAATAGTCTGTCTCCCCATTATAGTCTAGTTTTGATGAGGTCAGTGAATTAGTATTGCCATAACAATGCCATCCTGTGGTACCCATCACCTACAAGGAGCTGGTGATGGTAGCTACAGACATCTTGGAAAAGGGACATTTGAAGGTCATTGCAAACATGTAATTTAGTTCCCAAAGTCCAAAAAGTGCTCAAAGATTGGGAGAGAATGCCATAAGTACTTTTGAATTCAATGCTTTTCTATGTACTTTTCATGCCCAATTGTTAAGTTTTTGCATTAAAAGATGATCTTGATAACCCTAATGGTAGCATTTGGACTTATTTTTTTCAAGCCTATTTGAAGTTGCTAACAAAGGAAAAATGTCTTCCTTAGGGAGAATCAATCAAGAAGATAGCTGATGGTTTGCATGTGAATGTCCCCACAGCTCCAAATGTTTGAGCACTTTGTCCCTAGATGGTGATGCTGTTTGGGGAGACTTAGGAGGTATGGCCTTGCTGGAGGAAGGGAGTCACTGGGAGTGAGCTTCAGCCTTACCTCTTTTCAAGTCTCTGCTTTTTGCTCCTGATGTGAGTGCTCGGCTTTCTGCTCTGCCTCCCTCCATGCCTCTCTTGCTATGATGGACTCTCATACCTCTCGAACTGTAAGCCCCATAAACTTCCTTCTATGATTTGCCTTGGTCATTTAAAAAAAATCACAATATAAAAATAATATAATAACATGGTGATACCTGAAAATTATGTTATTTAATTTGAGAACAATTATGAAAGTGTACAATGCTTACAAAGCACTCATTTTTGTACTCCTGAAACCCCTCGGCATACATTCTGTCATTTCTGCTGGTATCATGTTGACAAGTGTTTGCTGAGTGCTCACATGTGTCAAGACATGGAGAGGACTGTCACCTCGGTCTGCCAGAGGAGATAAGAATGTCTACAGTGGCATTTTCCACTAATAGAATGATAATAGACCAAAAGCCAGGAAGGATTAGAACTTCAAGAATAGAAAGAAATGAGCAGATGGGAAATGGCCAGGAACCGGCCACTATTTCCCTGAAATAGTCATTTCAGAGGAAAATGAGTACTCAGTGACACAAAGCAGGACAAGTCAACACACATCCATGCTGAATACATATTCACCGGCCATTTTTTCTTGAAGCAGAACACCTATGCCAACTGAGGACCAGCAGGTGCTCATAGCATTTCCACCTTTCTAGAAGGGCAGCCTTATCAGTCAGTACCTTCTAGTTTCTGACACACTAGTCTATTTCTTGTTCATCAAAATCCCCTGAAAGTAAATAATGCATTGTCACTTATGAGAGAATTGTGTGTGTGTTCATGTGTGAGTGTGCAGGTGCACATGTGTGCATATGCATATAGAGGCCAGAGGACAACCTCGGACATCATTTCTTAGGGGCCATCTACCTTGTTTTCATTTGGGGTTTTTCTGAAACAGGGTCTCTCATTGGCTTGGAACTGGCCAAGAAAGCTAGGCACAAGTGCACATCACCACGCTCAGCTTTCTTTATGTTGGTTCTGTGTGGCATGGAGATCAAACTCAGGTCCTCATGCTTGCATAGCAGGAACTTTACACACTGAGCCCTCTCTCCAGCTCCTGAAGGAGTCTTATAAAACAGAACTCTATCATCCTAGATTAGCAGAAAACACCTGTGATACAGGCTTTCAGTTCATTCAAAACAGTTTTAAATGATGGCATAACAATTGTCTTATGAAATATTCACAAGAGGTTCCAGAGTTGGGTCCAAAGAAGCTGAGGGCAGTGACAGAGGTGAAGAGGGATGGGCCCCGGCAGCAGAAAACAGCTGGAGAAATCTGCAGAGTTGACAGTAAGTAGGTACCACTGGTTAGAAGCACAGTGCTGGTAGTAAATCTGGAATGGTCATTTGGGGCTAATCCCAGGAGGACTGAACTTAGAGAACTGGCTAGTAAGGGTGACCATTTGCACTTCAATGTGAAGAACACGTTAGGCTAGTGGATTGGTTACTGTTCTCATTGCTGTGACCAAATACCTGACAAAAAACTTAAGGGAGTTCATGCTTCCAGAAAACTTAGTTCACTGTGGCAGGGACAGCGTGGTGGAGTTCATGGCAGTGGAAACATGAGTCTTAGGTTCTTTAGAGCTCCATGGCAAACAAGAAACAGAGAGCTCAGGTTGGAAACAGGGCCAGGATATGACCCTCAAGCAGGCCCTGGCACTCTACACCAACCAGCCAGACCCTGTCTCAAAGGTTCCACAGCCTCCCAAAAATAGCACCAGCAGCTGGAACTTCATGTTCAAACACGAGTCTGTGGGAGACATTTCACATCCAAATATAACAGTTAGTGGACCAGAACATGGCCAGCACTGTGTCTCAAAAGCAAAGTCTATCTGGCCTGGAGAAGGTAAAGTCTGGAGGGAAGGCATTTAGTAGAAGATTTTTGTAATATATTAGTTCAAAATAATCAAACAATGGATTAAATGGTGAGAAACAAGAAGAGAAAGCAGGCTGCGGCCTCAAAGCTCTAGGGGTTGAAATCTGGATTATTTATATTTGTGATATTGTTAAATGATAGTAGTAGCAAAATTAATGACATGTAAATACTTGTTTATATAATATTTTTAGATGCTTGATCTTGTTTAAGCAAAGCAAATCCATACGGTTGTTCTCTTAGAGGATGAGCTGTTGTTTTTGCCTATTCTGCATACTTTTCCCTTTTATATAGTTTTTCTACAGAGGACCAAGCTTCCTTACCCTCAGTACCTGTAACTGGAAACTTACCCATGGCACCTCAGAATTCAGACTTCAATACCCAGCATTTCCCACATTCCAGTTGCACAACACTATGGCCAGTGTCTCAAATTTGTCCAATGAAATTAATTTGGGTTGTTTGCACTATTAGAAAAGACAAATTTGCTGGGCATGGTGGCACATGCCTTTAATCCCAGCAGTTGGGAGACAGAAGCAGGTAGATCTCTGTGGGAGCAAGGTAAACCTGGTCTACATAGTGAGTTCCAGGACAGCTGATGCTACACAGTGAGACCCTGTCTCAAACACACACACACACACACACACACACACACACACACATACACATACACACACAAGACTTCTTTTTCTTTCCTGTAGGTTTACTAAGTCAACAAATGCAGGTCTGCTGCGTATGGGCATTATAAGATGGAGACTCTGACACTCCCGTTCAACAACACATATACATACATATATATATATATGTACATATACATATACACACATGACTGAAAAAAGAGACAGACAAGGAGAAAAGAGGAGAGAGAGAAAAATGAGGGAGAAGATAAAGGGGTGGGGGAGAGGAGAGGAGAGGGGGTGGGGCTTAACTCTAGATACACCGTTTCAGCTCCTGGACCTAGCTCGGGCTTCTTCAGTGACAATAGAGAATATTTTTTCTCCCTGCCTTTGAGGTAGTTAGCATTGTATTTCTGTCATTTGTCAGCAAAATAATCCTACTAAATACAGGGATGAGTGTTTGAGTTTGACCATGTAATAGAGTCTCAGGGTTGAGAATGTAGTCTCAGTAGACTGGCTCAGAAGAGAAGTTTTAACTAAGGAAAACAGCAGGAGAAACAATAATGTGAAAATGATACTAAATACCTGGGCATCATTGGGAACCCAACAGAAACCACGTGAAAAGAAAAAGATGGAAGAAAACCAAGAGTCAGATAAGGGTTAGTGACAGGGACAGGGAGGGGCAACCGGAGAGCAGAAAGCAACAGCCCTGGGTAAATGCAGCTCAAGTACCACGAGGGCTGTCATTGGATTGGCAACTGAAAGCCACTGGTGATCAGGGAGATAGTGATTTGTGGGGTTGTGAGTCTTAAAAACAATCACGGGATGTTGAGAAAATGACTCTCCCTATGCATAAAATCTTAGCTTAGCCTCGGTGTTTGCATAAGACTTGAGTAAGACACTGTGTATCTCAGACACTCCGACACTTAATAAATGAATGAATAAAAAGAAAGTTGAGCGCTGAAAGCAGAGCGTTTTATTAATGAAAATGGATTTTACCAAGGAAAACCTGCTTGTAGTGTAATTCAGGTTGAAATGGGTGCATATGCCCATGGCATAGCAACACTCACAACTTGGGATTGATCAGCTCATGGAGCTGCCAAGCCTGTAACTGTGAGTGCATCATGAACCACTGGAGGGTTCAGTCATAAAGTCACACCTAGACATCACAAGCAGTGACAGGGCCAGGAAGATGGCAACGTTGGCAAAGTGCTTGCCATCCAAGCATGAGGACCTGGGTTCCATGCCTAGGAATCACACTAAAAAGCTGTTTGGTGGCATATGCTTGGAATCGCAGTGGAGGCGGAGACAAGCTGATACCTGGGGCTCAATGCCCTGACAGCTTAGCCTATGAGGTGAGCTCCATGCCAGTGAGAGATCCTATCTAAAAAGGAAGGTGGACACTCTTCAAGAATGACCTCTGGTTCGTATACCACACACACACACACACACACACACACACACACACACACATAAGTTCACACACAAACATGTATGCATGTGTGCACACATGCTCACAGGCACACACAAAGTTGTGGAAACATTTTGTATTTATGACACTAGCAGGACATGAAACCAATCTTATACCATGAGGCTGTTGTATAATAATTGGTAAATACTGGTCCCTAGATCATTATGTTTTCTTATTTGCTTTAGAAAAAGAAAGGCACATTTGAAACAGGATAGAAAATGGGCCTAATCATGAATGCTAACACCAGCCAAATTTCAGAGGTGGTGTGGAGTTCTGAGTGGTGGCGCTCTTTGATTATTGATGTCTGCTGTGGACTGGGAAGGGAACAAGGGAACAAGATCTTTCATTTCATTTAAGTCTCTGCCCATATGGTTCTTTGCAGGGGCTCTTTCCTAATCATTTTACCCAAACTTATATTTCTGTTTTTCTTCAAAATATGTAGCATGATCCATTACATCATGCAGTCATTTTTTAAATTTGCTTTTATTTTATATGTATAAGTGTTTTCTGTGTATGTAAGTGTATCTCTGTGCAATACCTGCAGAGGCCAGAAGAGGGCGTTGGATCCCCGGGACTGGAGTTAAGGACGGTTCTTAGCTGTCATATGGATGCTGGGAACTGAACCCAGGTCCTCTGTAAGAGCAGTTAGTGCTCTTAACTGCTGAGTCATCTCTCTAGCCCCAAAGCAGTTGTGTTTTATGGCCTTTCTTCTCTTCGGGAGAATATAAGCTTCACGAACAGTTCACTACCATAGTCCCACTTCTAAAACAGCCTCGTTCACCAGTGTTTGTTGACTAAATAGATGTTTTCATGGTCTGTATTTGCCAAACTGAACTAAGAAAAAGTTCATCTGTAAAACTAGAAATTCAAAGACATCGTAACACACAGAGTTGCATTTTTTAAAACAATGATAATAATAATCATTCTTTTAAACTCTTTAAGTTAAAAGAAAGGAGTGCAAAATCTGATAATCTGTGAGTGGTAGTCCTGACATGCAGTAAACATTAAATTTTAGGAGCAGAACAGCTGTCCTCCCCATCCCTAGGCACATTGTGAGGTCAGCCATGCCAGTCTGGATTGCTATGATATCCCTCACACTTTGCCCTAGTGCTTGGCACACACACACACACACACACACACACACACACACACACACACAGAGAAGGAACCCTTAACAATCATTTATTTAATCAATATTTCTTAAGGGCAGCCAAGTAAATTGCGTGATTCTAACAACCTGGTACAGACCAGTGAGCAACACAACTAAAAGTCATGGAAAAAAAGAGGAAGCCACCAATTCAGAGGCAATCCAAGGGGACAGAACACTACAGGAGTGGTTGATTCTCAAGCCGGAAGTGCCCTAGAGCCTTTGGGGAGCTCGAGAAATATAAAGAGGGCAATGGGCATGGTCTCCCTCTTGTGGGTGGTCCTCAGACCACACTGTGAAACTGCACTCCAACACAGCCTGCCTGTGGGGCTCCTCCTGGGGATGCTTGGGAGAATTGATGAATGGGCTCAAGTTTCATGTTCAGGTTCAACAGGATGACCTGGAGAATAACACAGTGTTGTACCTCAGTTTAAAATAGAAGGAAATGAAATGGAGCACAAATCAGTGAGGCTGCTTTTTATCAGAGGTGAAAGGTATGGTTGCCTTTTGCCCTAACCCACCACAGAAACTTCAGCACCAAGGGACTAACTATCATGGGACAACACTCATCCCTGCCAACATAACAAAGAGAGGACCAAGAAAACGGGCCATGTTATCCTTGATGGAGAGGCCTGAGTCCATCGTAGTTTCTGGATCAAATTTTCTGCTTTCTCCTCTCACATCTATGGCACTGGGGAGAGAGTCAATCTGCTTGTCCGCTGTGTATATTGTTTGGAGCTTGAGGCATGCTGGTAGGTGGCTGGAAGTCACCATCTTCTACACACTTCCTCTACCACACACAACTTCTGTCTCACCCGTAATCCCCAGTAGTGTGTAAAGAGTGCACATTGAGAATTCAAGAAAAGACCACTCCCCCTCACCCCAGCCAGCCCCCCAACCACACAACTTCTGTCTCACCCGTAATCCCCAGTAGTGTGTAAAGAGTGCATTGAGAATTCAAGAAAAGACCACTCCCCCTCACCCCAGCCAGCCCCCCAAATTCCACCACGCCTGAACTCAGTCTGAATAGTCAGAGACAACCTGTACCTCCCAGAGTCCATGAGGGAACTGTTGGGTGAGCACCCTCCTCCTTGATGCGGTAATACAAGCCCTCAGTGCCCTGGGCTTCTCAGCCCTGGCCACCTCTTGTTTTCCTTCCTCTCTCACTTTCAGGAGCTGTGGTTTGGACCTGGCTCTCCCTACACGGGTGTGTTGATGATGTGACGGTATTCAGAGGCGATAAGGTCACATGGCTCCTCTTTCCTCTTTGGGATTAAGTCCATTGTAAAAGAAGCTTCTTTCAGTGTTTGGCTGGTTATATGTTCTTAAAAGGTGTCAGGTTTTGGGTTTAAGGAGGACACTGAGGCAGATTATCCTTTTGGGTAGGAGGTTTATTACAGGACCAATTAATACCAAGGACAGGCAGACAACAGCATGTCAGGGGCTCCGGTGAGAGTTCAGGCCCACAAGGCAGAGAGGCAGAGTAAGGTCACTTCTTACAGGTCTCAGAGAAGTAAGTCAGGCTTTCTCTGATTCTTGGGCAGCACGGTGGGGGAGATGTCTTGCATTGCCAGAAAAGTATGTGGAGGAAGCCCTGTCAAAGCCCCATTATAAGGTCGAGATAAATCACCCACCTCTTTTCTCTGAAACTTGTAGAAATGGAAACCCAAGTTCTCACTCCAGTGCCACTTTTCCCTGTATCCCTCTGGGCTATATCCCTCTGTCCCTCCCCTTCAAGTTCAGCACAGCACAGGATGCAGTGGGCTAGCCTTTGCCATGCCTCTCATTGCTGTTTCAAAACCACAGCTCTTATAGAAGAGTCTCATTTTTGTAGCGGTGTATGCCTTCTGGTTACCAAGCAGGAGAAACAGAACTTCTTTGTTCCAATGCATGAGCCACTGGCTGTAGACAAACTATATCCTAGCTTCATTTCTGTTGCTCCAATAAAATCCCCTGACAAAAAGCTGCTCATGCAGAGGACCCTTATTCAGTTTCTAGCACCTATATGGTGGCTAACAACCAGTTACAGTTAACTCCAGTTCCAGTGGATCCAACACCCTCTTTTGGCCTCCATGGACATCGCACATATGTGGTGCACCTGCATATATACAGGCAAAATAATCATACAAATAAAAACACATTTTAAAAAAGTAACGGGAGAAAGGGTGTGTTTTAGCTCTCAATTCCAGGTTATAGTCCATTACAGCAGGGAAGTCAAGGCAAGAACTTAAAACAGCTCATCCCATCCACAGTCAAGAAGAGAGAAACAGAATAGTGCATGCTTGCCTTCCACTCAGTGTGCTTCGTCCAGCCTTACATAGGTCAGACCCAAACCTAGTGTTCTAGTTTGCTGTCTGTTGCTGTGATAAAACACCATGACCAAAAGCAGCTTGGGGAGAAAAGGGTTTATTTCATCTTATGGATTACAGCCTGTCATCTAGGGAAGCCAAGGCAGGAGCCTAGAGGCAGAAACTGAAGCAGAGACCAGAGGAATGCTGCTTACTGGCTTTACCCCCTGGCTTGCTCGGTGGTTCAGGTCCACCTGCCCAGGGGTGGGGAATGGCACTAACCCACAATGGGCTGGGTCCTCCCATATGGGCTAGAAATTAAGGAAATGCCACACAGACATGACCACCAACCAATCTGATCTGGGAACCCCTTCAGCAGAGGTTCTGTTCTCTCAGGTAACTCTCATTTGTGTCAAGCTGAAAAAAGCCAGCACACCCAGGAAATAGTGAAGCCTACTTTTTTTGAGACAGGATCTCCCTGAAGCCCCAGCTAGTTTGGAACTCACTATGTAGAGCAAACTGGTCTTAATCTCATAGGGATCTGCCTACGTATGCCTCCTAAGTGCTGGATTAAAGGCCTATGCCACTATGTCCAACTTGTGCAAATCACTTTTATGCTGTATTTTTTCACATCAACAATATAATCAAGACAAGCCTCCTCAGAGAAATTCACAGGCCATCCTGACTGAAACAATCCCTCATTGAGACTGTCTTTCTAGGTGATTCTAGATTGTGACATGTTGACAGTTAAAACCAACCATCACAACCTATGTGTGAAGACTAGTGCTCCCACAAAGCCCTGCTCCCCAGTGTTACCCCACAGTCTTTTAGGCCCTTCCCTGTTGACCTACCTTTGCCTGTCTCTTCCCTCAGGTTCCCCACTCTTTAAGGCATTTTCCAGTTGGGTCAGCCTGCTTCATTTCATTGTTGAGGGAAGAGTCTGAGGCTGAGGAAGGGCCTAGTATTAATTACTTTTCTTCTTATTGTAACAAAGTACCTGACAAAAGAAACTTACAGCAGGTTCATTTTGGATCTGTTTCAGGCTGCAGTCTGTCATACTGGGGAAGGTGTGGCAACAAGAATGTGAAGCAGCTGTTCACATTGCACAGTCAGGAAGCAGAGAGAGGTCAGAGCTGGTGCTCGGCTCATTCTCTTTTTATTCAGTTGAGAATCCCATCCCATAAGATGCTGCTGCCCATATTTAGAAGGATCTTCCCTCTTCAGTTAACCTAATCTGAAAGCTCTCTCACAGGCATGCCCAGAGGTTTGTTTCTTAGGTGATCCTAGATCCTGTCAAGTGGACAATTGATGCTAGCTAGCATCACAGGCTTTTAGAGCCTGGCAAGAGACACAGGGTTCAGAAGTGAGGGGCTACCCAAGTCTGAACTTGGATTTCACTTCTTGGCTACACAGCTATAGGCATTTCTGTTTTCTGTGCTTCAGCTACATACTACAAAATGAAACAACATTACATGGCTACTACGAGGGTTGAGTGCGTTAACTCACAGGAAAATAACCAACCTGACATGTGATACAAAGCACAAGAATATTTGGAGGATTCCTCCTGTCTTCAGGAGTGTGGGATTCCAAGCACAGGACTGTCAAAGTGGAGGGCGGGGATGGGTCATAGCTGGAGGAAGCTTTATCAACATCTGTATTTATCATGGGAACAGGCGATGTGACGTCTTGAGTACAGCTTGAGGGAAATTTACATGCAAGTTCATATAGATTGTAACCTCCTTCACCATTGCCTATTCCCCTCATAATTTATCCTTTTCTGTCATCTTAATAACTCACATTCCTTAACAAGTGGAATAGGCATCTCTAGGAAATGTGGAAGTGTGAGTACAAATATATTTACCCCTGTGGGTTTAATTTCCTACTCGATGGCATACAGAGCTTGTTCTGGAACATAGGGAATTCTACCAGGGGGCTCCAGGAGATTCACATTTCTTCATACCAAGGACATTCCTTGTCCAATGCCCAAGAAATACCAATACTATAAAAATGCACTCGGGTCATGAGAGATGATGTACATGACAGATTATCACAGAGGCGCCTTTCTATTTGTTTTGTTTTTAGATGTTTGAGCTCTCTATGTAGCCCAGGCTGGTCTCAAACTCATGGCAGTCTTCTGGTCTCAGCCTCCTGAGTGCTGGGATTACAGATGTGCTACAGTGCCTGGCAAACACTTCATTCTAGAAGGTAGACTGCTACACTCTAAGGCTGCTGTGGACTAGCTAATCCGTGTATGAATTCTAGCTTTGGTGTCTAGTGCATATTCACCCCAAATACACTTTCATTGTATAGAAAGGCATCTACCTAGAATCAATATGCCTTCTTTTCATATAAAATACCAGGCTTCCACTTCTGTATCTCCAAAGACCTTCACCCTGAGGTTCTAAACATCTAACTTTGGCTTTAGAGATAGTAGAGTCCAGGAGTGGTGACTTTCTGGCATCTTGCACACCAGCTGATGTTCCCAGGGCTGCTTTGAACAGGATACTATAGGGCAGAACATCTGAAAGAAACAAAGATCATTCTCCCTAAGAAAGAACATCTAGGAGGCCAATGTATGTGAAACTGTGGAGAGTCTCTAATCTCTCCATAAAAAGAAATAATACAGAAAAGAAAAACTCACTAATAGGAGAGGTTTTTTTAATTTTTTGAGCTTTTGTAATTTTATACAATGGTTCTTAATCAAATTTAGGCCCCTCCCTCATCATTGCCCCCAACCCCCAACCAGACCTAATGTATTCCTCCATACACATTAGGTCCCATCCAGTCAAGCATTTGTACCCAGGTGTCCTTCAGCATAAATGCATCCACTGGAGTCTAGTCAGCCCATCTAGAGATCGTACATAAGGCATTCTCTCCGTCATCCAGCATCAATTAGTCTCAAGTAGTTCTCAGTCTAGGGCTGGTCCACCACCCATTTCTGTCCCCTCATCTGGGCCCTGTTTAATTGAGTTGGCATGGGTCCTGTGCTTGATGCCACCATTGCCACAAGTCCACACATGCAGGCCTCTAGTTTTAAAATCTCCTCTTACCACTCTTTGAAGGTTTAGCCACTGTTCTCCCTCTGGTCATGCCAGCAGCGACCCATTGCTATGTTGCCATGTTCTTAGATCAGGCTGGTTCCTTCTGGCTTCTTCACATACCCTTCTGTTAGATGACTGTTCAGATGGCTAATATTGACTGTCAATTGGACATGATCTAGAATCACCCAAGAGACAAATCTCTAGCAAGACCTCACAGACAGTGAGGGAGTTTCTAGGTTAGGCTAACTGAGGGAGGAAGACCTGCCCTAAATGTGGGCAGCACCGTTTCACAGGCTGGGGTCCTGGACTGCATAAAAAGGAGAGCGTGAGCTGAGCACCAGCAAATATCCCTCTGCTTCCTGACAGCAGATGTAACGTAACCAGTTGCTTCACACTCTGGGTGTCATGACCTCCCTACCACGATAGATGGTCTTCTCAAATTGTGGGTTAAAATAAACCCTCCTTTCTGTAAGTTGCTCTTCTTAGGTATTTTGTCACAGTAATGAGAAAAAGGATTCAGGGTGGAGGAAGCTCCAGGCACCATACTTACAGTTCTGAATTCCATTAGTGAGGACCACTGTAAAGATCTGTATGGGGGATGTAAGACCTGGCGTTTGTGCCTTCTTAGTGCCCTGGGACAGCAAGACAGCCAGCAAATCGTTGTCTTGAGGGGAGGCTTGCCCCACCACGGTGGTCCTGGTTTGCTCAGGACTTCCCTAATTTTAGTACTGAAACCTCTTAGTCCCAGGCTTACTGAATTGTTGGTCACTCTGTCTATGAACTTTATCAAAATGACCACAGATCACACATTTCCAGAGCCCTTCACCAGACATTATCTTTTCATTGACATCATTTAGAAGTTCCTCTCCAGAGTCAGCAAGGTGATATGGCTCAGAGGGTAAGTGTGCTTGCTGCCAAGACTGATGACCTGAGTTCAATCCTCCCACATGGTGGAAGGTGAGAAGCTACTACTCTTAAAAGTTGTTCTCTGACCTCCCCCCAAATAAATAATTGTAAAAGTTCCCCCAGGTTGTTCTAATGCTCAGTGAAGGTTGAAAAACACAATTCCAAGAGATAATCAGGTTGGATAAGGCCAGGGACAAAAGGATTCTATTGGGACAGGGCACCAGATCTATTTCTGCTAGACTTTTTCCCTGTCTATTGCCAATGTCTCGGGGGCTTTTGGAAAAAGAAAGCACTTATTAATTTAAAGCACTTATTAATTTAACACTCTACAGTCCCTAAAAGATAAAAACAGAAGCAAACAAGGAAATGAAAAGATCCAATACCTAAAATCATTACAGAGATAAACTAAGATCCTACCTAGACAATTCCCCACATAATTAGATAAAAACAACAACCTGGACCTGTGTAGAATTCCATAACTGATCACACACAGAGATTAAGTATCTGTGAAATGCCCAATCCAGGTGACATATACACAGTGGAACCTCTACACCTACGACTCATGGCACAGTGGAACAAGAAGTAAAGAGAATACTAATGCATCTTCCAATTCTCATCAGTGAAGCTCCCTCATACAACAGAGGGCAGTGATGAACCCAGGGCTCAGAGACCATTGCAGAAGAGGGGGGTGGAAAGATTGTAAGAGCCAGGAAAAGAGGTGCACGACCATATGGAAATAGTCTTACAGGCTCCTGGGGCCTTGCTCATATGAACTTTCAGCAGTGGTGACAGCATTCACAAGACCATGCAACTCAAGCAGACAAAAACCTAGCATAGAACTGGGGAAATGGGCAGCAGGCCCCAACCTTAGCTGAAGAACTATTGACAGCTGATTACTGCTGGATGAGGAAGAGCTGATCTTCTTTAACGGAAGGACTCTAGATAGGCTGACTAGATCCCAGTGAATGAACCTGCACTGAAGGATGTCAGGGGATACCAACTTGACCCGATAGGCCGTAACATAAATGACAGAATGCATGAAATCCAGTGGGGGTATGGGAGGGGCCAATGGGGAAGGGGGTGTAAAGAAGACTAAGATGTTGTGTATGAAGTACACAAAAATTCAATTAAAAAAGAATCCAGTGTCAATGGCTTAATATGAACTGGAAAGGCATTACTGGGCTCAGCTGATACCCAGTGATGTGTACCCTGACTTCCTATCAGCCTTGGATTCCTATCTCCATTGTAGTCAGACATCTCAGTACTTATCAAAATAACTCAAACAACCCAGGGCCAAACCAAACTCAAAACAAAACAAAACCCTCCCCAAAATGAAGAGCACAAAATTAAAAAAACAAAACCAAAAGCAAAAAAAAAAAAAAAAAATAACAACCTTCAGTATTTTTTAGTACATTTTACTGCAAACTCAAGGCAATTGTTTTTATGTCTTTCTCTAGTTTCTAACTCACTCTAACATAAAGAAACCCAGTATGTGAAACTTCCATTATGTCCCCCAAACATTGTTTTGTTATATTCACCCACTGCCTCTGGCTCTTACGCTTTTCCCACGCCCTGTTCCACAACAATCCCTGAGCCTTGAGAGGAGTGGGTGTGATATAGATGCCCATTTAGGGCTGAGAACTCCTCAATATCTTATTCTCTGAACATTGACCAGTGATGGGTCTCTGTGTTAACCACCACCTACTGCAAAAGGAAGCTTCTCTGACGAGGGTTGAGAGCTGCACTGATGTATGTGTATGAAGAGAAGTCTTTTAAGAGTCAGTATAATGCTATGTCCAGAATAATACCACCCCTAGCTGAGGAGCTATTGGCAATTGATAACTGCTGGGGGAAGGAGAACCAGTTTTCTTCAGGGATTCAGGACACAAGGGGCTACCCATGCTCCATCAGGGAGTCCTAAGCTATGTACTAACTGGACATGAAGTTGGGAGGAAGAAATGATGGTAGTGGGGGGAATAGGGGAGGAACGTGGGGGAAGTAGATTAGATCACAACACATCATATGAAAGGAAGGAAGGAAGGAGGGAGGGAGGGAGGGAGGGAGGGAAGGAGGGAAGGAAGGAAGGAAGGAAGGAAGGAAGGAAGGAAGGAAGGAAGGAAGGAAGGAAGGAAGGAAGGAAGGAAGGAAGGAAGGAAGGAAGGAAGGAAGGAAGGAAGGAAGGAAGGAAGGAAGGAAGGAAGGAAGGAAGGAAGAAAGAAAGGGACCCAATAGGACCCATCATGGAAAAACATTCGCTTGGGGATATCTCATCTAGCCTATTGGTATTTGGTTTAGCTAATAGAGCATAGTTTCACAGGAAGGTTTGGGCCAGCTCAGGAATCCAGTTTTTCTTAATGTAGAGTTGTTTGCTGTTTACTCACCTCACTGTCAGGTTGCTAGAAGGAACCTTGGCAAGCACACTCCACATCCAGGGCCCCAGCCTCGTCATAATCTCAATAACAGATATCCATGCACATTCACCCTCCTAAGACAAGGGGATAGCTGCAAGCTGTGTATGGGCTGGAAACTATTAAGTTAAGGCAAGAAATACAGGCAGGTTATGTCAGATATCTAACCATTTAAATTTAATATATAAGACTCAATAGGTGCTCAGTCCTAAGTTGCTGCTTAAAATAGCACAACTGTTAGAGCACTGGATTTATTACATGATTCCATGGATCTAGGTACCAGAGTAATAAAAAGAAAAGTGAACTTATAGTACCATAAGTGTGCTCTGGTAGAAACATAGAAAACATGTTTGTGTCTTTCTACAATGTCCTCTTACTGAGTAAGAGGAAATTCACAAGCTATGCCTGTTTAGTTGGCTATAGAGCCTGCCGAGCAGTTCCTTTATTTCCCATAATAGCTGGCCACTGGCAAACACAGTTTTAAAAATTCCAATCTTTACTAATATTAACTCTCAGAGTACATATTTCACATCAATATAGGTTACACATTATACATCACATAGTAAGGATATACATATATGTATGTGGGTTACAGAATGGCCACAAAAGAGTTAAAGAGGTAGGAGAGCTCAAAGCAACCTTACTGAAAGTAGAGGCAGGGAGCTGATACAGGTACAAATCACTGTGGGGTGGTTTGATAAGACATTGATGAATCCAGTTGGAGAGTTGCAGAGCTGCTGCAGGGTTGAATCAGGCTGCAATGGCACATGGAGGTAAAGAACAAGAACAGGTCCAGACAGATAAGCAGGTGGACTGACAGACCACAATTCTTATGGGTTGTGTCAAGCAGTTCTCACCAAGATGAGCGAGCCAAGCTGAAGCCCCAGGGATAGTTAGGAGTTCTCTGTCTGTTAATCCCTTGACACACGTACCAGATGACAGACGGGAAGTTGGTAGGGGCCATCACCTTAGCAGTTAGGTCTCTTTATGAGGTCCAGGTGAGGGTGTTATACACCTCTTAGGTCTGGTGTGTTCTATAAGTTTCCATGTCTGTTTATTCTGATTTTCTTCCATGTGCTAATATGTTCCCAATCTACTTGATAAGTTTATAGATGGTACCTTTTTACTTTCATGAATAACTTATCAGTCTATACTTTATGAGTGGTACTGGATGGGTGGTGGTGTCTACTTGCAGGACAAGGCACAGCCTGAAAGCCACTGGTGACGATGTAGAGTAGGACACAGCCTGCTCTCCACAGTGGCCACAACCCTATATACTTAAATCAGTAGCTAGGCACAGTAACCCAAGAATCCCTATTTTTCAAAGATTCCCCCTACATGATTTTTGACCATAATTGTGCCTGTGAACTTAACCTTGAAGTCTTTTTACACCACCAGATGTATCTTTGGGAAGATTAAAAGGCTATAGACCTATGTTATAAACTGACAAAATTCTAGAGAAAAGGTGAAGAACCCAGGGGTCCTTGGCTTCCAGATAAAATACCTGTTAAAGGCTGGCTATTGTTACTGCTTTTGAACTTCTCCATGTGTAGCACTTCATTCATTTAATGGGCCCTCTGGTCTTAGCAGTTAAGACCCAGATCCAAAGAATCCATCCCCTTAACTCTCTCATCATGTACAAGAGCAGCTGTATGGCCAGGACCTCACCATTGATCTTCCAAACAAAGGCATTTTTGAGGTGAAAAGGGGAAGTGTTAATGACCACACAAGGAAATAGACATAAATCGAGACTGTACCAGTAAAGCAGGATGTGTGTGGATCCCACTCTTTCTCCCAAAGTATTAACCCCCCTTCAAGGATGCCCCTGTGCCTTGAATGTATTGATTAGTAAGAGAATTTGTCTAAAACTTCCTTTCTCAACCATGTTGCCACTACAAGAGCCTTAGCTTAACCTATTTGATTGGATGTTTGTGTCCTTATGCATAATTCTATTTTCTTTCTTTTTTGATTTATGTTTACTTTATGTGTATGAGTGTTTTGCTGTATGTGCATCATGTGAGTGCAAATTGGAGGAGGCCAGAAGAGGGCATCAGATCCTCTGGAACTGGAGTTACTAACAGTTACTAACCATTATACAGGTGCTGAGAACCGTACCCAGGTCCACTGGAAGAGCAGTCAGTGTTCTTAACCACTGAGCTATCTCTCCAGTCCCTCTTCTCTTTTTTAAGATGGCTTTATTTCAACACATTTCAATTGTACTGAAAAGCACACAGAATTGCATGACCAACAATATCAGACTGGGGAGTGGGCTACTGGAGAGATGGTTCAGTGGTTGAGAGTGCTTGCAGCTCTTGCAGAGGACCTGGGATTTTTTTCCTAGCACGCACATCAAAGTGGCCTACAACTACCTGTAGCTGCAGGGGATCCAGTACCTTCTTCTGGCCTCTGTGGACACCTGCATGCATAACAATGCACACAGGAGCGCGCGCGCGCACACACACACACACACACACACACACAAATATGAACAAAACACCCTTAAATTTAAAAAAAGAGATCATATTAGATGCCTTGTAGATACAGATAGGAGTTCTTGTACACCTTCCCTGGTTCCTTCTCTCACTAGAAAATCATGACCCTGAAGTATCATCCTGAGTTTAATCATTCCTTTGCATGATTTCATACTTTACCAAATGTGTCATGAAATCGTAAATGGAGAGCATTGCTATCCCTGTTCTGTCCCTGTTACAGGACTTTTCCTGGGAGACACAAACAAATGACTGTCCATCCAAGATGAGACACCAACAGCAGTCCAGAGAAAGGGTTCTACCCTAGTCTAGTCTGAAGAGCTAATGACTGCATTGGGGTTGCTTACAGGAGCATGGGTGGCACAGGCAGTTGCATCCCACCCAGGATGGGTCACAATGATGAACGCTGCATCATTGGCGTTTCCTGCTACTATAGTTAGCTTCAGCTATCAGTTTGACACAAATCTAAAATCATCTGGGAGGCAGGGAACCTCAACTGAAGAATTCCCTTGATCAGACTGGTCATGTCTGTGAGGCGTTTTCTTAATTGCCAATTGATGGAGGGCCAAGCCTGGGTAGTGCCATCTATAGGCAGGTGGGCCTGGGCTGTGTAAGAAAGGTAGCCGAGCAATCCAGTAAGCAGCGTTCCTCTATAGTCTCTGCTTCAGTTCCTGCCTTGAGCTCCTGCGCTGGCTTCCCTCAATGATGGACTGTGACCTGTAATGCAAAATAAACTCTTTTCTCTACAAGTTGCTTTGGGTCATCACAAAGTTGCTTTTGTGTTTATCACAGCAACAGAAGCAAACTAGAACACTGCCCAACTTGGCAGCAGCCACATTCCTGAAGTCTCCTTTCTCTGTGCAATGGCTCAGTTTATGTACTTTAGGGATGGATTCTCTGGAGTCTTGGAAGTCTCCTGAGCTTCCTGAACCTTTTAAGTTTCTTGGGCATTTCATGAGCCGCATAAGATTCCCTTCTCCCTCTATGAGGGAAATTCAGAGGAAACAGCTGTACAACATCGGGTTATTCTGCAGTGTTCTACAATTTTATATGTGTGTGTGTGTGTGTGTGTGTGTGTGTGTGTATGTGTGAAAGTGAGAGGTGTGTGTGGTGTGTGTGTTTGTGTGTGCTGCATGTGTGTTGTGTATGTGTGTGTAGTATGTGTGTTGTGTGTGTATATGTTTGTGTGTGTGTGGTGTATGTGTGTTGTGTGTGTGGTCTGTGTGTGGTATGTGTGTTTGTGTGTGTATATATTTGTGTGTGTGTGGTGTATGTGTGTTGTGTGTGTGTTTGTGTGTATATGTTTGTGTGTGTGTGTGTGAAAGTCAGAGGTCAACCTGCATGTTGTTCCTCAGGAACTCCATCTTGCTTTTTGAGACAGTTTCTCTCATTTATACCTGGAACTCACTGATCCCGCATCAGGGATCCACCTTCCGAGTGCTGTGATTGCAACCGCATGCCACCATGCCAGGTTTTTTAGTGTGGCTTCTTGGGATAGAGCTCAAGTCCTGATGCTTGACAGATACTACTAAATTTCTCTTTTTAAATGATTTTGCCAGCCTATAACCCCAGCATCAGCAAGGAAGTGTCTCCCCATTTCACATCTGGGACACCATGGTTTTATTAGCTATTGTAATCTCCTCATTCTGCCCATGAAATGGTACCTTGTTATTTTAAATTGCCTTTCCTTGATCACTAGTGATTTGAGCATCTTTTTACATGTTTATTATCAATCGAGGGTCCCTAGTCAGTAAATCACACACCCATATTCTTTGCCCTTTTCCTCCACCGGATTGTTTCCTTCTGACTGATTTGTGGTAGTTATTCATTTACTAATTCTGTGTACACCTTTTTGTTGGTTGTATGCTTTACAAATCTCCAGGTCTGTGGCCTGAATTTTAACTTGTTCATGGTGTATCTTGTTGACTATAAGCTTTTATTTTATCTAAGTCAGATTTATCAGATTTTTTTTTTATTATGTCTCATGTTCTTTTTTCTTGAAGAAATCCTACCCTGCCCTGGTATAAAAACGGTATTATCCTATATTTTCTTCCAGATACTTAAAAATATCTCCACATTTCTTTTAGATATTTCATTCTTCATACTTTAGCCATCTTAGAATTGGTTTTTATTAATGAAATTACTTAGACATCTAAGTTCATTTAAAAACATTTTTGTTAATTCTTTGAGAATTTAATGCATGCATGCAATGTATTTTGACTGTATTCGCTCCCTGCTCTTCCCCAGATTCATCCCAGTAAGTTTGTTTTTTTTCCACTAGAGATAATCAGTGTTCCCAGGATAATTTTTGAATAATCCATCCTTTCTCCATTTTACAGGGTCGTCTGTATATTTCTCTGACATGTCTTATACTTTTTGATTTATTGTCATGAATATGCTGTGCCAGAAACATACGTGTCTTCTCAGTGTCAGAATTTATTCTTTAAATAGCAAAAATTCACAAGTTACATTAGTTTTATTGACTGAGTTTTGCAAAATAGTCTTTTAAAAACTTATTTTTCTTTATGTGTATGCATATACTGGTGTCCACAGAGGCTAGAAAAGGGTGTCAGATGCCCTGGAGCTAGAGGAACAGGCAGTTGTGTGCATCCCAATATGGGTACTGGAAACCAAACTCAGATCCTCTAGAAGAGTAGCAAATGTTCTTAACTGCTAAGCCGTTTTTCCAGTCCATTGCCAAGTAGTCTTTATTCCCCTCGATAGCTGACCTTGGCAAACACAGGGTTCTTTTATTCTAATTTTAATTACTAATATTACCTCAGGTCACACATTACATACCAAACAGTAATTATATCTATCTATGTACTTATATAGATTTCAAAGTGACTACTAAATAGTTAAAGAGACCTCCGAGTTCAAAAACAGACCCTACTGGAGAGCAGATACAGATGCAAAAACAGTCACTGCAGGTGGTTAAATAAGAAGCTAAAGAGCTGGCTGGAGAGCGGGAGGCTCACAAAGCTGCTTCAGGCCAGCTGAGACACAGGGTTCGGTGACACTGCAGAGGTACAGAACCACAGAGGGGAGGCACAGATCATGAAAGCAGGGCCCCAAACTGGGTCTGGATGGATGATGGATGGATGGATGGCAATTCAGACAGGTTACACCAAGCACTGGGGACAGAAAGGAGTTCTCTGCCATCTATTTCTTCACACACACACACACACACACACACACACACTCACCACACCACACAGACCAGATAGTCAAATGTCAAGTTGATGGTAGCCTAGTGGCTGCAGGTATCTTCCTCTTTATGGGGTCCTGGTGAGAGAGTTGTGCCCTTCCTCAATCTAGTATGTTCTCTGGTTTTTCTAGTATAGTTTTAATAAACCCATAAGCCCGTATGTTCCCAATCTGCTTTGATAAATTGTAGGTGGTACCTTTTTACTTTTAGGAAGAAGTTATTTATCAGTTTGTGCCTCATGGTGGTGCTAGGCCGGTGGTGATGCCTACATGCACAAGGAGAGGCAGAGTCATCCTCCTCTGCATCTGCACTTGTAAATTGAGTCACTGAGGGCCTGAAAGCTGCTGTTTCTCACAGCATAGATTCACTTAGACCTGGCGCAGCTTGAGTTCCACACTCACTCCGTTCACCTACTTGCTTATCACAGCTTCATTGGCATAATTTAAATTCAGCAGCTTTATAGTGAGTGTTGAAATATGGTAGATAATACCCTTTCTTCTGTAAAATTGTCTCAGCCATTCTTGGCCTCTTCCTTATGAGACAACACTAAGAACAGACAGACATAGGAATTGGGGAAAACTCTGTCAGGTCCTCTGCATTGTAAAAGTTCAACTACTTCCTCAGGAAACTTCAGGTTTAACTTGTGACCCATAACCCCTGACACTGGCCAGATGAAGACGTCAGTGTCAATTTATAAAAATATAAAGCTGCATCTTCTTCTTGCATTCATTCATTTAAGTATTTGGCTCTGGTCATTGAACTCATGACCTCCTGTATATAGGCAAGTAAGTGCTCTACTACTGAGCTATAACTCCAAACTAATAATCATTTTTGTTGTCCTTCCTTCCTTCCTTCCTTCCTTCCTTCCTTCCTTCCTTCCTTCCCTCCTTCCTCCTTCCTTCCTTCCTCCTCCTTCCTCCTTCCTTCCTTCCTCTTCCCTTCCTTCCTTGCTTCCTCCTTCCTTCCTTCCTCCTCCCTTCCTTCCTCCCTTCCTTCTCTCCTTCCTCCTCCCTTCCTTCCCCCTTCCTTCCTTCCTCCTCCCTCCCTCCCTTCCTTCCTTCCTTCCTCCTTCCTTCCTCCCTCCCTCCCTTCCTTTCTTCCTCCTTCCTTCCTTCCTTCCTCCCTCCCTCCCTTCCTTTCTTCCTCCTTCCTTCCTTCCTTCCTCCTTCCTTCCTCCATCCTTCCTTCCCTCCTTCCTTCCTCCATCCTTCCTTCCTTTCCTCCTTCCTTCCTCCATCCTTCCTTCCTTCCCTCCTTCCTTCCTTCGTCCCTCCTTCCAAACAGCAGTTTTCTTCCAAGTCTTTAGTAGACAAATATGCACTTCTCCAGAGAATAAGCAAGATTTTAAGACAGGAGATTCCTCATGTCAGTCATGACTGACATGATTTCTGGTAACGGAAATGAAATTCTCTCATTTTTTAATAAAAATCCTGACTATCCTGTTGTACATTCTGGTTTAGGAAACACAGAACTAATGAGTTTTGCTTGCCAAGTTTTTTTCATTATCCTAAGCGCAAAAGTAGATTAAAATTTTTCTTTTGAGATGGAGGTCTCGCGTAGTCAGTGCCTGGGCTGGCCTCAATGTTACCACCCAAGTGCTGGGGTTATAGAGATGTCCTGTAGATTTATGTATTGCTGGGAATCTCAAGGCTGTCTGCTTGTTAGGCAAGCACTCTACCACCTGAGCTATACCCCTCAGCCCTGAAAACTGACTTTCTGACCTCGTTCATACTCAAGCTTCTCCTTCCCTCATCTGATTCCTCCTGGCTGATGACAGGGCTTGGTGAGCCATGGCCTGCCTGTTTTTGCATGACTCTTCAGCTGATAATGGTTTTGCAATGTTAAATGATTGAAACGAATTGATAGAAGAATTTTTTTTTGCTTTTTGAAGCAGGGTCTCTCTGTAGCCCCAGCTGTCCTGGAACTCACTATGTAGACCAGGCTGGCCTTGAACTCACAGAGATCCACCTGCTTCTGCCTCCCAAGTGCTGGGACTACAGGCATGTGCCACCATGCCTGGCTAAGAATAATATTTTTTAACCCAGAGAAATTACATGAAATTTGAATTTCCATGTTTACAAATAAAAGTTTAGACCTATTCATGCATGGTTAACTTGGTGCTTTAACACTCCAGTGGCAGAGTGGAGTGGCTACAATAAAGTACTACTGACAGGAGAAACACACTGCCCAGCAGCTCCTTCCACTTGTCAGCTTTTGGTCTAGGGAGCTCAGCAAGGGTAGTGCTGGGCCAAGACAAGAGATGGCACCCTCACAGAATCAGAGTAGTGATTCCTGGCCACCCCCTGAGTCTCTGCTCTCTGAGTGCTTTGGGTCAGAGCTACTTTAAAATCTTTGCAGGTTCTATCAAACATGCACTACCTCCTTAATTGATGCCACTTATGTCCAACTCAAATATTTGGAATGGGAGTTCAGTTTAGACAAAAATCTTTTATTACATTTAAAGCATTTATTTGTGTGTGGGGGTGGGTGGTGGTGAGTGCATGTCATGAATGTGTGTGTGGAGGTCAGAGAACAACATGCAGGAGTCAGTTCTCTTCTTCCACCAAACTCAGGTCATCAGGCTTGGCAGCAGGTATCTTTACCTGCCGAGCTATTTCGTGGCCCAGGGTATACAATTTCCTATTTAAACAAATGTTACATGTTGTAGATACTGAAGTGAAAGATGCATTTGTTGGAGCTGGAGAAATGGGTCAGTAGTTAAGAGCATTGGCTGCTCTTGCAGAGACCAGGGTTTGATTCCCAGCACCCACATGGCAGATAAAAACTGTCTGTAACTCCAGTTCCAAGAGGTCCAACACCTTCTTCTGACCTTCATGGGCACTGCACAACATGGGTGCACTTACACACATGCAGGCAATACACATATACAGAAAATAAAAGTAATCAATAAAATCTTTTTAAGAATATTCATTTGTTCAGAAAAGTGTCATAACTGGAATCAGAACACAGTAACCAGGCACCTGGTTCAAATACTATTCTTACAATTTACTAACAGAATAATTACCTTGTGCCTTAGTTTCCTCAGCTGTAACATGGAGACAGTGATAATACCAGAGGGATGATGACAGGCAAATGAGCCAGAATGGGAAGAGCTTTCGGAAAGAGTCCAGGGCACAGCGAGGACCATACAGGGACTTGTTCTTTTCAAATTTTAGAGCATATACATTAAATTTTTCACATATTTTTTATTTCTGAGAATTTCACACATATATACATTTTAAATAGATACATTTTATTATGATTTTTAATTATGTATATAGGTTTGTGCCTACAGAGGCCACAGGTGTTCAATCCCACTGGAGCTGGAGTTACAGGCAATTGTGAGTTGCTTGACATAGGTGCTAAGAATTAAACTCACGTCCTCTTCAAGAGCAGTAAATGCTCTTAACCACTAAATGATATCTACAGACTATGTGTTGGTTTTTAATTTTTTATTGATTTATTTTATTTCATGTGCATGAGTATTTGCTTATACGTATGTAAGTGTCCCTGTGTGTGCAATGCCCTCAGAGACCAGAAAGGGAGACAGATCCCCTGGAACTGGAATTAATAATGGTTGTTATCTGTCACATGGGTGCTGGGAATGAAACCTGGGTCCTCTGAAAGAACAGTCAGTGCTTTTAAGCACAGAGCCTTCTCCCCATCCCCCTGTTTTTGTTTTAAACCTTGGTTAGAGGATCTCTGCTGTCAGTTTAACCCATCGGGAATTTGTGCTAAACAAGTTTTGTGGTTGGACTAGAAACTCTGAGGTTGGGTAGTTTCAAAATTCCAAGTTCTGACTGAGACATTATCGTTCAAATTGCTGTAGAATACATCCTACATGTTGGACACTACAGCCTTGTTCCTGAAGGTAGAGATCTGTATCTTACTTGCTGGAGCTGCTTACGATGAATAGCCTGGATCCTTCGGCAGACATTCTGTCATCATCCTAAGCTGTGAGTTTCTGTCTTTCTGAAACGCAGGCAGTCTGGACCACAGTGAACTTTGTAAGGAGCTCCAGGAGCTTAACTCCATTTCCCTTTTCTGACTCCAAGCTGCTAACAACGATCCGAGGTGGCATGGTTTTTACATCAAACTATTTTCAATGTGTCTTTATTTTTTCCCTCCATAAACTTAAGCCTTCAGAACTAGAAATGGGATGTTTCCTTTATAAGCAGATGAGAGACCTCCCTCTACTGGGCAGACTCACAACTGCTACCCATACTTATGAAGACAACTCCATTTCACTTTCAATACTGAAGAAGAAAAAAAAAATGTTTGTCTTTGGTTGAAGGTGAATAATGAAGAAAACCTCAATATTGCATGTGATTTTCCCCCAGGTACATTATCTCCAGTCTCTGCTTCCTTTCTGCTTTCCTTTGTCAAAGGGGTCATCGGAGTGTTGGTGTTACCCTAGTGTTAAAGACTGATGGAGAGCCACCCATGGCAGGATTCCAGTGCTTTTCACTTGGTTCAGTAATGGAGATGCTTATTCAAAGCCGGGTCGGCAGACTCGGGCCTGCACGGGTTCAGCACCGGTGCATGCTCATTTCTTTGGCAGCGCTATTTAATTATGTGTGTGTGTGTGTGTGTGTGTGTGTGTGGTGTGTGCAGTATGGGTGTGTGCATGTGTGTGTGCTCTTGCCAAATGACAGGCTGGAGTGTTGTTCCTCAGGTGCTGTCCACCTTGATTTTGAGACATTCTCTCACTAGCCTGGAACTTGCCAAGTAGGGTGGCCTGACTGGATAGGAATCTGCCTGTCTCTGCCTCTCTAGCACTAGAATTGCAACTATGCACCATCACAGACAGCCCCCACCCCGCAACACTGACACATACCATGTGGGTTCTATGAATTGAACTCAAGTCGTTGTGCTTGCAAAATAAGTTTTCTGACAGAGCCATCACCCCAACCCCTGACTGCTAGCTTTATGGGATATTTTCAGGATGAATTCTAGCCTGACAGAAGACTGTTCAGCCTCTCCTCATTGTGCCACACCTAAGCCTTAGATATCAGTAAGGAGTTTATGCTGGACCTCCTGAGTTACTATGTACTCAAGGATGCACATAGTAGGTACTCTACAGTTCAAAATCATCTCACTTCATCCTACAGAAAGCAGTTCTTTGAATTACTTGAAATCCTACTGGTGACAGATGGCTTTATATAGGGAAATAAAACAAAAAGTTGGCCCAGGGATGCCCTGATTATATGCCAAAAGAGGGTGCTGAGAGTGAACTTTATGTGGTAGGCTGTGGATCCTTGGGAGAAATTGCAGGCTATGACACTTCTGTGAGCTCTGGGAACAGAGAACATCTTAGCAGCAGAGGCTGAGAGTACTTAGACTAAAAGCACAAAAGAAGCTGAAGCTACCAGAGAAAGGAAAAGGACTGTCCTTAGACCAAAAGGAGGTTGCATTGTTAGAGCAGAACTACTCACGGTAGCCCTTCAGTCACTCATTCAACACCCACACAGGAAGAAACCACTCCATCTGGCACTGGGGTACAGTGTGGACAGGACATTGTCCTCAAAAGCAGACAACAGTGTAGAGTGACAGCTGTTGAGAATGGAAAGATGCACATTTCGGAGGCTCAGGGAAGGGTACCTATGTCACGCAGGCAGGATGGGGTTTCTGGACACGTGTTTTGGAAGCAGTGCCAGTGTTGAGCATTATGGGATGAATGGATGGAATTCAGGAGTAAGCACTTTTTTGGTGGTAGAGTCAGAAGGGCAGGGGAGGGTACCAAGAAAGATATTGTGTGGGCCTTGTCCTGGGGAGACATGACACACACATCTCCACTCACCCAGACAGGACCAAAATAATGATTCTACTAAAGTCTACCCTGGTGAACCAATGAATTTTTAATTGGGGTTACTGACAGGCTCAGGGGTGACTCAAAGGCAGCTGCATCACCAAAGCCTACACCAGTGTGGTTGATGGATCTCTCTGCATGACTTGTAAGCAGTTTGACATGTTCAAGGGTTTCCTCTAGGCAACTGGGCTGGTCAGAGTCACATACCCCCTCCTTCCAGCCGTTGTTTAACTACATCTACAACCTAGGGTCCTTGTGAATCTTGTAAATTTCAGGTTTCCCAGAAGTGTGGTTTGTTTCCTTCCTGAATCTTTGGAGCCTCCCCTCTCCTAGAAGGAATGATTCATGTCAGAAGAAATTGTACAACAAAGGATAAAGGGTGAGCATTTTTTAAAGCCAGGAGGCAACTGGCAGCTTAGTGTAGCTAAGAAGGGAAAGAAGGTTATTCTAGCAGGAAGGTGATCCTACCTGAGACCATAATCAGATAGCTCTTGCTGGGTCTTGTGAGTCCTGTGAAAGAGTCTGCATGTTAGCATAAGGCAAAGGGAGCCCCTGGAATTTTAATCAAGAACTCAGGATCATCAAGGGACTCAAATCACACTGACACTTTAGAAAGGTCCCTTGGTAGTTAGAGAATTGATTGAAGCAGAGGGATCAATTAGGAGCAGGAATACAGAGTGCTGGTGGGCTGCAGTGAAAGAGGGTTGGTATGTTTAGACCCACGGCAGAGCTGCAGAGTCCTTAGGAGACGAGAGTCCACACACTCCTCAGGGTTTGAGTATGCATGGCCACAGCTGTGCTCAGGAAGATCCTAAATGTCTAAAGGAATGCAGGCTTGAGGTTGGGAATGGGGTGACAAAGATGGCTTCAGATGTTCGTGCAGATTTATTTTATTTTTTCATGAATTAACAAAAATAGTTTATTGTTTATAGATGTAGAAAAGAAAAGTGTGGCATGATTCACAGGCTCAGTGCAAAGAGGGTTACCAGCAGGGAAACAGCAGTAACCAGAGTCAGAAGGGCCTCATGGGCCAAAGCTTTCTATTAGGATGGAGGGTATCACCCAAGCGGGATTTCCATGAAGAATTCTAATTGGTGGATTTAACACAAGCAGCTCCAAGTTCATGGAGTCACACTGGAGCTGAGAGATGGTCACTGTGGCATATCCAAACAAGCTTGAATTTAAGCTAACTGGAAGTCTCCCAAAAAGTTGTGGTAGGTTTGTTCTGATTTCTCCCGGATAATCAGTGCTCTTGGTGTCAGAGTCAACGCCATGGAAGCACTTCCCAGACTCTCACAGGGCTTTGGCCTTATCTCCCCAACACCACTGCTGTTCAGTTCTCTAGGCAGAAAGATATGTAATTAAAAGTGCAGAGAACCAGCCCCCAGTGAAGGACAGTCCCATGACTTGCCATTTTAATAAGCATCAGAGATGAGTACTTAGGCTCACAGTGCTTTAGAACTTGGCTGCCCTGAGAAATGACAATAACGTTTTTTAAAAATATTTTATTTTTTATATTTTTAAGGAAGGAAAGGTTTACTTTAGCTCACTGTCTGAAGTACAGCCCGTGATGGCGGAAAAGCCACGGTGTCAGGAGCTGAGGTAGTTGATCACATTGTATGCACAGTCAGGAAGCAGAGAGCAATGAATGCTGGTGTCAGCTCGCTTTGTCCTTTTTAAAAAAATATTGAATGTTTGTATATATCATACATAAAATCATCTTTATACCCCCTTCCCTTTGGCACCCTCTCATAGCCCCCATGCTGGAGTTCATACATTCTGTCATTTGTGTTAAGGTCTATCATGTAAAGTTAGTGACCCCAGATGTCCCTCAGTGCCAGTTCATCCACTGGGATTAATTTTGCGTTTTCAAATAGAAGTAACCAATAACCAGTCTTTTTTCTTCTTTTTTTAAAAAAGTTTTATTGAGAATTTCATACATGTATATAATGTGTCTTGATCAAATCCATGCCCAACTCCCTTCCCTCCAACACCTCCCATATCTCCCCATCACTTTTTTCTGACAACTTCATGTACACTTATTCTTTTTCTTTCTTTCTTTTCTTTCTTTCTTCCTTCCTTCCTTCCTTTCTATTGTTCTTTTTTATTATTATTTTTATTTTATGTGTATTATTATGTATTGCCTCTATGTATATAAGTGAATCTGTGTTGTGCAATGCCCACAGAGGACAGAAGAGGCTGTTGGATACCCTGGAACTGGAGTTACAGATGGTTGTTAGCTGCCATGTGGGTGTCCAGATTTGAACCCAGGTCTTCTGCAAGAACAGTCACTGTTCCTAACTGCTGAACCATTTCTCCAGGGCCAACACTCACAATTTTTGAAATGCGTAAAAAGAGGAAAATTACAGAGAACATCACAGAAGAGAGGAGGAAAGAATTTAAGAGCCAGAAGACAGGGAAGGCTGTCATGATACCTGCACAAGATTGAACCCTCTGACTTTCTGTCATGCATAGAGGAGGTGCCCATGAGGCCCCATCTTGCCCCAAGGAATTAATCATTGTTCATGCTTGCTGCAACAGGGGTGTCACTTTTCTCCAATGGTGTAGCCACTAGAGACAAGGTCAGAAGAAGAAAGGGATTCAGAAGGAAGAAAGGGGGTACCACAGGGTAATGGGGAGTGGTGAATATAACCACAATACATTGCCTGTATGTATGAAACTTTAAAAACAATAAGGGACAAAGAAACCAAATTTCAAAAAAGGAGAGAGAAGGGAGGTACACCCAGGGCTGCTGGCTGGTGACTTTGCTCTCTTAGTCATGCAGACTCTTGCACTACAGAAATGTGCAAAGAGATGACCCTTTAGCAGACAGGAAAGTCATACAAAAATAGGGGCTGCTTGTTCTCAAAGAAATGATCTTCCAGAAGCACCTCCCTTGTCATTACTGCTGCGTAACGAATTGCCCCAAAGCTTAGGAGTTTAAGGTAAGATTGTTGCTATCTCACGTCTTCTCCCAGGCTTAGATCTCCTGAAATGCAGCACTTAGGTTGCTTCCATCCTTAGCTATTGTGAAAAGAAGTGTCTCTACAGTAGGATGAGTCCTTTGGGTATATGCCAAGGAGTGTTATAACCGAGTCATATGGTAGGTTCATTTTTAGTTTTTTGAAGAGTTCTGCACACTGTTTTCCATAGAGGTTGAACAAGTTTTCAATCCCACCAGCAGTGAATGAGTGTTCCCCTTTCACCACATCCTTGCTAACATATGGTATCATTTGTTCTCTTAATCCTAGCCAGTCTGATTGTGGTAAGATGATACCTTAGGGTGGTTTTAATTTGCATTTCCCTGATTACTAACAATGTTGAATACTTTCTGAGATGTTCCATGGCCACCTTTATTTCTTCCTTTGAGAACTCTCTGTTTAGATCTTTAGCCCATCTTTTAATTGAGTCATTTGATTTCTCAATTCTTTGTTTTTTGAGTTCTTTATATATTCTGAATGTTAAGCCTCTGTCAGATGTGTCACTGCTGAAGATTTTTTCTCACTCTATGGGTTTTCTCTTCACTTTTTTGATTGTTTCTTTTGATGTACAGAAGCTTTTTAGTTTAATGAGGTCCCATTTGTTGATTCTTGACCTTGTTTCCTGAGCAATTGATGTCCGGTTTAGAAAATCCTTTCCTACACCTATATCCTGTAAGTTACTGCCAATATTTTCTTCTAATAGTTTCAGGGTTTCCAGTTTCACATTGAGGTCTTTGATCCATTTGGAGTTGACTTTTGTGCAAGGTGAAAGATAAGGATCTATTTTCACTTTTCTACAGGTGGAGATCCACTTTTACCAGCACCATTTATTGAAGATGCTGTCTTTCCTCCATTGTGTGTTCTTGGCACTTTTGTCAAATATCAGTTACTCAAAATTGCATGTACTCAGGTTTGGGTCTTAATGATGTTCCATTGATATATGTGTCTATTTTTATGCCAGTACCACACCATTTTTATTTTTATGACTATAGCTCTGTAGTACACTTCAAGATCTGGTATAGTAGTCCCCCCAGTGTTGCTCTTTGTGCTCAGGATTACTTTGGCTATCTGGGGTCTTTTGTGCTTCCATACAAATTTATGGATTTTTTTTTCTAATTCTCTGAAGTATGATGTGGGATTTTGATTGGGATTACATTGGATCTATTATATTGCTTTTAGTAGGATGGTTATTTTCACTATATTGATTCTTTCCAATCCATGAGCATGAGAGGTCCTTCCATCTCCTGGTGTCTTCCTCAATCTTTTTCTTTAATGATTTAAAATTTTCACTGTAGAGATCTTTGGTGTCTTTGGTCAGATTTATTCCAAGATTTATTTTATTTTATTTTATTTTATAATAGGAGCATTTTCCTGTGTTCTGTCTCCAATTGCTTGTTACTGATATATAGAAAGGCTACTGATTTTTGTAGATTGATTTAATAACCTGCCACTATACTGAAAGTGTTGACCAGTTCTCAGAGTTTTATGCTGGAACTTTTGGAATCTCT
>NW_008345335.1:538198-539646 GCF_000622305.1 Nannospalax galili
GTTGGGTTTGGGTTTCATTTGTTCTTGCCTTTTCAGTGTCTTGAGTTGGAGTGTTAGATCATTTATTTGGGCTCTTTCTAACTTTTTAATGTAGGCACTTAGAGCTATAGACTTCCCTCTAAGGACTGCCTTTAAAGTGTTCCAGAGATTTTGTTGTGTTGTATTGTTCTTTTTGTTGAATTCTAGGAATTCTTTTATTTCTTTCTTAATTTCTCCTTTAACCCACTCATCGCCATGAGTTCCTGTAGTGACTAGGGCTTCTTCCAGTGTTGATTTTGAGCTTTATCGTATTGTGGTCTGATAGAATGCATGGAATTATTTCAATATTTTTGTGTTTGTTGAGGTTTGTTTTGTGCCCCATTATGTGGTCAATTTTTGAAAAAGTTCCATGGGGTGCTGAGTAGAAAGTGTATTCTTTGGTGATTGGGTGGAATATTTGAAAGATGTCTGTTAGGTCCATTTGATGTATGGTATTGTTTAATTTAGACATCTCTCTGTTTATTCTTTGTCCAATTGACCTGTGTAATCGAGATAGTGGGGTATTGAAGTTCTCTACTATTACTGAGTTGGGGTTAATCTGTGCCTTAAAGTCCTGTAGTGTTGTTTTTATGAATTTGGGTGTGCCAGAGGTTGGTGCATGTATGTTCAGGATTGTAATATCTTCATGGTTAATTGTTCCTTTTATCAGAATGAAGTGACCCTCCTTATATGATTGGTTTTACTTTGAAGTTTATTTTGTCAGATATTAGAATTGCAACCCCTTCTTATTTCTTAGTGCCATTTGCTTGGAATATTCTTTTCCATCCTTTCACCTTAAGGTAGTGCCTGTCATTGAAGGTGAGATGGGTTTCTTGCAGACAGCAAAGAGATGGGTTTTGTTTCTTAATCCATTCACTTAGTCTGTGTCTTTTGACTGGGAAGCTCAGTCCATTGACATTTAAGGTTATTGTTGAAAGATGTGTATTGATTACCATCATTTTGATTGCTTTTTGTGTTCTTTATCTAATTTTGTGTTTCCTCAATTATACCTTTATTTATTTTCTTTTGTTGCCCCTGGGGTACAGTTGTTTCTTTCTCTGTTCTTTGTATTGCTTCAAGTATTCTTTGAAGGGCTGGTTTCATGGACATGTATTCTTTCAGGCTATTTATGTCATGGAAGATTTTTCTTTCCCAAAAGAAGTTTTACGATGTCAATTGTAATAGACATTTTGCTGGGTAGAGTATTCTGGACTGGCATCTATTGTCATTTAGTTGCATTGGTAAGTCAGCTGTAATTCTGATGGGCTTTCCTTTATATGTGACTTGCTGTTTTTTCTTTTGCTGTTTTCAGTATTCTCTCTTTGTTCTTTACATTTAGTGTTTTTACTATAATATGTCGTGGGGAGTTTCTTTTCTGATCCTGTCTATTTGGTGTTCTATGTGCTTCCTGTATTTGTATGGGGATGTCT
>NW_008345335.1:539928-540621 GCF_000622305.1 Nannospalax galili
TCATAATCTTTGCTTGAGTGGTCCAATTCTTCAACTTTATCCTCCAGTGTTGCTTCAAGGCTTACAAGGGCATCTCAAAGTTTACACAGTATAATAATATATTTAGATTAATTGTTCATATATATGAGGTAAAATATTAATTACTTGGTAAATTTGTTTATAAATGCTATTAAAAGAATTTATTAAAGTCTAAACAGGGCTATAACACAGTTTTCCTTAAATGATTATGTTGGGGGTTGTGTACCAATTGCTTCTCTTTACCTTGTGTTTATATGCCTTACAGAAGGTCATCATAATTGGACTTGTTGACTATTGTATTCTTTAAATAAAGGAGATATAGGCAGGGTCATTGGACCCTTACCTGAGTATCCAGCTGCTCTTCCCAGCCAACTGTATGTAATTTGGCCCTAATCACATAAGGTCTCCTGGGTTTGGGAAGGACTAAAGTATATTATCTGGGAAAGGCTAGGAAAGGCTTTCCAATGTAAATACTCTCAGGTCACCTATACGCCTCAGGAACTCCTCAGTCATCTCTGTAAGTATGCTCAGTAAATTCATTGGTTCCCCAGGAAAGCCTTAGTCAAACATTGGGTTGACACTGGAACCTTGGAAAGGAATAGACATTGCTTAAGGTCGGAGGGAAATTCTCACAACAGATGGAATGTTTACTTGTTGATGATATTGTGTCTCATG
>NW_008345335.1:540758-542076 GCF_000622305.1 Nannospalax galili
TCTATATATAAGATAAATAAAAAAGCCTAAACAAATGATAAAGATCTGTATAGGTTTGTTATGATTTATCAATGATGGAACAGGGATAATATACAGACATTCTTGAGGGCATAAGTCAGTCAATTAGTTTAAGGATGTCTAGTAAAGGTTTATTTAAGAATATTGCCCAAGCTTTATCTGCATAACAATGACTACTGAAATATGTCTTTTATGTTTCTCTCTATTATGCAAATGTTACTTTTGGCACTTTCTTTTACCCATAACAAGAATGATTTGACTCAAGAAAAACTAGGTCTACCTCCTTGAACCAGATGTATGCAATCTAGAAGAAAACAGTTTCTGTGAACCTTGGTCTGAATTCTGATCAGTTTATTTCCTGTTGATAGGTATGTGATATAATGCCTCCCTTCCTTCCGAAAACTGTAAATCAGGATATAGAAAACTAAAAGGAGACTGCTTCTGTTTGTAATAGAACAGCCTTCATTTGAGACAGACTTAAGAAATTCTTGTTTTAAGGACCCTTTCCTGGGCTGTGCCTAGATAACCTGTGATGGTAAATCTCTTCCAGTCAATGTTTATTGAGATCGTTTGGGTTTTGTTCAAACTTTATCTATATATTACACAGTAATTAAAGGTGCCAGGCTGGTGCAACTGACCTTCTTGGATGGTTAGTAACCATACTTAAAGGTCCATTCTAATCAGGACAAAGGGACTTAAGGGACAGTTTTGTTCTTTGCCCTGGAAAGTCAACAGTCCCAGGAGGCTATGGGAATCTCTTGATATGTCCTGTAACTGTGATGAGTCACCTGTTCTCTTGTTCAGGGAGGTCATGGAGACCCTACCAGAGGGACTCAAACCAGTGCCCAGTCTGCAAAGAGGAGGGTCGGCACAGAGGGAACATTTCCTCCATGCTTCCAAGCGAAGCCCAGGTCGAGCAGGGCCTCTTGACTTATCTTCACATAGATGGAACTGGTAAAAGAAAGCCTAAGGAGCCAAGCCCATGTCACCCCTGAGGACCAGATCCTCAACCGACCTTAAAGTAAAAATAAAATGGTTTATTTAGGCCAACTATATGGTCTTAAACACCCAAAAGGAAAGTATAACCAAAGATTAAAGGGCTCAATATAATTCTTTAAGAGTCCATATGTATAGCTAAAGGCTACATAACAAGAAACAATGCCAGATAGGTGATACCTTCCTTTGAGTTGTTGGCCAGGATGGCTCAAAAGACCCCCAGACAGTAACCCAGCATAGAACTGGGAAAATGAACAGCAGACCCCAATCTTATCTAAAGGAATACTGACAACTGATTGCTGCT
>NW_008345335.1:542786-543334 GCF_000622305.1 Nannospalax galili
AAACTGTTATTGAGTATGTCAAAGGTGTAATGAAATGCTTTTTTTCAAAAAAAAAAAAAAAGCCAGATGTACTCCTTATGTAAAAGGAATTATTCCCTTTGGGATCTCGTTTAGGTGACCGGGTGCATAATTTGATTATTACAGGTGTCATCGTAGGAGTAATTCTTCTTCTTATTTTTCTACTTCCAGTCATATTTCTCCTAGTTTTCTCTTCTGTCTCATCTCTCCGCCAAGAAGTACATGAACTGCATTTAAAAAAATAAAAAAGGAAGAAATGTCACGCCATCTCCAATGGAGCCCGCGTGAGATCCTCCGTGGTCTTGGCTGAAACTTCAAGGAAGGTTGCCTCTTGGAATTGGCTGTGCTAAAAAAACATGTTGTGTACTTGGCGTGCTTTTACTTGCTATTATCTTTCTGACTGTCACTGTATCATGGGCTTTCAGGGGGCCCAGAAAGCACCTGGTGTTCTTGACACCGCTGTCACTGCCTTTATTGAAATCTTTTAATTATCCTAGTATGCAGGAAGAGTTCTCAGGAACTCAATCACC
>NW_008345335.1:543606-583990 GCF_000622305.1 Nannospalax galili
ACTGTTTTGCTTTTATCTCTGGAATTGTAAATCTTAGCATGGCTGTTCTGCAGTTTCTATTGGGGAGATTTTGCAATCTTTGCTGTATATATCTCAAACCTTGCAGCTGCAAAAATTACACTCAGACTTTCACCAAGCTCTTGTGTGTCTGTCTGTCACTCGCCGAATCCTTGTCCACTCTCTCGAGGACCCTGTTCCCGTTGGACTGAACTGCTCCAGTCTGGGCTGGTCCATCGCACATTCTGGTGGTGAGGATGTCTCCTGTTGTTTCAAGTTGACTTATTGAATTTTTCATTTCCTTCTTTAGTTCTGCCTGAGTTTTCTTCAATGTTTCTCTTTTGTGAATTCATTCAGAAGTTTATCCCTATCTTCTTTTAGTTCTTTGATTTGTTTGTTCATATGTTCTTTAAATTAATTGAATTCCTTGATCGTGTTTATGATTGTTCTTTTAAATTCTGTATCCTGGGTTATCTCTAGGAGGTTCTCCTTGTAGAACTCTTTACAGGACTTGTGGAGTTTGGTGGGGACATACTGTTTTAGCTTTCCATTTTATTATTCTTTCATTATAATTTTGGCATGTGAATTTCTTTTGTTGTTTGTGATTCTGATATGAAAATTAAGTCAGAGTTTGCTTCTGTTTGTATTATTGGTGCCTTGGTCCTTTTCTTATTGATTATGTAAAGCTGGTTGGTCCAGGTTTCAGGTTCTTTCAGGTTTTATTTTGGAGGGAACTGTTGGCATCAGATCAGCTACTCAGGAGTTCCCACAGAAGCCCAAATCAGTTTCCTGTGAGGTACACTCAGGCTTCCTTCTAAAGTTTGGTTCCCTACTAGTGGGAACTCAGGTCAAAATCTGGGAAGTTCCCTATGGAGAGAGCGATTTGGGGACTCTCAGGTGGTCTGCTGAGTTCTCAGCCCCTATGCAAGAGGGAAACCAGATCAGGAACTCTGGAGGTCTGCTGAGATCTCAGCTTTATCTTACCAAATGGGCAGAGGTCTGCCCCCAAGCTTTGGGAGGGGCTTCATGTAGTTTCAGTTGGAGGGATGGGTATTGCACAATTTGGGGAAGCTCACCACCATGTGGGGGCAGGATCCAGGTGCTCTCAGGAAGTCCCCTGAGTTCTCAGCCCCTTTGCCAGAGGGAGACTGCAACAGTCACTCTCCCAATAACCAGTCTTATCTTGAACTAGTAGAGCAATTTGTCCTAGAGTCACAGATTTGGGAAATACCAGTTGTGATGGGTAGTTTTAATTGTCTACTTGACACACTCTAGAATCACCTGGAAAGGCTCTCAGTGAGGGAGTAAGTTGGCCTGTGTGCATGTCTGTGAGGGATTATCTTGATTTTGTTAATTGAAATGGGAAGACCCAGCCCACTGTGGGTGGCTCCATTCCCTAGGAAGAAGATCCTGGACTGTGTAAGAGTGGAGACAGTGAGCTGATCACATGCATGCATGACTCGATTAATTCATTGCTTTCTACTTTTGAGTGTGAATGTGATGTGAGTAGTTGCTTCAAATTCCTGTCACCTTCATGTCCTCAAAATGATGGACTGTGACCTAGAATTGTGAACCAAATCAGCCACCTTTTCCCTTAAGTTGCTATGTGTCAGGGTGTTTTATCACAGCAATAGGAAAAGAGATTAAGACATCAGTATTTCAATAGCCAAAGCTATGTATGATAGGAATAAGAAGCAGGTTCCCTCCTAGATTCACCATCTCTCCCACCCACCCCTCTGTCCATATCCTTCCTGTCTCTGGCTTGCTCTTTGTTGCCATCATCCTACGAGGCACCTGCATCACCAATTAAAACCTGTGTTCATCCTGTTCTTTCCTTATTAAACTCCACACTTAATTCGTCACCATGTAGAGTCAGTGTTCCCTTTTAAATTTGCCTTCTCATTGCTCCTTCAGCTTGGGGCTCTGGGTTGGCCTCTCTCTTCCCCTTAGGGTCTACTGAGGGAAACAAAGATCTTCACTTCATACTGGAGACTTAGAGTAGCGAAAGTAAAGCAGGTTATCTATGACCTTGCAAAGTTGGGCCTCAGCTGAGAATGACAGGCACAATGATTGAGCACAGAGAACAGTTTATAAACCCCAATGCATGACTCTTCCTTTTCGAATAATCAGGAAGGTACAATCTTACATGTCATCTAAGGCTTATCTTTCCCACTGTCACTTAACATTTGTCTTTTTCTTAAAAAAAAAACCACACTTGAGTTCATTTCTATGTTTTATATCCTGTTTATTTCAAAGCAGAGGTCCATGACCTTGCAGGCAAGCTTGACTGCTAAGTAATTTTCTACTGCAAACTTCTAGTTTGGGTGGTGATGGGGGTAGCTTAGCAGTTTGGCAGGGGGGCGGGGAGTTAGACTAGCAGCAGATATTACCAGGGGCCTAGTAGTTCCTGTTCATTTGTATCTGGACCTAAGCTGGCTTGAGGCATCTTTGAAATGAACCATCAGAAGTTATTGCTAACATCTGCTCACTTGTATTCAGCCATCTCTACTCTACCAGAGTGACAGCTCAGAAATGTGGATTTCCCCCCAGTTGCTCATTCCCAAGCTCTTTACTGTGCTCCTGCTTGCCTCTTTAGTCCCCTTGATAGGATTTTAGACTCTTTTGTGTCCCCCAAGTCCACCATAGCATTTAATACCCCTTTATGTTATAAGTGTCCCCTCAGTCTAGATGGCTATTCCCTACTCAGAAGCACAGTGAACTCTTTCCTCTTTAAACCCATGTGTTGTTTTTATCTCCAGAGAGCTGTCTCATAGCACCACCACCTACTTCTTTCTTGGGGTCATTTATGAACATAGATTGGCCTTCCTTGTACAGGTATTTATTGGAAAGTCTGTTTCCCTTATGCGGCTGTGCATTAGTTACTTTTCTTATCATTGTGACCAAATATTTCACAAGAATCAGCTTAAGGGAGGGAGGATTATTTTGGTTCTTAGTTTGAGGGTTTAGCCCCTCATGGCAGGGAGGCATGGCAGTAGGAGTGTGAGGCTGCTTGCTCACATCTCCGTGGACCAGGAATCAGAGAAAGGGTAGTGCTGCCTCTCAGCTGGCTTTCTCCCTTCCATCATTTTAGTCAGTCCAGGACCCTAGCCCATGCTGAATGTTGATCACATTCAGGATGAATTAATCAAGGTGAATTCCCTCACTTTATCCTCTCTGGAAACACCCTCCCAGATACTCCCAAAGCTATGCAGAATTAATGTTCTAGGCTTTCTTAATTCTGTCAAGTTGACAGTGAAGATTAACTCTCATAGGCTCACAGACTCCTTTTTCCTTGCATCACTCATCTTGCTTTCTTAGCAAATTCTGCTTCACTGAAGGAAGTCAGAGTTTATTAAGTGCAGTATAAATTAGCAATAAATGAATGCTGCTAACACAATTCCATCTCTTGTCCCTTGTACTAGTGGGAAAAGTGAATATGGAAGATGTTCCCGAGTTGCCTCTAGAGAAAATAAATCTCTAGCAAGAATAGAATAAGCTTGTTGGATACCCCAGATATTTGTCATGATCTGGGAGAAATGTTCAGCCTCATGAATGAGGAAAATGTGAATTAAAGTTACAATAAGGTATCACCTTACACCTGTCAAATAGTGTTTATAAAGCAACTGAAGAAGTGTCAGGAGGGCTGTGAGGAGAAGGCAATGCTTGTGTGAATACACTGCTGGTGGAAGGGCCATGATGGAAAACAGTATAAAGCTTGCTTAGAAAACCAGAACTGTCATATGATTCAATGACCCCACTTCATTGAGTATATGCCCAAATGAGCCAAAGTACCCAAGGCATATGTGTGATTCTCTGTTCACTGATTGCTATTCACAATGGTCAAGAAGTAGAATCAACTTATGTGTCCAGTAACAGATGAATCGATAAAGAAAATATGGTATATCTTGTCATTAGTGTCAGTGTGGATGAATCTGTGGGATACCATGCTGAGAGAGTTAAGACAGATACAGAAAGACAAATGCTACATGAAGTCATTTAAAAGTGAAAGTTTAAAAGGCCAGAGTCATAAAAGTCAAGAGCAGAATGGTAGTTACTGAGATTGGGGCACTGGGAAGAGGGACTAGGTAACTGCTACTGAAAAAATTTAATGTTTCAGATAGCTAGGAGGAGTGAACCGTAAGATCTGCATGAGAAGCTGACTATGGTTGATAATAATTTTTTACATATTTCAAAAGAAATAAGAGTAAATTTGGACCGGTGAGATGGTTCAGCAAGTAGAGGTGCTTGCCACTAAACCTGATGAACTGAGTGTAATTCCTGGCCCACATGGTAGAAGGAGAGAACTGACCCATGCAAACTGTCCTCTGACCTCCACATTTGTATCGTGGTACACATGTGCCCACATTCACACTATATATATATATATATATATATATATATATATAATGTAATTTTTTAAAAAAAAAGATTTACTTTTAATTATATGTATGTGTGTGTCTATATTTGGGTATGTGTACATGTGCGTTGCACTGCCCATGGAGCCAGAAGTGGCTGTCAGATCTCCTGGAACTGGAGTTACAGACAATTTTGAGTCCCCTGATATGAATGTTGGAAACTGAACTTTGGTCCTCTGTAAGAGCAGCGTGTGCTCTTCACCACTGAGCCATCTCTCCAGCCCTGTAAAAAATTTTAAATAAATTTTAAATGTTTCATCATAAAAGATGGGTAAATGAGATGATGGCTATGTTACCTTGAGTTGCTCATTCTACTTTTATACCTATATCAAAACATCACATATCATCCCATACATGTATCTAAATACAAATTGTCAATCAAATAAGAATTTTCAAAAAGAAAAAAAAAAACACAAAAAGACTATTTTTCTTCTAATCTTCCTCACCCCCAACTCTGACCTGGGAGGAATGTTCACCAGCAAGCTAATAACACTGAACTTTTTTCTGGCATGCTCTGTGGAAACAATCCTGAACAGTCTGCTCAACTGTGTATAACAGTAAATTTCACTTAAAAATCTCTTTGTCTAATGCACTGAGCATCATGTCTCAAATGCACGGAAGAGTTCTCAGAGATGGTTAGGCTTCATGCTTAGAAGCTTGCAATGTGGATTTTAATGTCTGGGTGGTAAAAGATGTGGATGTAGAGGTGACATTGTCAGTACAGAGAGAGTTTCCCCTACAAACTAAACACTGAATGACCATAGGATTGCCAGCCCTTCCAGGTATATATTCAAATGACCTGGAGTCAGTCGATCCTACAGCTATTTATTCGGCATGACCGCCTTTTATCTTTATGCTAGAGAGGAATGTTACCTTCTGGCTCCAGAACAGCCCCTCCTACACAGTAGCTAGTACTCTTCTTGGGGAAAGTTAGCATCAGAGTGTAGCATCATCTCAGAGACTTCCAGAACCAGACCACAGCCAGTCCCAGAAGAGCTGCACCCAGCAAGACTCTGGTTTGCCCTTTAGACCCTCCAACTTCTCCTTAACAGACTGGTCATTATGGGCATCAAGAAAGCTTTTAAAATGTTTTGGGGGGTGGAGAGTAGGATGGAGGCGGGCTGGAGAGATGGCTCCGCAGTCCTTGAACCTGGGCTCAGTTCCTAGCAGCTGAGTTGAGCAGCTCACAACTGCCTGTAGTTCCAGCTCCAGGAGACCTGAGCCTTCTTCAGGGCCCTGCTGGCACTGCACTCACATTTACAAATCGACACACAGACACACATATACACATGAAAATAAAATATAAAAAAATGATGTAAGGGGGCTAGAGAGATGGCTCAGCGACTAAGAACACTGGTTGTTCTTGCAGAAGACCCGAGTTCGAATCCCAGCACCCACATGGCAGCTAACAACTGTTTGTAACTCCAGTCCCAGGTGATCAGATGGCCTCTTCTGTCCTCTACAGGCATTGCACAACACGGGTGCACTTACCTACCTGCAGGCAATACACTCATGCACCTAAAAATAATAAATAAAATTTAGAAAGGAAAAGAAGAAAGTGCCTAGCTGGGCTGGAAGAGAGATCAGTAGTAGAGCACTTGCCTAATTCTTATTTATCCAATACTATTATAAATTCCTTAAAATTAATAACAGATAATATTTACAGAACAGTGGTAGACACTTCTTCGTGTTTTATATATATAATTAAATCTTTTTTCAGATCTATATTTTTAATTGAATTTTGTGCATTTCATACAATGCATCCTAACCATATTTAGACCCCCCTTCCCATCTACACCTCCTATAGTCTGCCCACCAAATTTCATGCATTCTGCCATATATATTAAGGCCTATGGAGTCAAGTCTGTGTACCCAGCTGTCCTTTGGTGTGAGTTCTTCCACTGGAGCCTGTTCAGCCTATCTACCATCACTCCCTTAAAGAAGACTGACTCGCCGTTTCTTCGCAGTGATCAGCTGCCACTGGTTCCTCAACTCAGGCCTTCTTCCCATTTCCCCAGTTCTATGCTGGGTTTTATCTGATTGTGTTTGCATTCCGTCCCCATTGCTAAGTTCACATGAGCAAGTTTCCAGCCTGGAAGATTCTGTTTTCTTATTGTTCATTCACTAACCCCGGCACTTACAATCTTTCCACCCTCTCTTCTGCAATGGTTCCTGGGCCCTGGGTGGGTGAGGTTTAATGCAGGAGTCCTGTCCTCTCCAGGGACACACACTCTGCAGTCTCTTATTCTGTACACTTTTGCCAGTGGTGGCCTTCTGTGTTCATTGCCCCCTGTTGCATGAGGAAGCTTCAGTAATGAGACTTGAGAGATGCATTAGTATTTTCTCTACCCCCCTTTTGCACTATATTCAGTAAGCCTTAGGTATGGAGTTTCTATTAGAGATATATCACTTAGGGCTGGGCATCTCATAGACACTTATTCTCTGTGGGTGACCAGTTGTGGAACTCCGTAACAGTCTTATGTTCATCTGTTGCAAAAATAAGCTTCTTTATTGACAGGTATACTTGTCTGTAAATATAAGGATCTATATTTATCATTCACTAAGAAATTACATTTGTTTTTTACATAAAGGTTTAAAATTTTTCAATTTTTCATTTTTTTAATATTTTGCTTTTATTATTTTAATCTTATGTATATGAGAGTATTGCCTGCATGTGTGTAAGTGCACCCACATCGTGGCCCATGTAAGTCAGAAGAGGGCATTGGATCCCCTGGAGTTACAAATGGTTGTTAACCTCTATGTGCGTGAGGAGAACAGAACTTGAGTTTTCAGCAAGAGCAGCCAGTGCTCTTAACCACTGAGCAATATCTCCAGTCCCTCAATTTTCATTTTTAGCATATCATACAGTAACACTGATGTTTGTCTTTTAAATTTTTATAAATTTTGATGTAATTATGGATTTCACAACCTTTGCCATGATTGGGATGCAGAATAATTTGACAGCTGCACCCTGCTATCCCTTCATAGTTGCACTGTGACATCCCACAACCTCTGGCTAGCACTAGCATCCTCTTTGTCTCGCTAGTTCATCTTTGATAGAATGTATAAACAGCCATGAGTCTAATTAGGAAAGCAATATAACCGTAAATCCCTTAAAGTGGTTAACTGGTCCTAAATTGGCAGCCTGGCCTTGCTCAAGCCTTATCAACTGGTCACTTCCTGGGCTGAAAAAGACTGCTCGTGGAGCCCACCTGTCTCCTTTAGTGCTATAGATAACTCACCCACATGCCTAAGAAAATAATCATGGGAAAAGAGATCCCCAAGGACACCAGACCTTGGCACGGAGTTAACTCTTGCAGCTGTATGCAGCAGAGTTCCTATATAAGTCCAGACTGCTCCCCCTTTTGATGTTGATAATCATTCCTCACAGAAGAGCTTATCAGCCTTTGCTGGGTTCCCTGCATCCAGGGAACACATTCCTTGCCTGTTGCAGGTCTGGCTCTGACTCTTATTTCTAAACTTTAAGCTCTTCCTTTTTCTGCTCTCCTAAATCTAACAACTTTACCAAAATGCAGACTCACACACAGTGAGATCCTTTGATCCTGGCTTCTCTCTAACAGTATAGTATCTTTGCAATTAATGTGGATTGGCATGTCTATCAATACTTGCTTCCTGTTTACTGTCAGAATGCCATTGTATAGATGCACCAGAGTCTGTCAGTCCATGTGCCCACAGAAGGGGGAAATAGAAGTCTAACACTTATCTCTTTTTAAAACATATTTTATTTATCATTTTTATTTTATGTGCATGATGTATTGCCTGAATGTATGTAAGTGCACCCAGGTTGTGAAATGCCCACAGAGGTCAAAAGAGGGTGTGGGATCCGAACTGGAGTTAGGAATGCTTGTTAGCTGCCATATGGGTGCTGGGAACTAGACCCAGGTTCTCTGCAAGAGCAGCCAGTTCTCTTAACCTCCGAGCAGCTCTTCAGCCCCTAATGCTTACCTCTTTAGTTATAAGAAAAAGACCAATATTCATTGCTGCCAATCCAGAAACCTTGGTGAGGCATGCAGAGGCCCAATATGGTTTAGATAGCAATCCATCCTTGGAGAATTCACCTAGGTCTGTGGAGATGAGGTATTAGGTTTGGTCCAGCTTAAGAATGTAACTATCTGTGGAGAGAGTCACATGAACCCAGGGTAGCTGCCATGGAAACAGTGATAATGGAACACAAAATGGAGGAAGAATGCCCAAAGACCTGTTCATCCAACCTCTTCCTGGACTGCCGAATCTCACAGGTGCTTCCCAGCTTCACCTACTCACCTTCAGGGCTGGGCTGCAAATGGAGGGTAATTCTACTCCTTCCATGTCTGAGTGGTTGCAAAGAAGGGGGTCGTGGCTGCCACGGACACGGGGCTCCGTCAGCATTGAGACTGGCTTAGGGACCCTTTGCAGGGACCAATACTCAAACAGAGAACCATACACTCATAGCTACAGCCCAAGGTGGGGCTCGTTCTGTTCTCATCTCTCCTTTGTCTTTTCTTCCTGTGAGAGATAACACCTTCTTTTTCTTATTTTCCCACCATATATTTCATCTTCCTGTCTGAGGCATCTTTCTGATCAATGCAGGACTGCCTTCAGAAAATATTCTTTTCTAGCCAGTTCCCAGCAGTGGATTGAAGCCAGACTTCCCTTCAGCCCCATCTGTCACTCACACGTCGCAGGCATCAAACAGAGCTGCCTCTGTGGAAACCCTTAAAGCCAGGAAAGCAGGAAAGGAAAAGGGAAAGCATTGTGGAGCTCACTCAGAGGCCACTGACTTTGTTCTGGGAAAGGGGGGACATGTAGGGGCGGCCTTAGGCATGAGTACAGCAGATGGGGTGCAGGCCTCCCCTTTGCCAGAGGAGCCTGCAGGCTCTGCTACTCTCAGGGCACCTGTGGAGACTACATTGGAAGAAAGAATCTCAGAAAGAAACCTCCTGACAGCCATGTCCCTAGCCAGAGACACAGTGCTGATATCCACAACCCTCGACAGACAGAGGCAAGTCCTGCTGGTTCACTGCTGGCGGCTAGTCTTGCTGTTGTTCCATTTGTTTTGTTTTATTTCAAGAACTCTTCTTACTTCAAACCCTTCATATATATATTCAAGGTGCATATACATACCTAAGGTTTATGTGCATATATATATATATACACCTATATATATATAAAATCTCTTAGGAGTATATATATATATATATATAATATTCTCAAGGTATACACACACACACACACACACTCATATTCCTAGATTATTGTCCCTTTTTTGTTTGTTTGTTTGCTTGTGTGAGACAATATCTCCTTGTAGTCCCAGCCGGCTTGGAACATGTGGCGTAGATCAGGCTGGCCTCAATCTTACAGAGAGTCACCTGCCCCTACTTCCCAAAGACTGGGAATAAAGGCATGTGCCATCACACCTGGCTATTGTCCTTTTTTAAATTTAAATTTTTCTTGAGAATTTTGTACTTGAGTACTGTATTTGCATAATTTACAGTCCCCCCTCTCCCACCTCCAAACTCCTGTTCTACCCACTTCCTCTCTAATTCATGACCCCTCCTTTAATTATTATTGTTATGCACACACACACACACACACACACACATGCAAAACTTACTGAGTACAGGTGTGCATGTGTGTGCACAGACACACACATTCACTACACACAAATAATAGTAAAAATAATAATGAATATATCTATGATGTCACCTCCTGGTTGAACCTTTTAATGACTTCAAAGAAGGAAAAAGCTAGTCTGTGAAGCTCGTGGGCTGCAGGCTGCAGGCCTGGGAACTTCTACAACATCCTTGCCGTCTTCAGTCACCCCAGGCACCAGTATTTCCTTTGTCTAAGGTGCTCATCCAGGTATGGGGCCCAGAAGCTTCACCCCATTTTCAGTGTTAATGGGTGTATTAGTCACTTTTCTGTTGCTGTGGTAGTAACACTGACGCAAGCAGTTTATAGAAGGAAGGGTTTATTTGAGCTTACGGTTCCAGGGGAATTACAGTCCGTCATGGCAGGGAGGCATGGTGGCTGGAGGTGGCTGGAGCAGGAGCAGCAGAAGCCAAGCTCTCACATCATCATGCAGGCACAGGAAGCAAAAGGGCAATTGGAGATCTGGCAAGGCTTAAGAAATGTCTAAGCCCACCCCCAGTGACGTGCTTCTTCCAGGACAGCCACACCTTCTAAAACCTCCCAAAACAGCACCATCATCTGGGGACAAAATGTCTAAACACTTGGAGCCTATTTCATTCAAACCACCACAATAGGGATGATTTTCTTCTTGGTTATTTTGGGATTATAAGAAGTAGAGCACTCTCCCCTACCCGTGATGTCCAGCACTGGTTTCTGACTGCCCTGAGGACATGGTGCCCCGGGACCTTTGACACCCAGGGGTCTGAGGGGCCCTGAAAAAAAAAGATAAAAAGCAGAGCCCTGGGCTCACAGTGCTGACTTGCCTCCTTAAAGGAGACGCTCCTCCTACCAATGGCCTTGGTGCCTCTGTGAGCCCTGAAGGCTGCATCACCAGAACACAGGGGATGGAAGTCAGTAAGCAGATTTGGGGGCTGGAGAGATAAGTCAGTGGGTCAGGTGCCTGCTGTGACCTGAGTTCAGGTCCCTGCATTGGTGTAAAACAGCCAGCTTGATGGCACATGCCTGCTATCCCAACACAGGGAGGTGAGACAGGAGGATCCTTGGGGATGGCTGGCCAACCTGGCTGAACTGGTGAGCTCCAGGTTCAGTCAGAGACTCTGCCTCAAAAACAAGGCAGAGGGGTCAGCCCTGGTGACGCATGTCTTTAATTCTAGCACTTGGGAGGCAGAAGCAGGCAGATCCCTGTCAGGTAGAGGCCTACCTGGTCTTCATGGTAAGTTTCAGGACAGCTGGGGCTACAAGGAGAACGTTTCATAAACAAAAAACAAATCAAACTAAAACAAAATACAAAAAAAACCCTTAACACAAAATAATCAAACAACAACCAAAGAACATGAGGTGATGAGTGTGTGAGGAAGACACGCACACGCACACGCACACTCGTACACATGCACACAGAGCAAACATTTGGGTGTGTAGTCTCTAGCAGGGCTCTTTTGGGCCCTGGGAGACCATTACTGTCAGCTTCCTTTCCCCTGTTCATTGGTCGTCAGTGATATCACTGACGCCTATAATGCACCTCTCCACACACAAAAACTCAAGTGGGCGAACGGAAACAATGACAGCCAAAGCAAAACAACAGAAATTCTTCCCACAGGGCTCCCAAGCAGTTCAAATAAAAAAAAAAACAGAACACAGCACAGAGAAAGGAAAGGAAGAAAGAGAAATGGTCAGCAAGCACAAATTCCTTGGCTTCGATCTGTCACTTGGGGATGAGTAAGATTTTTCTGAACAGTCCAGTACCTGTGGTTCAGCCTCCTCCGGTGGGAAATATAATGGTAGAGACTTACAGGACCCAAATCAGACCTTAAGCTTCTTCTGCCTCTGACATAGCTGTCAGTTCCTGCTTGTGGAGGTTCATGTCTCTGAACTACCTGACAGGAATAAAATACAGTACGGTCCCCTCACGCTTCACACACCACTGCATTTGTGCACTGTTCTCTGCAGCAGCCAGAATGAGGAGCATTGCATAGTTACAAAAGGATTTTTCTTTTACATTATCTCCTCTAATTCCAGTTCCTGTGCTCAAATGCAAATCAGCCCCACCTTGGGAATTTCCGGTCCTGAGGCTTCCACCCCAACATTTCCAATAATTTGAGGTAAAATGGAATGACTCATCTTTAAGCATCTTTGCTTTCTACCTGCCAAAGCAAGATTATCTTCTGCTTTGTACTATGATTCATGTGTGTCTGTGGATGCAAATGTGCACGTGAACATGTGGAGGCCAGAGGACAAGCTCTAAGTGTCGTTTTTTGGATACCACTATTTTTGGTTTTTTGTTTGTTTTTTCTACTATTCGTTTTTTATATTTTATTTATTATTTTTATGTGTATGTGTGTATTGCCTGCATGTAAGTAAGTGCACCCGTGTCAGGCAGTGCCTGGCAGAGGACAGAAGAGGCTGTAGGATCCCCTGGAACTGGAGTTACAGACAGTTGTTAGCTGCCAAGTGGGTGCTGGAATTTGAACTCGGATCTTCTGCAAGTACAGGCAGTGTTCTTAACCGCTGAGCCATCTCTCCAGTCCCTTTTTGTGTTTTTGAGATAGAGTCTTAACTATGTGTCCCTGTCTGCCCTGGAACTTGTAGAGATCTGCCTGACTCTGCCTCCTGAGTTCTGGGATTAAAGACATGTACCACTGTACCTGGCCTACCACCCACCATTTTTATGAGATAGGGTCTCTTACCCACCTGGAACTCACCAGGTAGGCTAGGCTGGCTGGCCATTGAGCCTCAGGAATCCTCCTTTCTCAACTTTACCAGCTCTGGGAATATAAGCACAAGCCACTGTGCATGGTTCTGGGGATTAAACTCGGGTCCCCATGCTGGCAAGTCAACTTTTACCCACCAAGCCATCTCCCCAGCCCTGTACTGTGATATTTAACTAGCTGAGGAACTCCTCACAGAGTGAACCCAGTAAGAGCTTGTTCTAGTCTCTCTCTGTTGCTGTGGTAAAACACTGAACAAAGCAGCCTAGGGGAGGAAAAGGTTTATTTGGCTTATATGTTCAGGTCACAGTCCATCATTGAGCAGAGACTTGGAATAGAAGTCATGGAGGAATGCGGCTTCCTGGCTCACTTACAGGACCTGCTTAGCTTATACAGCCCAGACCTACCAGCTCAGGGAATGGTTTCACCACCATTGGTGGTGGGATGGGCTCTCCTAGATCAATTAAAAAACAAGACAGTTGGGGCTGGAGAGATGGCTCAGTGGTTAAGAACACTGGCTGCTCTTGCAGAAGAACCAGGTTTGAATCCCAGCATCCACATGGTGGCTAACAACTATCCTGTAACTCCAGTTCCAGGGGATCTTCTTCTATCCTTTGTGGTCATTGCATGACACAGGTGCACTTGCATACATGCACGCAATGTACTCGTACACACACACACAAAAAAAAAAAAAAAAAAAAAAAAAAAGAAAGGAAAAAAGACAGCCCCCCACAGGTCTATCCATAGACCAATCTGATCTAGGAAATTCCTCAATGGAAGCTTTCCTCTGAGATGACTCTAGGCTGTACCAAGTTGGCAATGCTAACTAGGACAGTGCTCAATAAATATTTGTTGAATGAATAAACACATGAGAATATCTACACTTGAATTAGTAGCTTAGTACATTCTCTCCTCCCCCCCGCCAGTCCGTTGCTCATCCTGTGGCTTTTTGTTGGTTTTTCCACGGTTTCCTCTTTGTGCACACATCTTCATCTCCCACTTGTCTGCGTTTACACTGCAGTAGGTGATGGATGACCCCTGAACATGCCAAGTGTTCTCTCTCTTCAACTTCTGCACTCACACTCCTCTCTCCTGGAATGTTCTTCCGTTCCCCTCTGTCATGTACCAAATGCACTCCTCTCATCCGTCATGGTCCAGTCTAAACACTGTGTCTGCTCACTGGACTTCCAACGTCATTTCTTTAATTGATATTAATTGTTTACCCCGTTGCACTTCATAGCTACTTCTATTATAGAATTTATAACACTAAGTTGCCAACATTTATTTTGTGGATGTCTCTTCTGTAGACTAGTGAATTTTAACTCCGACAGCACTGCAAAATTACTCATAAATTTGCAAATGAGCATCCTCTCTTCCATTTGTACCAGTTACCAGGAAAGCCTCATCAAACATTAAATTGGTTACCAGACGGAGTGATGGCTATTGCTGTGAATTAGGTTATAAAAAGTATTATAGCACTTGGAGGACGTGAACCACTAGGACCATAAATATCTGTCAGATATTCATTGCAAAGCTGGCTAGCATATTTGTGATTAACATATTTGTAAGGCATAGTAAACATATTCTCAATCAGAGACTCTGAGATGGAGCCTCTGAGATGGAGCCTTTATTTTTATTTAATAAAGACCATAGTTGAAATCACTCAGAGTCCTTTGCTTAGGTTCCCTTAAATCAAGGAGTACATTCCCTCAGCATTGCATCCTAAGCCTGGCATGGTGTTGGGCTGCAGGAGGCACTCAGTACATGCCTGCTGACCACACTGAATTGATTCTACCTGCTTACGAAAGAGAAACTGGTCTAAGGATGGAATTTCCAGCAGCAGTTCAGATCGTCAAGGGCAGAACAGATTCCCTAAGGATCACCTAGAAGACCTTAAAATAAGGCCCCTGAGTAGAAGAGTAAGCATTTTCTAAATTCCCTGAGGGCTCTAGCTGGATTCTGATTACATGGCTAAGGCATTTCAGGTCTGTGTGTGGACCTGAGTCTCCTCTCTGCCACTGTGTAGGTTACCATGAGAGTCTCACCAAGTGTTAAACTGACTACCAGAGGGAGCCATGGCTGTTGCTACTGGCTGGGTTGTAAAAAGTGTTACAGCACTTGCAGATTATGAGCTTTCAGAACCCTGAATATCTGTGAAATATTCCTTATGAAGCAGGCTAAATGGCTTTAATATGCTTTAGCATATTTTAAAGACCAATAAAAGAATTTTGTTGTCTTGAAAATTTTATATATTGATTGGTGTACCATTCACAGGTATACGCAGTATTAGCTATCAGTGCAAAGCACGCACAAGCGCCCACACGTACACAAACATACATACACACACACACAAACGCACATACATACACACACACAGGCATACGTGTTTGTAACTCAGGATAAGATGCTGACTTTTCCTGTCTTAGTTCTTACTCTTTTCCCTCACAAGGTTTTTTTTCTTCCTTCTCTTCTTCTTCCTCTTCCTCCTCCTCCTTCTCTTCCTCCTCCTCCTCCTCCTCCTCCTCCTCCTCCTCCTTATTCTCCTTCATCTCAAGATATTTTCCAAAACCTGACTCTGGGGGAAGAAGCATATCTCACCTCCAATTCCAGTTAATTAATTTAAGCATTATATGAGCATATAATGGAATATATATATATATATGAATGTCGATAGAAATTTCAGGATCTAGGATGGAATGAAGTCAATGTGCAACCCACAGAACAAAACAAGAGGCTGACAGAGTAGACAACGACAGAATGAGATGAGAGGTGAGAGGCGCAGAATCTAGTCTAGAGGCCCTCAGCTGCATCCATTAAATGAGTCAGGGTCTTTCCTGCCCCTGCCACTCAGACACCCAAGTCTGTTAACGCTTCTGCCATAGTATTTTAAACAATGTTCCAGAGTCACACATCTGCTTGTTTCTCTGCTTCTGTCTCATCAACCCTTGAACCTGTAAGATCTAGACTAGTTTCTAGAATACAGGAAAATTCTTCTGGAATGAAGAACTATATTAACAATGGGTGAGCTGGGAAAGGGTATGAAGTTGATCATAGTCTAAACATATCAGGTGAGGTTACAGCCGATGGAGCGGCTCACACAGAATGTTGTGTTATTGGCTAACTGGGATTGCCAGTGGTTCAAGACAGTGCGTTTCCACCAGCCACAAGCTCTGGAAGCTACAGCAGGATCTAGTCTACTCCAAAGGGTGATTAAAGCTCTGTCCTATCCCTGGATGTGCACCAAAACAATTCAGAACCAAAGATTTGGTAGAAATAAGGAGGTCATTGGATGTCTTATTTAAATCCCATTTTACTACTTATTAGATATGAGACTCTGGGCAAGTTATTTCTGGTCTGTGAGTCTCAATTTTCTCCTCTGTAAGGTGAGAAAGCCTATTGTAGGGCTGTGAAGGCTGTGGTGAGGTATCAATGACTGAAGGGATGGGGTGCTCATGCTCAGGACTGGGCCTGCATGGAGGAGAGACTTCATGATGGCAGCTCTGTTCTGCTCACACTATGTCCCTGCAGTTTGCCATGCAAGGCAGATTCCCTTAACTTTGGTCCAGAGCTCTCCCTTGAAATGATTTTTACTATGTCTCTGTATGATTAAAATAATTCTTTATGTGTGTATGCATGTATATCATTGAAATAAGCTTCTTTTCTTGATAAATTCTCTAGTCTGTGGCCTTTAGTTATAGCAGCAGAAAAGAAAATAAGACAAATACTTCATAAGGTGATCACAATGGTTAAATGGGACAGAGTGCTTATAGATGTGCCTAGCATTTAGTCAGTACCAAGCAAACCATAGCAACAGACAGTGTGGTGGCAGCACTATCTGCCATGACCAGCACCCTCTACTGAGCCAGGTGATGACCAAGCCATTCTGGACATGCCAGGAATATGATGAATGTGTACCAACAGCTTGCCTGGATGGGGAGATTAAGATGTCTTCCCTGACCCAGCAACTCATACCTTTTCATTGTAGCTTTGGGGCCTTAAAAAAAGGAAATTTCAATTTCTCTAGTTTTCTGGCTTCAGTTCTCAATATGCAACAGATTCTTTAGAATATGAGGTAGCCGGGGACCTATGCTGTCATTTACCACAGAGCTGTTTACACTGTAGCTGATTTCTGATGTAGGTGGGAGGGTGTCCTAATAAGGAGCTATTGTGCCTCATGAACCCCAGTTAAAATCACACCAGTCTGCTTCTTCAATGGGGGAGTATGTGTTGGGGAGGGTGGGAGATCCTGTGCCAGTCAGCTTGGAAGGAAGGTGTGGCTCAGAGCTGGGCTTTGTTGAAATGCAGAGCACTGTGAATACTCAGTGATTGCATTCTCCTGGAGGATCTAGAGAGTCAGACAGGAGGGCGAGAAATGCACAAGGCAGAAGAGCTCAGTTCAGGAGGTGACAGAGGTGCACATCTCAGGTGCACCCGCAGGGAAGTGAACTCAGGTGGACCTGCTGGTTGCTGTCTCACAAAAACAACACGTGATTTTCTTTAAGATGTATTTTTAATTATGTGCATATGTGCACATGTGAGTGAATTCATACCCACAGAGGCCAGAAAAAAATGTCAGGTCCTCGGAGCTAGAGTTACAGGCAGTTGTAAGCCACTCAACTTGGGAACTGAGAACTGAACTCAGACTCTCCAAAAGAGCCATCTCCCAGTTCCATCAACTGATGTTTGATTTGGTCAAGGTCATGACATAAGGAGACTGGACCCTGGACCCTGGGTACCTTGGGCTTTTCATCTGCTTTATTCTTTGGGCTAAAGGCACAATGAGCAAGGTTCAGCTTCATTACCCATGTGGTGGTCCACAGGAAAATGTTTAGATAAACTGTGGCAGGGACCCTCCCAAAATACAAGGAGAGGGAGTGCAGCATGGTCCATGCCTGGGGACACATACATGGTTCTACCTGCCATGACCTTGTAGCACTGGACACCCAATCAGAAAGAATGTGCTGCCTTATATGGGCTACAAAGAACCACACCATAAAAGAGAAGGAACAGGGGACGTTAAAACTGAACTTTTGCTTTGTTCGGCGATCTGTCCTTTGAGTGTGAACCCATGAGCCAAGAGCTAGCATGATAATAAACTGCTTCCTGGCAAAGCCTTGATCTCTGTGCCAACTGCCAACTACAAAATGAGCACCAAGTGGCTGGGTGGCTGGAAGGAGAGTTCAGTGAGGAGCGGTTGCATGGTGCTTCTCAGACCTGGGCATTCAGAAGAATAACCAAGGAGACCGTATAAAGGGATTCTTCCACCATTCACCCTGATGAATCAAAGGTGCTTATGGGGGCTGTGGAGATGGTTCAGTGGGTAAAATGGCTGCCACGCAAGCAGGGGGACCAAGCTCCTACAAGTTGTCCTCTAACCTCCACAAGCTTGCCACAGCTCAAGCGCTCCTGCACACACACACATACACAAATAAGGTAATAAACGTAATAAAAATTTTTGAAAGAAAAAGTGGAATGGCATACCCAACACCACCCTCTGGCCTCCACATGCACATGCATATGCACATGCACACACATCCATCCACACCTGCACACACACACATTTTTTATGTTCCCTCTGTAAATATTAATTTATTTGTGTGTAATATGCTTTTAATTATTAATACTTCAGGTAGCATACAAGGTAATAAGTTTCATTGTGATTGCTCTCTCCTCTCACATATCACCGCACTCTGTTCTCACCCCCCCCCCACTGTCCTTGCTTGCATCCCCCCACGGTTCCTCCTGCTTTCATGTTCTTTGCCTTCTCATGTCCCCCTCCTCCTTTTAGCATTCCTCCCTCTCATAGTCCCTTTCCTACTAATACTTTAATACCATATAAATAAGTACATATGCATATGCTGAATACCGATTTCTTAATTCTTCACTTGACATTTGCTGGACTCATGGTGAGCAGAGGCAGATACTCAAGAAAAAGAAATATTCATTCAGTTAAAAATTTAAATGGACTTGGTGGCTCATGCCTTTAATTCCAGCACTCAGGAGTTCAAGGGCAGCCTAGTCTACATAGTGAGTTCTAGACCAGGTTGGGTTACAGGGAAACCTGCCTCAAAAAGACCAAAAAAAAAAAAAAATTAAATGGAGAAAGTCTATCGATTTAACTTTTGATTAATTGGGCCAAAGTTGGTTTATTTTTTAAAATTCCGGCACCGGGAATGCCACTTGACCTGGAGAGCATGTTTTGAAAGGCAGTGATTCATACTCTAGACACAATGTTCCCAGCCTGTGTCATCAGACCTGCACATTTTGCTCATGCAATTCAGACACCTCAGTACTGTTTGGTTTCTTGATTCTGTTAGAGACAGCTATCCCAGGAAAATGATCAGTTACAGAAAATGATTTATGGGCAAGGTGGTAAGCATGACATTATTATTATATAATAGTGTAAAATTTGGGAACAGCCTTAATATCCAACACTGCGGATGGATTAATCTGCTGTTATGTTTCCATGAGAACATAGGAGACAGGGTTGGGGAGGCAGTTCAGTTGGTAAAACACTCGCTGCACAAGCATGAGGAAGTGAGCTCAGATTCCCATCATCCACATAAAAAAGCCGAGTGCAGTGGCAGGCGCCTGTAATTCCAGGATTCCTGAAGCTTGCTGGCCAACTTGAATCAGTGAGTTCCCGGTCCACTAAGACTGTGTCTCAGAAATTTATGGTGGGGGTGATTGAGAAAGACACTTTTGGCCTCTACAAGCATACACCAGCACACAAACGCCAGCATGTGTGTGAAAGATCAGCAAGTGGGAAGTGTGATAACCGACTATAGTCTAGAACAGTGGTTCTTAACTGGGGGTGTTTTTTACCCTAGAGCAAAAGTACTAAGAGAACACTTGGCAGTGTCTGGAGACATTTTTGGAAGTCACACATGGAGCAGGATGCTGCTGGCATCTAGTGGGTAGAGGCCGGGGATGGCTTGTCCATTTCAGACAGCCTGCACAGGGCAGCTAGGAGTTCAGCAGTCAAGATGTTCACCCTACTGAGACTGAGAAATGCTGCTCTGGACTGAGCCGTTTGAATTCTTTCCTCATCATTTTCCAAATGTTTGTTTCCAAAATTTGATCTATTTTATTTGTTTTAAAACTCATTTCTTATTTCATGTCTATATGTGTTTTGCCTGTATATAAGTGCACCACATTCATGTAATGCCCGCCAAGGCCAGAAGAGGGCGTCAGAATCCCTGGAACTGGAGTTATGGATGGTTGTTAGCCACTATGTGGGTACTAGGAACTGAACCTGAGTCCTGCGCAAGATCCATCAGTACTCTTAACTACTGAGCCAGCTCTCCAGTCCCCCTGAATGTTTATTTTTAAAAGTATATATTATTTAATTGCGTGAGCAATATATAATTTTTAAAAATTCCATCTAAGTGATAAGTCTCTAAAGAGCTCATTTAATAGATATAAAGTGAAAATTTCAAGATAAAGCACCATGTCCTAGTTGCATAGGCAGGTGACTTTGTGGTCTATAGGAGTGTATTTTCATTTGATGGCACGGCATCTTAAATGGTTGCAGGACAGCAGTTCCTAGTCAGGGAATGAGATTCTGGGTCTTTGCATTGTTTTCTTCTTTAACTCATGGGTGACCTTTCCCCTCCCCACCTCCTCCTTTTCACACACTCCCCCACTCCTCTTCCCTTTCTCCTCCTCCTCTCTCTCCTCCCCCTCCTCCTCTCTCTCTTCTCCCTCCCTTGCCCCTCTCTTTTTCCCCCCACTCTTCCTCCTCTTCCTCCTCCTCTTCCTTCCTCCCTTCCTTTCCCTTTGGTAGGTTGATAATGCTCCAGTGAGTGGCCCCCATACTCAAACATAAATGGGCAGCAAAAATTGGACTCAGAAGCTATAGAAAAGAAAAGAGGACATAAAGTTGGGAGGGTGGATGTGGGCATGGAGGGGGGGTAGACCTGGAAGGAGTTAGGGAGAGGAGGGCGTGAATATGATCAAAATTCATTGTATGCATATATGAAATTCTCAAGAATTAATAAACAATATTATGTTTAAAAAGAAACTAGTCAACATGAAAATTCACTTCAATTGAAGGCAGCAAAGTTATTTGTAAGACTGGGAATTTTACATAAAAAAATCCAGACTCCAACTTTTCCAAAAGATTTAATAATTGGCAACAGTGGTTTACATTTATTTGGGTAACACTTAGATGTAAGTAACTGGAATTCACTTTAGATAGACATTGAAGTTTCTGTTATCACCCATTGTTTAGTACTCAGACTGCTTCAAATTTCCTTTACATCCTTGGCACTGGCAGACATTCAGGGCTCTGATCCTTGACTGACATGATATAGTCCAAGTTCCCTTGTATGACACGGAAGGCTGAATAAAGGTCCCCCAACAATGCACACACCCTAATCCTTAGGACCTAACACACACTACTCTACACAGCAAAGGAGACTGTGGCAGTGATGATGTTAAGCACCTTGAGTGTGGAGATTTTCCAGCTGTGTTCAATGTAATCAAACTGGTTCCTGAAAGATGAGGCAGGAGAGTTAGAGAGGTGGACAGAGCAGAGGTTAGACCTATACTCTGTAGATGAAGGGGATGAGGTTTTGGTTGGCAGAATGTCTGTAGAAGCAGCAAGAAAGCAGACCCTGCAGTCTCTGGAGGGTACACAGCCCTGCAGAGTCTCTGGACGGTACACAGCTCTGATGGCATATTAGTTTTACCCAGAAGATGAATCCTGGACTCCAACATTCAGAATTGAAAAATGGCCAATTGTGTTGTTTTAAGCCACAGGCTTGTGGTAATTTGTCGCAATCGCCGTAAGAAGCTAGACTGCATAGACTCACAGATTGTCCCTTGCTGGTCACTCTTCCTCTCAGTTTCACTGCCTCCTTTGCTTCTTCCTCTAGAGTCTCTTCACACCAACTCACCCACCAGTCCCTGGGACACTGTCTTTTTCATTCCTCCATGTCTTCGTGCCATTCTTTTGGCCTAAAAATCACCTCTTCTGCTCTCCATCCAGCTCCCAGAAGAGCAAGGGGAAGCCTTCCTGAGTATTACTAAGGGGCAAAGGCTTGTCTGCCACTCATAGGGTAGACAAGCTGAACTGCGTGAAAGATACCTGTATCAGTCAACAGATTTCCAGCTTGAAAACCCTGCTAGGAGAGTTTCATAAATAAGCCCATATCAGGAAGGATTCAAGCAGGATATGGGAACTGTAGGCAGCTCTTGGCTCAAAGTCCTTTAAGGTTTGTAGAGCAATATGTGTGAAGATTAATTTCAATTGCTAACTTGATGAGACCTAGAATCCTATACGAAAGATGGGCCTCTGGGCATGATGGGATTATCTTAAATAGATTCATTGAAGTGGGAAGATCCATTCACTAATGGTGGGACTGAGTTCCTGGACTGTATAAAAAGGAGAATGTGAGCTGAGCACAAGCACGTGTCTCCTGCTTCGTAACTATGGATGCAATGTGACCAACTCTCTCCAGTCCTGCTGCGTGACTTCCCTGCCATGATGGACTGAGCCCTGGACCTGTGAGTCAAAATAAACCTTCCTTCCTTAAGTCGTTTTTGCTGGGATATCTTTATCACAGCAACAGGAAAAGTAACCAAGACACCATGGGAGATGTAAAGAGACACAGACACAGAAGGATGGCTAGAGTGGTGTTTCCTAGGTTAGGGATTTTCATGCTTCTTTGCACTTCTCTGGCTTCAATATTGAGCATGTCATGCATTTGTAGATAAATCTAACATTTATCCAAAGAGTTGGGACTGTAATCAGACAGTTTCCATTTATCTATGGCAGTGGCAGCCCTGGCATACAAGGCTATCTTCTTGGTGGGCAGATAGAATGGCTCCGGCTTTCACATCCACACTGACTCAACAAAGACAGGGATGCTTCCCCCTCCTGACTACATGGACAGACTACTCCTGGTCTGTTGGGTACTGTTTGGTCAGATTCCTGGCTGGGTTCACTGCACTCCTTTATTTTTTTAAGATCAACAATGCCACCAGTGTGACCTAGAAATATTGTCAAGATACTCACAGCAGTGGTCAAGGGCTGTAGGAATGGCAATGATAACACATACCCAAGACAGACACAAGTCAAGCCTTTGTAGTTCTCCGTGTGTTGCCTGAACCATCTCCTTTGCAGCCGAGACATGTCTTAAGTATAGGCCTGGGACTTGGCATTGAAGTGCTTATTTACTTTATCCCAGCCAGCCTCCTTCTTCACACACAGAAGCATCACTATTGTCTCCTCGTTTATGTCATTCCCACAGTTACTGTTTATACAGAACTCAACAATGGCATAGCACAGCACCACACCAGATCACACAGCACTGCACAGCACCACCGAGATTTCCTCCTCGGTAGAGGTTCTCTAAAGTAACTCTTGCTACAGTGTCATGTCTGCAACAGGGAGATCGCAGAGTCCCAACAACCTGCAGTCATTTCTGTCTGCTTGAATTGCATGCTGGAAGGTACCAGAAGAGCATTCTATGAGAACTTTGGAAGGTACCAGTTCCTAGAGTTATTAATCTACCTAGTCCCTGAGGAATCAGCGCACACCTATGCTGTGTGGTGTTTCAATCACCTCAGAGATCATTACTTTCATCAGACTTTCATCAGAGATCATTACATTTTCAATTTGTTTCTACGGTTATACCTTCCAGGATCCCGTCTCTGTGATTACTCCTTCTTGTACATTTGGCCTCTTGTTTTCAGGCAATTACGGAATATAAGTAGATTCATTTAGAAAGAAATTGTTCAGGATAGGTGGAGTTACTGGGGTACAGGGAGACACAAGGCATCCCAAGCTCCTAAAAAAGCAACCCCAGGCCTCCATACTTCTCAATCAGGATACCAGAGCAGGAGAAGGAGGTCACGTTTTGCTTACTGTCTCTCTTTTTATATTGTCTGTCAGGTTTATACTATTTCTTTTAGCAAAGCTTGTGTGGCCTGCTCCTCCACGTTCCGTTCCTCTATCATCTCTGTGATAGATTGATTTAAAAAAAAAAAACTCAGTTGATCAAATTTCATCTCTCTTCCCACCCTTTATAGATGCCTTCGTAGATGTCTTTAGTGGAAGGTTGAAAATGGCTGCATCAGCTCTGCCAGCCAGATTCCAGCTCCTCTGAGTCTCCTGGATGCAGCCTTCAAAAGTCTGCTTGGTTTTCATTGGTTTTTCGCCTTTGCTTTCATCTATTTAGTCAGGCCCATTTTGGGGATTGTAGAACAGGGAAAAATGAAAACAGTTATTGTGGAAAGCTCGGAGGTTAGCTGAACACTCATAAAAAAAATCTTGAGCTGAATGTGAAGCTCGGAAATCCTTGGGTTTTTATGCTTAGATACATGCCAGGGTCTCTCTCACTGCTAACTTTTGTTGCCTTTGGATGAGAGATAAGTAATTGTAGTCTATTGTGCCTTTGAAATGTAGTACTGGGGCTGTGAGGGGTAAGGAAAGCCTCAGAGGAAAGGAAGAGGGGAAGCACGAGTTGGTAACGGGGAAGAGGGAGACGAAACACAGACATTGTCCTCTCATCCACAGAGTCTAGATTTAAATGTGTGCACACACCGTAGGTATATAAAAGCAGGAGGAGGATTATTTGGAGGAAGGAAGGGACCAGAGAAGGGGAAAGAGAAAGGATAGGGAAGGTAATTGGAGTGAATATGAACTAAGTTCAATGATATATGGGCATGAGAATGTAATAATGAATGCCATTATTTTGTATGTTAGCAAAAAGAAAAGAATTGAAGCAAAGAATTCTTTGAAGCCATCTTATCATTAAAGGCATTTTCTTCCTCTCCATGTCCTTTATCTTTCCATTCATGTCATCTATCTCTATCTCTATCTTGTATCCATCTTGATCTATTAAATCATCTTTCTTTGAGCAAATGAATTTATTGGTTAACTTGTTGACAAAGCAGTGTCTTTTTGGCTATCTCCAAATTCTCATCTGGCAACCTGGCTCATCAAGTCTGTTGGGACTGACTTGATCTCTAGGTATAATCGTGTTTACCAGGGTTCTCTGCTATGAAGTTTCTCTTTGTCCGTCTTTCCAGAATTGCTCTCTGGAGGGAAGACAACAGACACAGTCTACACTGAGGAGGCTAGAGCTATATTCCCTTTCCATGAAATAGTCATGTATACATATATGCAATACATTTAACTTAATGAGTTGGGATTGAGTATATGCCCCTTTAAACCAAGACCACAAACTATAACATAAACATATTCACTATCAAAGGCTTCCTCTTGCCTCTTTATTTTTATTATTCTTGTGTCAAGAGTACTCAACAGGAGGTCTATCTTCTTGGCAAACTTTGGGGTTACTGCTAAGCACAGCACTGAGATGCATGGGAGACCTCAGGACTTACCTATCTTCATCTTGTATAACTCAAACTGTGCACCCATCAGAATCTCTGTATCCCAGTCTCTGATGTCTCACACTCCACTCTCTGCTCCTGTGGGCTTGACTGCTTTGGATCCCTCACATTACTAAGATCCTGTGTTTGTACTTCTGTGTCGGCTTTAGTTTATTTAGTGCAATGCCCTCCAGGATTGTTTTCTGATAAAAATAACTGGGTTTCCTTGGTTTTGTATGGATGTATGTATGAGTGTGTGTTGGGGGGGGTATGTGTTCATATATACGTGTATGCGTGTGTGTGTATGTGTGTGTGCAAGTGTGAAAGCATGTGGAAGCCAGAGGTCAGCCTTGGGTGCTCCTTGGGAGTTACCTGCCTTATTTATTGAGAGTGTCTCACTGTCAGAGCTCACTCATTAAGCTAGGCTGGCTAGCCAGAGAGCTCCAGGGATCCACTTGTCTTGGCCTCTCCAGTGGTAGGATTGCAGATACATACTACTATGCCTAGCTCTTTTTCTTTTTAACATGTCTTCTGAGAATTGAACTCAAGTCCTCAAGCTTACACAGCAAGCAGAGACTGAACTATTTCCCCAGCCCCACTTTTCCTCTAAGGCTGAACTACTCTACGATCTTAGTCTATTTGGGTTATTATAATAAAATACTACGGTCTGAATGGGGTTCAAACACATTTATTTATCATGCTTACAGCATCAGGAAAATGCAAAACCAATGCACCGGCAGATGTGGTGTCTGGTGAGGATCACTTTTGTCACTGTGAGTCCTTAGGGCAGAAGGGATGGAAGAGTGTTCCAAGATTGCTATTATAAGTGCACTTACTAATGTATTGGGACTCTGCTCTCCTTAGTGACCTAATCAGCTCCTGAAGGCCCCACCTCCTAATGTCATCTTGGGGATTAGCATTTCAGTATATGCACTTGGGGCAACACAGGCACTCAGCCTACAGCTGAAATATATATATATATATATGTATATATGATGCTTTATTTATCTACCTGTCTTTCAATGGACATTAAGTTTGCTGTTGCATCTTAACTGTTTGAATAATGCTGCAGTAAACATGGAAGTCCAAATATACTTTGAAATCCTGCTCCAATTCCTCTGACTGTATACCAGAAGTAGTATTGTCATGCAATATAGTAGTTTGATGTTTAAGTTTTTGAGAAGCGTCCACAGTGCTTTCCTTGGTAGCTGCATCTTTACCAGCATGTATAAGGGTTCCTTTTTCTCCCCATTTTCACCAACATTTCTGATCTTTTTTCTAAAAAGTAGCAACCATGTTAATAGGTCTGAGGTGATAGCTCACTGTGACAAAATATTTTTAAATGGATACTGATAGACAATCTAAATAATTTAACTCTTTTTAGAAATGGGATTGCTGTTCTGTTTATTTTCTAATATGAGAAGCATGAACGCACTATGATTACAGGCTCAACATTCTCAGTAGGTAAGCACTAGACACTACCTTGACTATCTCTCCTTACAAGCTGGTCAAGCCTGATGACCTGAGATCAATTCCTGGAACTCATGCCAAAAGCCAGCAATCCCAGCACCCCTATAGTGAGATGGGAGGCAGAGGCAAGAGACTTGGCTGGCTAGCTGGAAATACACAGCATGGCATCAGAGACAAGGGAGACCTTGTCTCAACAAGGTGCAAGGAAAGAACTGATTACCAAAAGTTGTCCTCTGACCTCTACACACACATACACTATAGGATGTACACACACAGACACAGACACACACACAGTCTCTCACACACACACACACACACACACACATGCTTAAAAAAAAAAAGATATCATGCTGCTGGGTAAAGAAAACTCAATATTGAAATATTTACCTCCAAATAATTTCATACATTTGGCAAAAGCAGTATCCTGGTGGGTAGAAAACATGATATTAATGTTCTGAAACTCAGGTGGAACAGAGGTAGCAATGGGCAGCATCAATACAGAGACTCGTATCTGGTCAAAGTGCTGAGTATGTATGACTGAGTTCTCATCCCTACGTGGACATCTTTATCAAGACCTCACCCCTCCTGCCAAGGCACAGGAAACACTATGGCAATTAAAGAATGTAACAGCATCCTGGAGGATGAGGCCAAGGCCAGGTGCTGCGAAATGCTGTCTTCTGGGTGTGACATGGCCATTACACTCATGAACTCACAGCAGCTGTGGTCACCTGCACATCAAACCAGTGAATATCCCAGCATGGATGGGGAGGAGCCCATGAGGCCCCACCCCTAACAAGGAGCTGTTGGCAGATGAAAGCTGCAAAGAAAGGAGAATCCTTCCTGTGACCAAGCTCCAGTGGATGGCCCTGCACCCATGCACGTATAGGCAGTAGTTTGCACTTAGTGGGTTATTTAAAAAGAAGAAGACATGAAGTTGTGAGGGAGTTGTGTTTGGGGGTTCTGAGGAGAGATGGAGTGGGCAAGAGGAGTCGATATGATCATATTTCATTGCATACATATATGAAATTCTCAAAGTATAAACTGAAAAAACAATAGCTTTCAAAATCTGAAAATTAATTCTAGCACGGGAGACCCTGTAGTATTAGATATTGACGTGTACTCATCACCAATACCTGAGTAGGGGCTTCAACTTACAACTGTGATGGAGTAGCTTCCTACAGACCACAACACTTGCTAATGAAACAAAAACCCTTACGTAAAACACAGAAAACTAGGCCGGGTATGGTGGCGCATGCCTTTTAATCCTAGCACTAGGGAGGCAGAGGCAGGCGGATCTCTGTGAGTTCAAGGCCAGCCTGGTCTACATAGTGAGTTCCAGGACAGCTGGGGCTACAGGGAGACCCTGTCTCAAAAATAAAAAAAATAAAAACAAAAACAAAAAAAACCCCACAGAAAACCATGTACTGGAAGGTACTGGAAACTCCCAAATAAGTAGAAAATAACAGGGTGGTGTCCTTAAGTGCTGAGAGAAAAGATTAAACCTTTATCCAGAAGCCATCCTCAGGGCCTCAAAAACGGATGCCAAGACCCAGGACCATGACCACGCCTTCCCCCCTAGAGCCTGAACCCATCTGGCTTTTTCCCTTTTCTCTTGTAAGCCATGATACCTGGAAGACTCCAGTCATCATGGCTATGCCTACGCCTGTGAGCTGGGACAGCAGTGGAGAATCAGGGCAGTTCTGTCTGCAGCTTATGTGTCTGTGCTTTTCATAGTGTCTCTGCTTATGACCCCAGCATGACTAATACAGGAAGTTCCACGGTTCAAAAGCCTTTAGACTAAAATTTAAAAGATGGTAGAGAGGGATTGGTTTTCCTTTACCCAGGTCTTTTATAAGGCCAGAATTTGCTCAATCCTTCATTTTCCATCACAATGGGGTCAGCAACTGACCAGCAGGGTGACATATTAGGCCATACAACGAGCATAAAAGGGCAAAATGACCCTCATTAGTGTCAAGAGTATGAGGTGACCCACCCACATAAAACAGCCAGCAGAGTTATCAGATCAGCTGACATTGACTCCTGACTCCTGACATTCCCTCATACATGTAGGAGGAGGAGTTGGAGAGAATCACCTGACCCTCATCTGAGGGTCCAGCCATGTATACACAGTTCCTCCGCAATTTGTGTGGTCTCAGGGGGCCTCTGGGAGGGGTTAGAGTATATAAGCTGGGGGAGGTCAACTGAGCGGTTCTCCATTCGTGTGATGATGGGGAAGTTATCATTCATGTGGGATGCAGACTTTCCAGAGAGGCTGCATTTGGGTCACCCAGGCTCCTGCCCATAACTCCTTCATGCTCTGTAAGCAAGCCTAACAAACTCATTGGTTCCCCAGGTGGGCTTGTTTGTCCTTGGGACGTTATAAGGAGGGAGTTATAAGGAATTCTCACAACCCCCTGGACCTCCCCCTCACCCTTAGCTGACAGTGATTTAAGTGTAAGCTGCTTCTGTTCCTGTTCTTTCCACCTCAGCTTCTGGGGAGGTGGGTTTGAAGGCATTTCACAGGGCTGGGTCTTCTAGGGGTGGCATCCCAAAGTAGTGAAAAGCCAGTGCTGTGCCAATGGCTTTCTCTCCTGCTCTTCCTCTCCAGAAAGGTCGGCTCTCTGCCTTTCCACCCCTGCGTGGCACTGGGTCCAGGAACTTCTGCCCTGGTCTGGCAGATCTGGGGGCAAACATACCCTTTTCTCACCCTCTGACTTTCCATCTCATTTGAACTAATGGGTTCGGTGTTCGTGTAAAAGGAATATTTGTACACCTGTGCTCAGATCTAAAACCCAGTTTGGAGAAAAGTTAGTGGAAAATGAACTTTCTTAGAGGGTGCTGTGCCACTTGCAAAGGGCTTTGTAAGACTCTTATCCCAGAAAATGTGGAAGATTTTTTTTTCTCCAAAGAGATACACTTAAAAAGTCTCACATAATCTAGAACTCTCTTTTTAATGAATGATTCATTTATTTAATTAACATTTCATTTTATGTATATGACTGTTATGCCTGCATGTATGTAAGTGCACCTGCATCATGCCCATGGAGGACAGAAGAGGACATTGGATCCCTGTAACTGAAGTTATAGATGGTTAACTGCCATGTGGGTGGGTACTAGGATTCAAATTCAGGTCCTCTGCAAGAGTAACCAGTGCTCTTAACCACTGAGCCATCTCTCCAGCCCAGTAGAGCTCTCTTTTAGTTACTTTGTTTCACATGAAAAAAAAAATCAGTAGGGCTGGAGAGATGGCTCAGAGATTAAGAGCGCTTCTTCTAGAGGACCTGAGTTCAGTTCCCAGCACCTACATGGTGGTAGCTCACAGCCATCTGTAACTCTAGATTCAGGGTATCTGACATGCTTTTCTGGCCTCTGCAGGCATTGCATGCATGTGGTGCCCTTACATACATGCATGCAAAACACTCATACACATAAAATAATATAATAAAAATTTAAAGTAAATAAACTTTAAAAATATAATACATCTTGGGGCTGGAGAGATGGCTCAGTGGTTAAGAGCAGTGGCTGCTAGTTCAGAGGACTGAGGTTTAGTTCCCAGCACTCACCCTGGGAATAACAACAACCCATAACTCCAGTTCCAGGGAATCCAGTGCCCTCTTCTGGTCTCTGCAAGCATTGTACACATGGGTGCACTTACATAATTCAGGTAAAACACTCATATACATAGAATGTAAATAAATAAATAGATAAATATTTTAAAGATAATATGATACACATAATACATTTAAAATCAATTAATATTTGGAGGTGGCACTTTGGCAGAATGAGAGTGTGTCTTTTGGGCTGGTCAGACGTGTGTTTCTCTTTGAGACAACAACCTCAGTGCAAGGAGTGTAGACTTGAAAATATAGCAATATACATTCACAATGCTATTCTTCACAGTGGTTTTTTTCTAGTTTAATTATAATTGATTGAGTACCACAGAACACGTAGTATTTCTGTGAAGTTGAATATTAAGTAGTTGATGTAAGCTCGAATGATGGTGAAATCAAACCTTTTCCCTATGTAACATCATTGTTTTAATTGTTGTGCATTCATAAGAACAATTCCATACACATATATCAGGTGCTTTGAGCATCTTTCCCCCATATTCCCTTCCCCCGCCTAATCCCATTAGCTCCTTTCATTCCTTTAGACAGTTTAACTTTATGTCATATACACATGATTATAAATGTATATCTATATTAAACAGGATCCACAAATATTAGAAAATATAAAATACTTGTCTTTCTGAGAATTCATTTGCTCTCCAGTTGCATCTATTTTCCTGAAAATGATATAATTTTATGCTTCTTTATTGCTAAATAAAATCTCATCCTATGTATCACACCTTTGTGCCCATTTCTCTGTTGATGGACACTGAGGCTGGTTTCCTAACTTAGCTATTATGAATAGTGCTGCATTAAACATAGACGTGTAAGACTCAAAACAGCACACGTGCTCATTAAGAGGTGATTCATTGATGACTGAGAAGGAATTCAGTAGGGGGATAGTGTCATAAAACTGTTAGAGCTAATGGCCCAGTGGGATGGTGAAGAAAGCCAGTCATAAGCACTCTCAGGTAATAGCTGCCATCTTCAAAGATAGAGGTACACAGGGAAAAAAGATGATGCTGTCAGTTAAGGATTCCCCACAGGTCTGGACCATTGTAAGAGATGTGACCAGAAGCACAGGCCAAAGCTGAGCAGAAGGGAAGTCTCATCTCTACCTCTGTCTCCCACAGGTACCTGTCCCTGGTTGAACCTAACTGAAGTCTGTTAGGAAGGAAGCTAACACAGTTTGCTGGGGTTTCTCCATTAAAAGCAAGGGCAACAGATGCAACTAAAGGCCCTAATCTAACAGATCATCTCTAATGTCTGCTGAGTACCCCCTGAATGCAGGTCACACACATCTGTATCTTTCATAAATTTTAAAATAGAAAAATAGACATTTTGGATAATTTAGATATTAACTCTGGCTTTGATTTTCTTCTCTAACCTTTGTTTTTGTTGTTTCTTTGGTTGGTTTAGTAACTAGCCTGTGCTAAGTTTTTGAAATTAGTCTCATTCTGATGGCTGCTGAAGTCTTTGTCCCTTCTAAAAACCATTATTGTTTTTATTGATAATCCTGACTTTTAGAGGTCACTTATTTTTTTGTTTAGTTCATGATCAGTTAATGATTGGGCAAAGGATGGATTCAAAAATACTTGTGTCAATAAGATTTCTGTTTTCTGTTGGGTCTCAGCTTTGGGGAGGGGTCCACAATCAAAGTTCAGGTTGTTTTCTATTTTCTTCAGGCTTTATTTCCTCTTTCTCATCTTTCCTGTGCATGTGTGGCCCCAGTGTCAGCTGAATATGGGGTGTTTGAGATCGTGCTGGTCTTTTCCATTAATATGATACTTTTCTGTGTGTATGTATGTCTGTTCATGTGAGTGCTAGTCTCTCTCTCTCTCTCTCTCTCTCTCTCTCTCTCTCTCTCTAAGGCCAGACAACAACCTCAGATGTCTTTCCTCATGAGCTGTCTGCCCTGTTTTTTAAGATCAACTCTCTCACTGGCCTGGAGTTTGCTGATTAGCCTAGGCTGGCTGGTCAATGTACCTCAGAAATCATCTGTCTTCACCTCTACTTCTACAAGCATATATCATCACTCTGAGCATTTTTTACGTGAGCTCTGGTAATCAAACTCATGTCCCTGTGCTTGCAAAGCAAGTTCTTTACCAACTGAGCTATCACACCAGCCCCCAATACTGTTTTTATTTCAGCCATAGCATCACTTATGAGAGTCAAGGACCCTCTCTTCTTGTTCCCTGAGAAGACTGCCCCTTCCATCCACTTTGTCACATAGGCATGACCACCTGCTAAATCAAGTGTGCCTGGTTTGTTATGGTTGGGATATGAAATGTTCCTTCAAAGGCACATGCATTGAAGGTCCCCAGTTTGAAGCACTATTGAGGAGACTGGTTCATGAGGGTACTAACTTCATCAGTGGACTAACCCACTGGTGAGATGAAGGGGCTAGTAGGAAGTAGGACCAATGGGAGGAAGTAAGTCATTGAGGACATGCATTTGAAGACTATTCCTTGTTCTGGACCCTTCCTTCTCTGCCCTCCACTTCCTGGTTGCAGTGAAGTGAGCGGCTTTCCTCCACCAGGACCTTCTGCCACCATTCCTACTTTGCTACAGGTCTGGAAGCAATGGAGACCGCAGACCGTGGTTTGAACCATGAGATAAAAGAAGTCTTTTCTCCATTAACTTGGTTTGCTCAGGTCTCAGCAATAGAAAGTTACTAACATACCCAATAGGACCATGGGACTAAAACTGCTAGCTGTCACTGTCTACCCCAGTCTGACAGAATTCCACATGAAACAAGTTGGGGGGAGAACAGGGATGGCCCCACAGTGAACATACCTGGCTTCTATTAGTCTTCAACATCTTCAGTTTGTCAAGCATTCATACTGTGGAATTGGAGTGTGCTTCTGATAAATTCTAAAAACATGGAGATACTTGTTTATGTCCAAGTTTGTAGTTGCTTATGGGGTACAGGAATTGCTGCCTTCCTTACTCAGTTATATGCTGACATACTACCTCATTCATCTAGTAAACAACTACTTAATATTTTCTTGGAGAAGATATCTTGCTAGGCATTAGTAGTCCTTAATAATACAGACCATATTCCCATTTCTATGGTGATTATTTTTTCACAGCTACTATGTAATTTCTTATTTAATGACATAGTCATACATTTAGTTTATATGTTGGCTTTTGCTGCATATCTTGTTAAATTAACCACAATGTCTACAGCAGCATTACATAACTTAGCAAAGGTGCTAATGATTGTAATTTTCTTTATCCTGATTTTGACAGGTGCTTCCAACGTATCACCACTAAGATATTTTCAGAAATCATGCTGACTGGGCACAGAAATTATGCTGACATGGTACATATTTTTATTCCTAGTTTTCTGATGTGTTTTCCCTGCTCCAAAAATGCATATTAAAAGTTATTCCATGCTTTCTTAGTAGCTCTTGAGATTTTCTTATATTCTTATGCTGCATCCATTTATTATACATTTTATGGACTGTAAAAGTCAAGTCAAATACACTAAAGAACAGATGATAACTTAAATTTAATTGAATTACATTTGTTAGTACTTTTTTATTTCATTGAAGGTGAGTTGGGATATTATTTTTGTTCTATAATTTTCCAGCTTTTAATAATTTAAAGATTTACTATTATTTTTAAATTGTGTGTGTGTGTGTGTGTGTGTGTGTGTGTGTGTGTGTGTGCACATGAGTACAATTGCCTGTAGAGGCCAGAAGAGTGTCAGATTCCTTGGAACTAAAGTAACAGGTGGATATGGGTGCTGGGAACTGAACCAAGATCCTCTACAAGAATGCTCTTTACTACTGAACCATCTCTCCAGCCCCATTTTTTTAACTGATGAATATCCTTTATGAATATAGATGAATCCAGCCCCATTTTTAATCATTTTAGTAAATTTTTATGTTCTACCATTGAACATATAAGATGCTTTTTCAAAAAAAAGTGTAGGACAATTTTAAGCCCAAAGAAAGTCAATTAATACATACCACATTGGTTACAGGATGAGAATAGCTTATAGGCACCAGACTCACAAAGTGGAAGTGTTTCATGAATTTAATTTTAAAACACTTCAGACACTAAGTAGCTGAATGTATATTGCTCTAACCCTTAAAAAAAAAAAAAAAAAAACTATGTCCTTAGAAGCTAGTCTGGTTAAATTTTTCTCAGTAATTTTGAGTATAATTCTAAGTTAGAGACAATTCCTCAGTCTGAGAAAGGTTGAGAAGTCTCATACCCCAACAAACATTTTCACTGTAGCATTTGCCTAGCTAAATTAGAACTGCTTATTTACAAGAGGACAGTCCTAAGCCTGCCATGGGTAACGTGATTATTTCAACAGGTCTCTGTCTCTCCATCTTGGTGCAGTGACCAGTACAAGCAATTCTTTTTAAAATACTTATTTCAGGTATGGTGATGTGGAGTTACAGGCTGTTGTGAGTTGCCTGGTGTGGGTGCTGGGAACTGAACTCTAGTCCTCTGGAAGAGCAGGAAGCAGTCTTAACTGCTGAGTCATCTGTCCAGCTCCACTTTAAATATTTATTACATGAAAAAGTCAAAGGGAACGCAAAGAGAAACTTAAAATCTAAAGGCTAATTATTATCATTAATATAATGTCCCAATAAATGCAAGACCTAGTAAGAGATTTTATAGGAGCATAGGAATGTGTTTGTTGTTGTTTGTTTGTTTGCTGCTTTTTATCTTTTGAGACAGGGTCTCATGCATCCCAGGCTAGCCTTGAACTCACTATATAGGCCCAGGGTGACCCTGAACTTTGATTGTCCTGCCTCCACCTCCTCAGTGAGAGATTGCAAGAATGCACAGCCATATCCAGTTTTACATAGTGCTAGGATGGAGACCAGGACATTGTTCATGCAAGGTAGACACTACCAACAGACCTACCTCCCCAGTCTGGACGTGGTTCAGAGAAAAGGTTGAAGGAGAAAACCAGTTAAATCTCAGGGGCTTTCCCTGATGGACTGGCAGTCACTGACAGGTCTTACGAGAAGGCCTGCTTTAGTAGGGAGATGATTAAGATTCACAGAGACCCATGTAAGAGAGGGGTTCTCTTCAGTCTACACAGCTTTGTGAGCTCGGTGAGCCACTAAATTTTTCTGGCTCTCTGTCTTCTTAGCTAACGCAGGGGCAATTAGATCTTTTGGAGTCTCCTGGGTCTCACCATTTTGAATTTCATGATGAATGAAACAAGACAAGAACAACAACAAAATAGCTGCTGATTTTCTAAAAGTTTTTTTTTCAAAATCTAACATGGATGATGCATTTTTACAATAAGAAGAGTCAACTGGAGATTTCCAAGCCAATGACTTGTTTCAAGCATTCCCAAGAGCAGGAAGTTTGGACAAGAGGAAACAGAAAACTCAATTTGGTCCCCAAATGCCAGAACTTTGTATTTGCCACGAGGAGAAATGATTGTTCTTGATAATACAGGGCAGTTATTTCAGAAAATAAGTTAAATATGTTTGTTCTCCCTATGTTCAAGATCTAAAGCATGCTGTCGTATTTCTGCTCTGAGACTGTTTCATTTGGTTAATGTTTAGCAGGCGGCGGGGTGGGGGAAGTTAGTTTGAAAATTGCATCCACTTTTCTTCCACAGCCACAGGCTGACATCAAGAAGCAAATGACAGAAGATGTCAATTCCTCTATCTCTTAACTCCTACTCTGCAGTTTTTTTGGGGGCCCCAAGCACTCTTAACAGCTTCTTAAATAGGATGAATAGTTGACCAAAAATTCAAGTGCCTCTTACAGTAGGCATACCACAGACTCACCCAGAAAAGTCCTAAGCAAAAGACTTCACAGAGAGCTCTGACACTGGTTTGGTTTGGTTTTAAATCAAACCAACAGAGCTTCAGAAACACTATGCTTGGGATAATGGAGATTCTTCTTAGATTCTCCTTAATAATTCTGTTAGGAATTGTAGTTTTATTTTTGTCTTTGTGATAAAATACCCCTACCAAAAGCAACTTACGGGAGAAAAGGGTCTATTTAGGTTTACGGTTCCTAGGTACAGTCCAATATTTGGAGGAAGTCAAGGGAGGAGTTCAAGCAGCTAGCTGTACCACATCTACAATCAAGAGCAGAAACAAATGGTAGGTCTTTGCTTGCTTGTGGTTATACTCAGCCAGCTTTCTTTATTCTTGTACAGTTGGGGCCCAGCCTATGAAACTGAGGGCCTCAGAGTCAGGCAGGTCCCTGATAGGCAGACAGGAGGGGAAAGTGGCCACTGATAAGCAACAAAGATGGCAAACTTCCTGATTCTTCCTCACCTAAGACAAAGATCAAGCAGGCTTTTTCTCCTGCTGGCAGGGCTCCCCATCCAGCTGTCTAGTCTAGACTGATCCAGATGGGTCAAGGTCAACCCTGGACATATTTCAGCCTGGATCTATGGACCTATCAGCCTTCTCTTCTTCAAGTTGACCAATCCAAAATTAGATGAGGAGACCCACCTTCACAAACAACACTTAAAAAGACCCAGGCCCTATTTGTATTTCAATTTCTGATTGTGCTCTCCACTTAAAGTCTTTTTTTCTGTGTGCTTTGCTGTGTTTGTGCTTTCTTACTTTTAATAAAGTTTTCTGCCTGTTGTTGCCTGCAGTCTCTGAGATCTTCCTGTCTTTAGTTGGCAGAGAAAAAAAAAAAAAAAGACCTGCTCAAGAACCCCTAGATGGTAACTGAACAGTCCTGCTCACATTCAGGATTGGTCTTTTCCCAGGAGATTCTAGATTGCATCAAATTGACAGTTAAAGCCAACTAATGCAGGTGTGTTGCGTTTTGAATATGAAATATTCCCCCATAGACTCCTTGTGTTGAATGCTCTCATCTGGAAGCTTCTGAAAATGTTAGAAGGTGTGGCCAGTTAGAGGAAGTGGGTCACTGGGGCATGTCTTTGAAGGACATACCTGATCCCCAGGCCCTTCCTCACTCTCTGCTTCCTGTGTATCATGAACAGTTACCTTCCACCACACACTCTCACACCATGATCTTCTGCCTGAGTGCATGGGGCGGATAAGACCATGGACTGACCCTTCTGAAACTGTGAGCCAAGGCAAATCCTTCCTCACTCAAGTTATTTATGTGAAGTGTTTTGGTCACGATGATGAAAAGCTAATACAAAGAGAAAATGGCACCTTTAAATAGATTGTCTTCCCACACATCAACACATGAAAAGAGATGGGGTTGTGTTAACTTTTCTTATAGAGATGGGACCAAATGTCTATTCACCAAGATAGGGCACCAGCAACAGAGTAAAGTAACAATTTCACCAAAGTCCAACATGGCAAACCAATTAGTTTAGTGGGCTTTCTTATGGAACATGGGTGAGGGGTAATTTACAGAAGCCTGGGAGACCCCGCCCCCTAAATAGCTGTATCATTTCAAACTCTAACCCCATTATGGACGACAACCTCATGGAAACATCATGGAATGCCACTTTTAATTAACCTTATATGTCCTATGTACTCTAGCATTTCCCTATATCATTTGCAGCTGGGGGGGGTGCCATTAAGCAAGAGGGATTACAACTGCAATCCCAATTGAGGGTCCAGTGACCCTCCCTTTCTTCCTTCTATACTATGGAGGGTCAATGGCTCCACTACTACCATAGACCTAGATACTACCTCGGTATTGTTTGACTCAGCCAGTTGCTATGGCTACTGGATCACAAACTGCTTCTCCAAAATAGCACTCTTGCTATGCCTAGAGGAAACAGCCCTACTACAACAGCCATCCTGTAACAAGTGAGTACTATTTGAGGATGAGATAAAGAAGAGGTAAGCTAGAAGGGCTAGGGCAGCCAGGGAGAGCCATAGAGGGTGATAAGGAGACGTACAGGAAGAAAGAGGAGGTTTTTTATGAATTTTTAATGAAAAATCCAGCCTGCTCCGCAATGTTGGGGTTTTATACAGACTGCGTGTTCTTGAAAGGATCCAGAGCTGACTGCTTCTGAACCTTTCACAGTACAAACTGTGGAACTTTGACTAATGCCAAAAAGGTTCTTTAATTTTTTCCAAGGAATGGAGTATACAGAATATTTTTTTTATTACAAAGATCAATCATTAGGAACTGTTTAGTGGTATTATTCACGCAGCTAACCTGAAATGTATATGGTAATAGTTGCAAGAAACAAGCAAGAATTACCCTCATAAACTTGGAGATTAGATTAAATCTTTTTGTTAAATTCATTTATTGAAAAATTTATCAATTCTCCCAGTAATAATGTGATTCTGTGAATTAAATTTTATGTTATTTAGGGAGTTGAGAGTAAAATTATACTGTGGCTTGTTTCTCTTGGATGAAGAGCAGTGAAATTTCATTCAGAATGTAGAATATTATAATTGCATAAATTAGTCAGACTTATGTAAGTTTTTTTAAAATGTAGATTTTTTGCCTTTAAAAATTCAGGTGGCATGTAGCTCCCTGATGAGAGCCATTTCTTTTCAACCTCAAATCAGCTTTATTTCACAAACCTTCTCCGGTGCTACATGTATTTCTAAGGAAGAGTGTGTCATATGCTGTCTCACTCTGATAAGAAAAGGGGTCCATTGTTTCTCAGTTACATATCTACTGTTTAGATGTTTCTTGAGTTGGGTGCAGCCAAGGGAAGAGGGCAATGCAAAATTCTTACTAACTGTTAGATATAAAAGTTAACAGGTTCTTGATCATATTTAGATCCCCTCCCCTATTCACACCCCCCATAGCCCCCCCACCCGATTTCATGCATTCTGCCAGGGAAACACACTTTTTATCAACTCTGTCCAAAGAGAGAGACCACAGGTGTGTGTGTGTGTGTGTGTGTGTGTGTGTGTGTGTGTGTGTGTAATAAAGGAAGAACTTTATCAGGATAGTTACAGGCTTGCAGGTATAGCAGTCATGATGAGGTCCAGAAGTAGAAAGCATCAAGAGAGATGGCACCGTAGCCACAGGCAGTCATGGTAGGGTCTTAAATGGAGGGAACATCAGAAGAGACAGTTGTCATGTAAAACATGACAGAAGTCCTGAAGTAAAAGAGACAGATCCTTGAGTCCTGTAGGACAAAGAAACCAGCTGCCAGAGACCAGCATCTCTCCTGGGCCCTGCTCCCAGGCCAGTCCAACCCCCAAAATCTTTCCTGGAGGGATCCAGACCTTAGGAGGAAGGCTGAGAGCATCTGATCCTCATCTGACTTAGGCCTCTGTGGGAACTCCTGAAGACAAGAGCAATCCGGCCACTCCAACATAAAATCAAAAGAAAGAACCAGAAGCTCAGAGGAACCAGCTTTTCATACCTAAAAGTAAACCACAAAGACACATGAAGTTCACAAAAAGAAGCAGACCTAATTTGAAGGCTTGAGTCTCACACAAGAATCAGAAACTACAAAATAAATTCACATGTCAAAATCACAGGGGAAAAAAATAACATGAAAAACCAAAATAACATATCCCCACCAAATACCAATAGTCTCCTAGAGGAGTACAAAGAGAACCCCCTAGAGATAATGCAGGACATGGAACTCAAAAAAACAATTATAAACATGACAAAAGAATTCAGTGAATTCAAAGAACACACAAAGAAATCAAAGAACTGAAGGAATATAGGGATAAGTTCTGAATGAATTCAGAAAAGAGCTAGAAATATTGAAGACTACTGAGGCTGAAATGAAGAAGGAAGTGAAACACTCAGTAAGCCAATTAGAAACTACAGGAGAAAGCCTCACCAACGGGATGAAATGGAAAACAGACTATCAAGCCTGGAAGATAAAGTGGACAAACTAGACCACTCAAGCAAAGATTATGAAAAATTTAAGGAAGCACAAGAATGGAATATGCAGGAAATGTGTGACACCATAAAAAGACCAAACTTAACGAATAATAGGCATACAGGAAGGAGAAGAATCCCAAAATAATGGCATGGACCAGATCTTCAAAAGAATCGTAGAAGAAAATGTCCCAAAATTAAAGAAAGACATGCCCACACAAATACAAGAAGCATATAGAACACCAAATAGGATCTGAAAAGAAACTCTCCACAGCACATCATAGTAAAAACACTACACATACAGAACAAAGAGACAATTCTGGAAGCTGCAAAAGAGAAACAACAAGTCACATATAAAGGAAAACGCATTAGAATTACAGCTGACTTTTCAGTGCAAACTATGAAAGCCAGAAGAGCCTGGACCAAAGTATTCCCAGTTTTAAATGACCACAGATGC